>NC_142502.1:63083333-63389375 GCF_057876585.1 Rhinolophus sinicus
AGAGGGCAGCCTAGCAGCGTTCAGGAGCACTGAGCCTGCCTGGGCTGAACCTGGCTCCACTCACTTAGTAGCTCCACCCATTTGGCCTTGTGCAAGTTACTTAGCCATTTCATGCCTCAATTTCCTCATCCATTACACAGGGTGATAACAATTATCCCCCATGGGATCATTCTGAGTCAACTGAGTTCACATATGTAAAGTGTGCCTGTCATCTAGGATAAATAATATAAACACATGGACTCATTACAGAACAAGAAAGAGCTTTGAGATTCTTAGGGCTAGTGAATTGGACTCCCCAAATAATTTTCCCTTCCTGGCTTAGGGTACAGGGAAAAAAAAGGAGAAAACAAGTCCAGGTGTGGGATGGGATTCCAGGAATCCCCAACCCCAGAGCACTTTTTCCACTTGCTTACAGACACCAGAATTGCCTAAACACATTCTATAATCAGAAAGGCTCCAAATGGCAATAGCTCCTTAAAGCAGCTCTTTGAATTTCATCTTATTAACACTATAAAGTAAATGTTCCTGTCAGGACCCTTTCCAGACATTCATTTGAAAAGTGGAATACAGAGATCCCTGGGGCACTGGACACTTAAAAGTAGAAAAGAGAGTCTCAAAAGAGAAGAAGATAGAGATATTGGAGGTCAACATCATTATTTTTTCGATAATCAGACTGGACACAGAGAACTATTTATTTCCTTATGAAAAAAGAAGACTTAAAAAGTTATCTGAGTAATACAAGTTTCCACAAACCATCTCTTCTCAATTGTTTGCATTTGTCAAGAGATTTTAAGCTTGAATTAACAGACACTGGTTATGACTTCACATGTGCTTTAACTGGGTAAATAACAAGCTTAGTATTAAACACTGAGACTAAGAAAGAAAGCCACAGAAAAATGCATGTGTGCAATTTTAACTCTAATAGAGATGCAAACCTTTGGAAATACAGATATATGTTTTTATGAATTTAAGTGTAAAAGTGGAATGTGATTAAAACAACCACCCTGTTGGATAACACACATCTCTGAAATGGATCTGTGAGAGCTTTTCAGGGTGGTCTAGTAACTGGCTGTACATGTTGGCCACAAAAGTTAGCAGGTCATCTCTATTGAGAACTTTTTAAATTTATGAACAACGAAAGATTATGGAGTCCTTACTGGAATGGCCCAGAAACTAACTTCAGGCCCAAAACCTAACTTCGTACCACTCTTGTGGGGTCTGTATCTGCCTGAGGCAGCAATCCATTCCAAGACATTCTCTGGGGCCCTTTCAAGGTCTGTGGTTTTGCAATAAAGAGATAACCTACAGGAAGGGAAATCAACATGCAGAGAAAACACCTCCACTGAAACACTCTTTTGAGTCTGGATTCTCCAAATTATCTGCTCCTGGAATTCAGGAGCATTGCTTCCCCTTCGTTCAGGAAAAAAAATTATTCAGGTGTAAATCTCCTACCATTCTTGATTTCCACAAAGAGAAAGAAAATCAAATAATTCCTCTATATATGTTGAAGTAAGGGTGATTAAAAGTAGTAGATGGAAGGAATTATTATGACTATACAAAGCCACACTAAAATCATTAGCAACATTAAAAAAAAGAGAGAGAGAGAGAGAAGAAACAACAGAGTAAACCAAAGAGATTCCAGGTAAATTATTCTCATTTTTTAGGATCTTGGCCTGAGGCTTTCATGTGAATTTTAGATAAAGATATTCAGACTCTGCAGAAATCTTTAATAAAACACCCAATCCAAAAATAATGCATTTTCCTGCTGTGGCAGAAGACTGCAGTTAAATTTTCCAGTGGTCATGATCTATATTTCTATGCAAGAAAGAGAGCCAAGCAAAAAGGATTTTTCCATAAGGCAATTAAGGTATAACATAGATTAGGAGGAAAATAAAATGACTCTTTATCTTTTACTATGTAAATATTTTTCCTAGTATACCACCTGGTGGAAGCCTCAGGCAGAATATGATTGCAGGAACGTAACTTCTGTGAAGCAATTTTCTGAATTCCTGAGTAACTCAACCAAAAGTGGGACAGCTCTTGAGTTATCCAAGATATTATCTCAAACCCCTGCTTTGCCCTACTTTTACCAACCTGCCCCAGAAAGCTCCATTTATGTCTTCCTTTTTGGTGAGATGAATTTCTTTAGCTTTCTCCTTGAGTCTGACATCTAATCAGTTAAAAATAACCTTTCCACTTCCAACTCTGGGACTCATCTTGGAAGTCCTCACCTGGTCACCTTCACGCCAACCGGCCACATTGATCCTCCAAACACACACACACACACACAAGTGTACACAGTATATTAAAATATCCTGTTGAATATGTTATTCTCCCTGTGGGCAGTGCCCTTTTTTCTTCTCTACACCTACTCAAATTGCAGACCTTTTAAAACCAAACTCATCTTTTCCAGGCAACTTTGCTGGATAAAGCCAACTCCATTCCCTTAACACTTACTTATCAAGCTCAAATCCTATGCCAACAAATTCCAGGTCTTTTGTTGTGATGGACTTTGAAATAACATGGCTCTTTAGCATTCAGTTCTTGGTTCTCCCAGCCCCAACCCCTACTTCCCCCCCAACTCTGTCTCTCCCCTCCACAACACACACACATGCACATACACACCACAGATTGATCAAAAGCAGGAATCTGATTATTTTGATTATTTTCTCCCACCCTTCCTAGATCACCAAGTATACAGTGTCTTTAGCACTATAGTTATTAAAGAAATAAATATATGTTCACCATTTTTTTTTTTATAGCTAGAGACAGAAGGACATGAAAACTGAACTGCCAAATAAATATCTGATCCAGTGGGCACCCAGCATGCTAATACCAATGGTTTTCTTGAAGTTTGTTTTTGGGTGGGGGAAGCTGGAGCAGGAAGGATTTTAATTAATCTACATATGGGATTACATAGTGTCTCCACAGACCTCTGCTTGATTGTCCCCATCCCTCAAAGACCAGACTGTGACAATCCTACCTCTCTGACTCATTAGCCTGGAGACATATCTTTTGTTTGCCCCTCATTCCCTGCCAGAGTTTCTTCTCTGTAAACACCACAGAGGTAACAGCTGGAATGTTTTTAGAGAACCCCTATCATAGTATTTACCCCAGTCATGTAATTATTGATTATTTCATGTCATAATTAAGGTTGTCAGATTTAGCAAATTAAAATATGTCAGTTAAATTTGAATTTCAGATAAATAGCAAATTTTTTTAGTATAGGTATATCCCAAATTTTACATGGGCCATACTTGTACTTAAAAAAATTGTTTGTTGTATATCTGAAATTCAAATTTAACTGGGCATCCTGTATTTTACCTGTCAACCCTACTGTACCAACCACACTTACCTCATCCCGTGCTGTGCACACAGTAGGTACCCTGTAAATGTTTGTTGGATGGATGCAAATAAGTTTCATTCTGGGTTTAATGACATCAAGCAGCACTGAAAGTTAAACTTTCACCATAGAAAGCACAAAAAGTTAAATGTTTATTCTTAGCCCAATTGACACATGTAGATGTAGCTATAAAAACGATTCTGTTCAGAAAGAGTAAACGAGAACACATTCACCCTTTTTGAATAGCAGCATTACCTAAGTGATTCCCTCATACGACATTATAAGGAGGCAGATAACCAGTGGTCCAGGTCAGAGGGAAGGCGGTGGTCAGGTGTGCAGCTGCGGACACGTGCAGCTTTCCAAACAGGCAAAGCTTCACAGCTGCATTTCCCCCAAGGCTGTTTGATCTTTCTTCTTTCTACCCTAGAAAGTGTCTTAGAAGTCATGTTTCTCCAAAAAGAGATAAGAAACAGAAAATCTACCACCATGGAGTTAGAAAGAGATAAGAGAGATAACCTGTCTAGATTACCGCTTAGCAATGGAGAAAGAAATGAAGAACTTGATCCGTTTCATAGGTGGAAAGATGAATACAGAGGATAAAGAAAATACAAAAGTTTCTTTAGGGCTGAAGTACATACTGAGAAAAACACATAAAGACAGTAAAATATTCAAGGCTACAAAGATCAGCAAAGTACTTGTTTATCGGGACAAAACATTTTTATGGAATTACAGATCAAATCTTTCTTCTTAGGACTTCTTTATTAATTTTTCAGATAATCAAACCTTGTTAGCAAACCTGTTCTCCTAATAAGCCATCTTTTGTATTGTTATTAAAATTCAAAGCTACTCTTAAAATTTGAATGCTATATGCAAATTGGTTGAAAAGAAATGCCCTTTAGAAAGCAGAAGGAATGAACCTATACAATTCACTGCTCAGAACACCATTAAAATGTGGCTTATTTCCCTAAAGAAAAAAAGGTTTTATTATACATATCTAGGAAAGCAATATCAGTTCAAATGTGGAGAAGCATGGCTTATATACTAGTCCTACCCATTAGTAGCTGTGAATCCTTGAACGAGTTTTTTCACCTTTCTGACCTTGTCTGTAAAATGGAGGGATGATGCTAATTATATTGGGTGAACATCAGTTAACATCTATAGAACACCCAGCACAGTCCCCAGGATGTATCTATTTCCTTATTCATTCACATAGGATACACCACTCTCATCGTTCTCATCAATATTACTTCCAGTTCCTGATCGCCAGCTATGTGCAAATTGCTTTACACAAATTCATTATCAAGCATGGCAGATCTAGGATTCTGGTCCCTATTCTGTGGCCCTGCCCTGCTCACTACAGACCCTGCCCTGCTTACTACACCACACTGCCTCTAAGAATAATAATACTTTCATGTAAATCCCTTCACTTCAGCCTTATATGTCTGTACTTTAGAGAGTCAGAAAATGTGTTGACATTTAACAGCAGAAAAGCTGAGGCCTTCAGAGGTGTGAGAATGAACCAGTCCCTCCCATGGAAATCAGGTAAGAAAGGTTGATTCTTCTGAACTTCAGTGAAAGGAACCTGCCCAAGATGTTCCAGGCTAGGACCCTGCTGACAGAGACAGTTCTGGGAGTAGCGAGGACAATTCCAGAGATGGTGAGGACAGCTTGAAGAGAGGAAAGATACCTCTCATGGTTGATTAAGGCCCTTGAGAAGAAAGCAAGCACTTCCTGTGGCAGCTGGAAGTCAATTATCAAGGCTGATAATGGATAAGAATTTGAAATATTGTGTACAAAAATTAAAGAAGAAATACCTCTGGAGTTCAGGTCTTTTTAAATCAATATATTTTGCTTCTTGTTTGAAACCAAAAGTTTCAGAATCTCAAAAATGGTATTCCCAAACTTACTCCTCAGATATGCTCACACAGATGCACATAAAAGTTAGGCAAGGAAATTTGTTACAGCATTTTTTTCTAAGAGCCAAAGATTGGAAAGAACTCAAATACCCACCAATAGGAAACTAGTTAAAGTATTGTTCATCCACTACAACAAAATACTCTACAATGGTGAAAAAGAGTGAAGTAAACCTACATGCGCTGATATGGACAAACTCTAGAGACCAAGATGGTAGCTTTGTATAAATTAAGAAAACAGGCCTCCTTCCAGGCAGACCAGCTTCCTGCCAGAGAACCGTTTATTGAATTTCAGCCCCCAATCTCCCCTCTGCCAAGTGCCTTGTGCACAACTGTATATGGTAGCTCTGCCAAGATGTATTAAGGGGAGAAAAGGAAGGTAGGTGTAATTTGATACCATTTGTGTGCGTTTCAAACAGCATATACACAAATACTAAATATATACTTTATGCACAAAATGTTTTTTAAAGAACTCTCAAGAAATTGGTAACAATGGCTGCCTCTGAGAAGACAAAATGACGGTTGTAGGTAGGGGTTGATGTTTCATTGTATTCTCTTTTGTATTTTTTTTTTTTTTTTTACCCTGTGCACATAACTTTCCCAATTAAAAAGTAAAAAATTCTATTCTTTTCTGATGGCATGCAAGAGACTGTTGAGACAAAGGGCCATGGCTACTGCTGCTGTGCTACCTATCCTTCCACACAAAGGGACCGCCCAGCTCCCACGTGGTGTCCTGGCCCAGTGCAGCCCATGTGGCTTCCATTTATCTGTTCTCAGTGCAGATTTGTTAAGTATATGTTTGAGCTGGAACATACTTTGCTTTGATACATTTCCTGAGCAGTGACAACTCTCCAAATTATTTTCACTAGGTGCTTCTCATTTTAACCCCATACCCAGCCTGATCCAAGCCAACCATGAACTCATTTTTTCACTTCTGACAACCACAATGGGAAAATAAAATACCTACAGCAATGTGTGCAGCAGCCTCTGAAAATTCCTGCAGCAGTAGGTTTCTGGGTAGAGTTTATAGACTGTGTGTTTGGCGTCATGCTTCTGCACACAAGATAAACTACTCTGGAGGGTGATAATTGATCAAAGCCATGGTTCCAAAGACTACCGATTAAGAACTGCACTTGATCTGGATCGTTTACAAGCAATGCAATCCTGGGCAATTCCATATATACTCTATGCCTCAGTTTTATCACCTGGAAATTGGGACGAGTAATACTTCCCTCAGAGTGTTATTGTGATCGTTATATAAAATAATGTGTGTGCCACACATAATTTCCACCCAATAAATGTTTGCTGTTGTGTCTATTGTATAGTGGTAAGGTGGTTGTTATCTGGTTGGAAACATGAGACAAATAATTACAATGATAGTAACCACAAACCCATTATCATCTGAACAATTAATCCACGCTTATCAAATGTAATCTTATTCAGTACGTTATCTTCAATAAGTACATCAATAATATATGCTATTTGATCCTGAAAGTAAGGTACATTGAAATACTACAGCAGGTCCTTTCTGCAGTTCCTTGGATTTAACTTTGATTTAATTATGAAAACTACCCATTAGTGAAGATTGGCAGAATAGTGAAAAACAGATGTAAAAAAGTAATCACCATTTATAATTCACTCCAGAGAACCACTGTCAACATTTTAATGTATTTCCTTCCAATCTACCTTTCATGCCTTTTAATAGCTGAGATTATATATGAAGTATATAATTTTCCTGTTTAGGTTTTTATCAAAGTGTTTTCCCAATACCATTTAAAACTCTTTATAAACATCATCATTTTAATTGGGGGTTAATATTCCAACTGTTTTGGGGAGTGTGTTGTGATTCTTATGTGTGTCTGCAATCATTTCATAGTCTCTCAAAGAGCATAGAGTTCAGGGGCCATGGCCCTAATACTAAGTCCTAATCCAGGCGCTACTTTGGATGTCATGTTATTACCTCACAATAACCATCCATCTTACTTTAAGAATTTGATGGAAACCATCTCTGCCTTGGATCCCATCCATTTTGTTTTGTTTTGTTTTTAAGGCAGGGCAGGTGGAAGTATTATTCTTATAGGTGTTTATACAAGAAATGTTTTATGGTTCCTTCCCACACTCTCTTCTATGGGAAACCACCTGCCCACAGCCCTGTTAAGGAGTGCTGGCTCTGTTTTGTAACACATGGCCCTACCACTCCCTCCACCCAACACACACACACACACACACACACACACACACAGACACTAACCACACTTGATTGAACCCAGGGTGGACTCTGACCCAACATCAGTGACCAGTGACCTATGGGAACCTGAATGGCTCCACTTGAAAATTAGATCCCTCTCTTCATAATTTTCATTTAGGAATTGGAGTGACAGGGGCAAATAGCAGTGAGGGCGGAAACTGAAGTAGTGTCACAACCATACAGGCCTTAGCCATCTAAAACTCAATAAGCTGGAATTCTAGAAGACTGAAAACTTTGAATAAACTTACCTAGTATAGAAAAGAACACGGAGGGATATTCATGGAGAAGAGGAGATACTACAAGATTAATCCCTGATCTTCCAAACAAGTCCCCAATAGAGACAACTGAAATATCAGCTATTTTTTTTAATTTCTTTAAATATGCCAAAGAGCTTGATAAAACAGAGTTTTCTGTAGATCCCAAAGAAACAATCAGAGCAGAGACCCTGGTTGGTAAGTGAATACCAAAGCTGGCTTTCACCCTGAAAGTTTCTGCCAAACCGTGGAACATTTGAGCTTCTGCTTTGTGGGCTGCACAGGGCTGGGGACCCAGCTAAGACAGGCAATCTAAATGAAGACCCCCTCACATAATGTTGGAACCCCAGAGAGCTACATCTTCAATGTGCCGGTGAATGAGAACTAGACGCTGTTCTACAGAAAGTGACAGCGAGGGTCATGTCTCTTGATCTTGAAGCTGAGTGGATGGTTAAACAATTAACCATGAGTTTTCACAGCATAGCAACTCCTCTCAAGGCTTGCAGTTCAAATTCATGCTAGCTGTGTGGACTGAAAAACTTCAAGTCGAGAGTATAATTCCTAGAGTGCCTGGGATGGTAGTTTTAACTTCCATCTAGGTCTCAAAGTATTCCCACAAATAAAGTACCAGAAAAATATACAACTTTTGGGCAAAAACCCACAAATACACAAAAAGCCACTGTGAGGGGAAAAGGCAATCAGATCTTGAAAGAGAATTACCTTCACCCTGCAGTCCCGGCCTTGGCTCGCCAAGAGCAGCTCCTTAATGCTGCAATTTGATCTGCGTTTATTTGATCAAATGTTTCAGAGACGCTGGTCTTTTAAAAATATCCTAACTCGCTTGTTATCAGTTTTTGTCCCTAAAGAGTGGGTTGACAGCATGGATTGTAAGGACAGCAGCAGCGAGGGCGCTGCTGCCTCTACTCACCGTTATCTTCACTGTTTCTCATTGGTTTCTAAACTGCATCCTGCAGCCTCAGTCCTTTGTGGTCACCAAGGGCCAGTGATCTTATGCATCTCTCTTTATATCTATTTGAATGACACACTGGATGAACAGAGGGGCTTACTGTGTCCGAGTGGGATGTGATTGCAGAAGAAAGGTATTAGGAGACTCTTGTGGGAAATCTAGCTTATGCTAATCAAACACAATTTGGATGATTGTAAATGCCTGGGAATTAAGGAGAGTGAAACCAAAGAGGCAAAAGGCTAGCCACCTAATTCCCCACAAGGGTTGAACACAAGAAATAACTAGTCTTATCATTGTAGACACAATGGGAAATAATCCAGAGCTGAAAGTCTGGTCTATGCAGATAAATCTTTCACAGGAAGGTGAATAAAGCAACGGTTAGCCAGCTTTAAAAAATGTAATATGGCAGTAATACAAAAGATGGCATTTTGTAAACCTGTGCTCTTCTTCTGGGAATGATCACGCTGTTTCAAATCCCCAGGCCTAGGGACGGGGATAAAAATGTCTTCCATTCTGCAGAGAACTCTCTGTTGGCTGGATGCCAGCTGCTGCTAAGACTGCTGGTCCTTGAAGTTCTCACTTGCATTTCTGTTTGTAGTCCCACTAAATAAACAGCCTGCCTGGTTGTTGACAAGACTCTTCAGGGTAGACATTCAGGGAGTGGCAGGGAGACAGAAGTGAACGGAACTTCTGACCTTCCTCTCAGGCTAAATTAACACAGTTTGGTGAATCACGGGGAGAAAATGTGCTCCAGAGCTAAAGCCTCTGCCTTCTTAGCTGCTTCTCTTCGTTCTGTAAGGAGCTGTTTTGAGATTAATTGGACTTTTATCTGGAACACCCAGTTGTGTGACCCTTCTTTGCTCTGCAATGGCAAACCAAGGCACAATTATTTCCTGCTAAAAGTCGGTACACAATGATATTTGAAAACAATTCATCATCAGGCATGAAGGAGGTAAGAAGAGCATTCTGCTTATTTCCTTGTTTGGAAACCCATTTTCAATTTCAGATTAAGTAAAAATTTTGGGTCCAGGAGTAGTGATTCTGTCAAAACAGTAAATTAGGTATTCTTTGGTTGCAGACGAGCTTGGGCAAAATTGATCTGATCTTATTTTGCAGAATCATTTTGGATACGGGGGCCTTTAGACTACAAAGGAGTTGTTATATATTCAGTTGATATCTCAGCAAAAGACTTTTTCTTCTCCCTTCTCAACTGCCTTCATTTGAAAAGATTCAGTTATTCTCTGAGTTGAGAAACCAGCCCTCCTTCAAGGATCTGATTTGCAGTACTGTTTTTTCCTGATCTTGTTTCCAGAACTCTAAAAGAAGAGGAAATATATCTGTCCATGAACACATAAATGTGTTCAAACACACACACACACACACACACACACACAACACACACACACGTGAAGAAAAGTTAAGAAAAGGTATAGAACTTTTAAAAGGATGCTGCTTAGAGTTTAGCTTTAGAAACTTCTGATTCTGCCAGCTAGTCCACTAATTTAAATCATCTACATGTTCAAGGCATTATGCTGTGCCAATTAAGTCAAACATCAACCAAAGGGAGGGTTCTAAAACTAGTTGGATTTCATGAATTTCAGCACTGAGGGTCTCAAACCAACACATGGTCATTTTTCTTTTTTAATTTGTAAATTCTGACTTTGTTGAATGGAAGGCTTTCATTATGTAATCCTTAACAGAGAATATGTTCAATGCCTTTGTTCATCACTAGGGATTCATTCCTACTAGAAAATTAAATGTCATTTTTCTTACCATTACCATCAATAACAGCAAACTAGATACTAGGCATTATAGTCTAGTGGAATTAGAATATACAAGAGGGGCTAGCGGAGTCTTGAATTACAAAGGACAGCACAACGGAGTCTTTGCAGCATTGGACTTGCTCTGTCCTGTCTGTCTTAGTGGTTACAAGAGCCTATGCATATGTTCAAACTCACAGAACTGTAACCAATAGAAGTGAACTGTACTGCACGTAAATTTTAACACTGTATATTTCTAATGCAGAGGCAAATTTACCATGAAGCTAGTGAAGCTTAAGTTTTAGGACCCATCTTGAGCACAGCCCCCTTCTAAGCCCATGTACCTATTTTGCACTCTTTTTCATAAAGAGGGCCACATTCCAAACTGTATAAGCTTCATTCAGTACCTATAAAAGTTGGATTCA
This sequence comes from Rhinolophus sinicus, assembly GCF_057876585.1. Lineage (NCBI taxonomy): Eukaryota > Metazoa > Chordata > Mammalia > Chiroptera > Rhinolophidae > Rhinolophus > Rhinolophus sinicus. Next base: position 63,094,244 of record NC_142502.1, read on the forward strand.
CCCCTTGGTGGTACAACTCTAAAGTAATTAAATTCATTTCCATAAGTCAAATATCAGGAAAGTTAAATAACAGGTTGAGGCACCAAATGCCGAATGCTGGGAATTCAGAAGAAAAGTTACGACTAAGGACGAAGGAGGTCAGTGGGATTTGGGTTGGGTCTTTATAATGAAGAGTCTGACTCCATCTTTGATATCTGACTGCTGACGGCTTTTAAGCACCATCACTCTCATGCCTCTTCTACCCCACATCTGGGCAAGCCAATAAGAAACCTGGTTGCCCTCTTCTTTGGTGCTGGCAATAGGTTCAAACCACTCAAACTCTGGCTCATGGGATCCCTCATCTCAACCCCACTACACAATCACACACACAAAAAGTGGAGCCCGTCTTCTTTCCCTGCCTCTCTCAAGCCAGTTTCAGACCACTTGGGAGCCTGCCTCACTCTCCATAGAAAGTGCCAGTATGTGAGTCATAAACCTTTTTATACCCTCTTGATGCATGCATCATCGGCCTTGACAGCCAAACCAAATTTTGGGTGGGAACTAAAAATTGGAGGATAGGTCCATCCTGTTCTGCTTCACAAGGTGACAACCTTGAAGATCTATATAATTAAATGCACAAAGAAGGGAATTTCAGGGAGAGAAAATTGCTTACACAAAGTCATGGAGGTGGAAACATGAAAATTGTGTTTGCAGGATAGTGCAATTGAAGCCACAAGTTTGTGTAGACGAGTCAGAAGAGTGGTGATAAGACTGTCGTAGCAGGTAGGTATCACGAACAGGTTAAGAAATGTGGATTTTATCTTTCGTACATCAAGAAACTACAAAAGATTTTTTTTAATGGGAAGATAACAGAGTCAAATAAGTATTTTAAGATGATTTATCTAGTTATGGAACATAAGGTGGGTCGGAGGCAGTGTGGTCAGGGAGAAGAAAACTGTCACATTTATTCTAGTGTAGGATGGATTGTTGTAGTGTCAATGGGATGGAAAGGAAAGAAGGAACTGATATAAAAATACAGTGAATAGAGACTTGACTTCAGGGGTGTCAGGAAAAGGGAGAGGAAAGAATTAAGGGTGGCTAAAAGATATGAAATGATTGTAACAAGAATAAAGTCCATAAAAAAAAACATCAATCACTAGATGGATAATTCATTCTTGGCACCTACCTGGATGGCTCATCATAAAATGATTCACATTCAGTTTGATTCAAGACACATTTATTGATCATATATTTATTTAACAAATAATTACTAAGCATAGGCACTGTACTGGGGGGGGGCAAAGAGATAAGTAATTAATAGCCCCTTGCCCTCAAGAAACTTAAATTGTAGCATGGAAAAACTTCTCTTTATTCAACTCATAAAAGAAATGCTATATTCATTTGGGAAGAGAGGTCCTAAATACTCTGAACTGGGAACAATTAACATTTTGTGCAAGGTGACATTTAAGCTGTGCCTTAAAGAATGATATAGTTTTACCGTGCATAGAGAAGGCAAGAATATTTCAGGAAGGAGGGAACACGAACAAAGGAATCATTCAAGTGAACCATGTATTCAGGCATAAAGCCCAGCACTCAGAGTGGCTTTATGTGGCAAGGTATATGTGGAGAGGTAAATAAAAGAATGTGAAAAGCTTGACTTGAAGCAGATTACAGAAAAAAATAAATGTAAAGGCTACAGGAAGCAATCAAAATATTTAAATTGGAAAAATGGTATGTTCTATGTTTCAGAAAATTTACTCTGGTGTAGATGAAGGACCAAAGCAACACAGAGAGTCTAGATGCAGGAAGACCAACTGAAAAGCTTCTGCAGTGTTGAGAGAGACAATGAGAGCCTAAACTAGGCAGTAATGATGAGGAGAAGAGGAATGAAAGAAAGCATTTGGAAGGAGAATCAGTAGCACTGGGGCCACTATTTTATAACTTGGGTGCTTGCATGGTTGAAGGCGCTCTTAGCAGAAGAAGCACCAAAAAGAGGCAAGGGTTACAGCAGGGTGAGATGAGATGATGAGTGCACTTTGAGAAGTGTGTAGCATGAGAAACATATGACTGAAAACATACAGTAGGAAGTAAAACCTGGAAGTCTGGAAAACAGTTTTGTGAACCACCGCTCACCACTCCACACACCAGAAGTAGTTGAAGCCATTGGACTCGAAGGGAACCTTGGAGACACAGTGAATCGCTAGAGAGAGGTGAGGTGGGAGGAGGCAAAAAAATAAGGGGAAAAGGCAAAAGGGAAGGGAAAGGTCACAGGAGGAAACTGCACAGCAGTCAACAAGGGAAGGGCACAGAAAGAAGGGCCAGGGAAATGGGCCTGAAAGCCCTATATGCATATGTCTGTGTGTGTGTGTGTGTGTGTGTGTGTGTGTGTGTGTGTGTGTACTATACACACAAAGACACATATATGCATACATACACACACATATATGTGTATAATATATTTTTTTAATAAAAGGCTAAAATATAAAAACATGGTTACCTATAAAAGAGCAGGAGGGAATTGGGTTGAGGGAATAGGAATAAAGGCTACATACAGTTCTTTGATTGTATCTTGTTTTGATTTGACTTTGGAAACCTATAAATAGCTTACAAAGTATAAAACAAAAATAAATTTTAAAAAAAGCACTTTTTGATGTTAAAAGAATGAACTTAAGTGTTTAACTGGTTGGTGTCATAACCTTACAGAAAGAAACCAGTTCAAGTAACTTTAAAGCACAATAATGTGACTGTTCATATATAGGGGAATAGACTCTAAAAACAAAAAGACCTATGAAGAAAAGTTTATTGTGTCAGGTCTTATGCTTAAGTCTTTGATCCATTTTGAATTAACTTTGTTTGGTACATGGTGACAAATAGCAGTCCAGTTTCATTCTTTTGCACGTGGCTATCCAATTCTCCCAGCACCATTTATTGAAGAGGCTGTCTTTGCTCCATTGTATGTTTTTAGCTTCTTTGTCAAAAATTATCTGTCCATATTTATGTGGTTTTATTTCTGGGTTCTCAATTCTATTCCATTGGTCTATGTGTCTGTTTTTCTGCCAATACCATGCTGTTTTGATAAAAAAAAAAAAAAAAAAAAAAAGTTAATATATTTTCAGTACTCATTTTGTTGATAGTAATGTTGGTATCAATATTCTGACATTGTTCTGTGTACTGTCAGGAAAAAGAAATGTGCAAATATGTGATATTCTAATTCTATTATTCTAGTGACATTGAGAGCCAGGATACTCAGTGTAGAAGAAAGAAAATATAAATGTGATCGCTTCTCGGCCTTTTGGCTAAGATCAAGTATAGAAAATACAGATGTAAGATCAGATACATTAAGTAAGAGCTTTGTTGTCCTAATATTGAGCTGGAAATATCATTAGGAGATCTTAATTTTATCTTAAAAAATAAATATTTCTTAACTCTGCCCATTGAGAAGGCCCACCACAATGATTCAATAGCAATGAGTATCCTCGCACCATGTCTCCAAATACCATTTTTGACTAAAAGGAACAAGGGATTGTTGGAGAAATGTTTTATTCCAGGCCTGGGGAAAGAAGATAGAAGTTGATCCTGGAAAACCTTGTCACAACAGGTGCAAGAATGTTACCAAGACTACTGGTGTGTTAGAGACTCGGGAGTATACCTGAGGAGGCTCCCACGGGCCGACGACAGGAAAGTTGGAACATCTTCACCTTACAATATCTGAAGTACTTGAACCAGAAAGTCTCCAGACAAGAAGCAGGCAGAAAGGACGGGAGAGACACAGTACTGAGCTGAAAACAGAGGGACCAAGTGAAAATATCCATTCTGGAAGTGAAGACTCTAGGCTTTTCCACGGCCAACTCTAGAGCACAAGCAATTAGTCTTATAGCCCAAGGCAGGAGATGGTAGTATCCTTCCTGAACCTGAAGAGACAATGTGTACTAACAATGTTGGGAGTTCAATTGAAAAACTCTATGTCCCCAACTGTCCCACAATGCAATCTACCAGTTGATTAGCTCCACCTATGCACACAGAGCTTCCAATCAGCTTTTTAGTGTCCTATTCTTAACTGTAAATGAACAGACAAGGATTACTAGACATTTGAGGAAAGCCTCCAACAAGAGAGACCAAAATTAACTGAGGGGGTAGGAGGGAACAGAGATACAATACAGAGAGCAGAAGGAAATTTCAAAGATACCACAATTAATAGCTTCAGAGAAAAGGAAATAACAGCAAAAATGACAGACCCAATTGGGGGACTGGAAAACAAAGTCTAGGAAAGAACAGGACGTTCAACAATAAAAACAATGAGGCTGGCATAAAAGAGCAAAGATAAGAAAATCAGAGAATCAATCAAGAATATGGATTAATAAAAGAGAATAGAGAAAACAATAGAAAGGAAATTATCAAAGAAATAAGTTCCTAAACCTACTGGGCGTGATGCTCCAGATTAAAAAGCCAATGAAACTAATGAAAGAAAGACCGTCATTATGAAATTTCAAAACACTGAAAATAGAGGTTTTCAAAAGTTCTGGGGAGAACAGATTGTACCATGGATCACAATATAAAATGGCATGAAATTTCTAATGGCAATACTGAATTTAGAAGGCAAGGGAGCAATGTCTCAAAAATTCTGAATGAAAATAATTTTAGTCTAAAATTCTCTACCCAATCAAATTATTAACCACATGTGAGGACAATGACATTTAAAAAAATAATACACTCCAGTTTTAGAGCAGTTTTAGGTTTACAGAAAAAATAAACGGAAATTATAGAGTTTTCATATATCCCTTCCCCCACCCTTCCCCATGACCCCAATCACACAGTTGCCCCTATTATTTACATCTTACATTAACGTGGTACATTTGTTATAATTTATGAATGAATATTGAGTCATTATTATTAACTAAAGCTCATAGTTTACATTAGGGTTCATTCTTTGTGTACATTCTATGGGTTTTAACAAATGTATAATGTCATGTATCTATACGAAGTAGTTTCACTACCTAAAAATCCCCTATGTTCTACCTAATCATCCCTGCCTCTCCCTGGAACCCCTGTCAACCATTGATATATCTACTGTCGCTACAATTCTTCATTTTCTACAATGTCATGAAGTTGGAATCATACAATACATATAGCCTTTTCAGACTACCTTTTTTCACTTAACAGCATGCATTTAAGTTTCCTCCATGTCTTGCATGGCTTGGTAGATTTTTTTTCATTGCTAAATAATATTTGATTGTATGAATATTCCATAATTTGTTTATCCATTCACCTATTAAAGGACATCTTTGTTGTTTCCAAGTTTGGACAATTATGAATAAAACTGCTATGAATATTCATATGTAGGATTTTGTGTGGACATAAATCTTCAACTCATTTGGGTAAATACCAGCTAGTGTGATAGCTGGATTATATACTGTCTTCCAGAGTGACTATACCATTTTTCATTCGCACCAACAATGAATGAGTGTTCTCATTGCTCCACAACCTCTACAGCATTTGGCGTAGTCATGTGTTGGATTTTGGCCATTCTAATAGGTATGCAGTGGCATCTCATTATTGTTTTAATTTGCAATTCCTTAATGACATATGACTTTGAGTAGCTTTTCATATGTTTATTTCACATCTGTATATCTTCTTTAGTGAGGTATTTATTCAGATCTTTTGCCCATTTTTTAATTGGACTATTTGCTGTCTTATTGTTGTGTTTTGAGAGTTCTTTATATATTTTGGACACACATCCTTTACCAGATAAGTGCTTTGCAAATATTTTCCCCCAGGTTGTGACTTGTATTTTTATTCTCTTATATAAAGACATTTTTAGACAAGCAAAATCTCAGAAAATTAACTTACTTTTCACCTCTTCTTAGGAAGCTACTAAAGGACATACTCCATCCAAATCAGAGATAACTCAGAAGGAGGGAACATGGAATCCAAGAGAGAATGTTCAACACAAGAACTAGCCTAAAGGAATTCCTAGACTGATGGCAAAGAAAAGTTCCAGGACAATCATTGTAAGCCTAGAGCAGTGGTCTCATGCCCTTGTGAGTGAAAGACAATTGTTCCGGGCAAAAGAAGGAAATAACATTTTTTAAATTTATTTTTTATGTTAGCCTTTTAAAAATTCTATTTTTGTTTATGATCCATAATGTACACACTACTTTATTACATAAAAACATATTTTATAAACAAATAAATAATACAAATATTGGAGGTTTGTGCTTTTAAAAAAAGTTGATAACAGTCCATCATTTTAAAAATCTACAGGCTCCTGGCCTAGGGAGAGTCAATTCAGAATGGAGCGGGAGGTCAGAGGCCTTCAAAAGGAATTTTACAGAATAAAATAGAACTCATGTATTATATGACAGGTTTGACCATATAGAATATTGTATAGAAAGCCATTTTATAGAGCTATTGGAAGGTAGAAAGACTTACCAGGTGTCAAAGAAATTTAAGCAACTGAACATGACAATTATTAATTCCAAGAAAAAACAAAACATACACAAGAAAGAAAACATAACCATAGCATATTACTTACATCAGTAGTAAACAATATTCACATAATCATGAAAACACTGAATATGTATTTAGCTAAAAAATAAAATATAATTACATTAAGAAGACTTAAGAAAGAGAAGGTAAAAGTAAGCAGAAGTCCCCACTATATGTACTAAACTTGGTAAATGAAGAAATAACAAAATATTAATATTAGTTTTAAATATGAATGTAAATAGAAAAATAAACTGCTATATAAGAATTGAAAGTGGTTCCTCTTGAGACAAGGACAAAGCAGGTAAGGGTGAATAGAGAAGAAATTATTCCTTTTTATGCCATTTTGTGCTATTTCATTTTGTAGAATATTTGCTTGTAATATTTGCATATTATACTTTAATAAAAATTTAAATGATTTTTTAAATTTATGTATAAGGAAACATGCATATTAAGTAATATTTACAATAAGAGTTAATGCAGGAAAATATTCAAAATATAAGTGGAAAAGTAAGGATAAAAATTGGTAAAATTTTAATAGCAATATATAGCTATTTGTATAAATTTTCAACATTTAGCAAATTCCAAGTATACATGTCTTTTGTTAGTATAAAATCCGGATGGAAATACATCAGAACTAGTTATCACTGCATGATGAACTAACAGTAATTTTAATATAATTTTGTATCTTTCCATACATATTTTTTTAACTATCCACAAAGACATATTACGTTTTTCAGGCAGGGGGAGCATGTTTTGAAAACTGTTCTGACCTTCATTTACAATGGAAATTGCTGAATTGCAATCAGGATTCACATGCAACTGACGTGCCCCAAACCACAGCAGCCTGAAGGATACAAACTGGGCAGCATTGGGCGATAACCTTTCTTTTGCCGACTTTCACCCTGCCTACTATTTAATACAAGACCTTTCTCCTGCCAAGAGCTCCCACCCACCAGGAATTTCTGGGCATTCCTAGGAACTGTCTTGAATGTGCCCAGATGCGACCTTCCAGGCTGTCACACAGGCTGCTGCTTCCACAGGGTGTGGATCTGCCAGGCACCGCCGCCACCCAGCGGAAGTCCTGGGGCCCTGGAGGCAAGGCGACGCACTGGCCAATGGCCTCTGAAGCTGTCAATCCACCAAGGCCTCCCTCTGCCCTCTCGCTGCCCTGAATCACATCTGTTTAAGAGCTATGAAAGAAGTTCCACCAAGCCCCCAGGGGTTTTAGAGAGATTTAGGTAAAAATAGCTCTTCCAGGATTTCATTTATTTGCTTGTAAACCTAAAGTTTTCACACTCATTGCAAGAATCAGTGCACAGAACTAGGCCAAAGGAAAACATTGCCTGGGACAGGTGTTCTGCCCTGAATCCCTTAATTCCCTGGGACTCCCTGCCAGCCTGACTCCCTCTTCCTCAAGCCCAGCGCTCTCGAGTTCTTTTCTTGGGGGCTCCCTTGTTGTGTCAGAGAAAAAGAGTTTTGGTGGGCTCACCAGAGACTTGTAGAAATAACCAGTCATGTCTGACTTCCTGAGGAAAGCACAGGTAGGTGTTATTATTTCCTCACCTTTTACAGATGAGGACGCTGAGGCACACAGAAGTTGAATGAAGTACTCAGGTCCACCCAGCTACTAAGTGGCCGTGTGGCTGCATGATAAGTGTTCTCACCCAAAGCACTGCTCTGGCTGGAGAGCATGCATGGAATGAAACTCTCACTCTGTGTCCCTGTGGTTACAGAGAGGCCACTGCCTTCAGAGACTTCACTCCATAGTAATAACAACAATCACAGCTGTAGATACCCAACAGAAATTGTTAAGAATAACCTTATGCATCCTTCACGTCCCAGTTAAATTACCACCTCCTCCATGGAAGTATCAGCCCCCGAATGCAAGGACTACCTGCTCAGTGAAATCTTCCAAAGGTCCCCTAGTCGGGATGGAATCTCCTCTTCTTTCATATTCCCCCAGCACTTCAACTACAGAGTACGGAACACGGTCTGATTCTCCTTACAGTGGGTCATTTGGGTTAGCTTCTCACACTACAGCACGAGCTCTGTAAAGACGAGGCTCGCCTGGTTGCCCTGGATGTTTGCGACAGTGCTCCTCACAGCGCCTGCCTCAGAGGATGTGCTCAGTGCTCGTCTTTGTTGGGTGGCACTGGCCTTGGGCTGAGCTCTTGCTGGGCATGCAATGATTGCTGACTGATTATTAAAATGGTGAATAATGCCTATTGAGGCCTCTCCACAGGAGGCCCTGTGGAGTAAAGTATTAGGTCAAACTCTGTGAAACTGTCATTTTATAGGCCAAATCGTTCAAATAGGGACAATTTCATGAGTCGATTCGATATGAGAAAAATATTCTAACGGGAATGGCCAATAAATCCTCGGAAGGTTTTGAAATCTCCCTTCTTGTATATCTTTTATGATCTAACTATAGTTGTTAAACATCATTATGTAAAAATACCCAAAAAGTCCAAATGCTAGACGATAACTCCTCAAATATCCCAAAGCCCAGACAACAGAGATGAAATTTGATTCCAACGACTTTGTTCAGCCATGAGTCCCTAAGGTTGTGGGCACAAAGCCAATTGTTAACAGTCCACTAAAAGCGAAAGAGGTTTTACTCACGAGTGTCTCTCAACCTTGACCCCAAAACCAGCTGAAAAATACCCTCTGGTGTCTGGTAATTTGGGGTTTCTATGTGCAGGAAATACCCCCACTGTTCCTTGCATCCCCTCTTCTGCTCCCTGGCACCCTTTAGCAGATTTATCTGCCTGCTTATTGGTGTTTGGGGACCAACATCTGTTTGGAAAGGAAGTCAATAGTGGGGATTCATCTAATAGGTGAGAATGTTCTTCAAGTGGCAGCTTTCTTCTGCCTGGAACTGATGGCAGTAAAGGTAGCTGACAATGTAATTTATCCATATTTCACCTGGAAACAGTATCATTTCTTTGAGTTCTCTAGAGACCCTCACCTTGAAAAAAGGCCCAAGATGCTTGTCAGACCAAACAATGCCTATCATATTTTATTACATGGGATGAAACATAAAACGATGATCCATTAGCAGACGGTTTCATTTTTACTCCAGGAAGGTAGTTCAACATTATATCTTATCTTGTTCTATCTTGTATATTTAATATAAAGGGCCTTAAAATTCCCCACTTCCACCTCTCACACGCACCACCACCCCAGGCGTCCAGAAGCTACATTGTCAGATCTTACAGTCTGAGATAATGTGGTATTGTAAGAGTGCCGATATATAGGTGGTATTTTTTTTTTTTTTAATAAAACTGTAGTCTGATAAAAAGAAGAAGTTTGCTCTCTAGTGGCTGACTTATAAAAGGCTCTGAAAACCACCATAATAAGATATCGCAGAAAAAGAGTAAATTTGACAGCATATTTGTGTAAAAAGGTCTGGTTAAATATTTTGTTTTTATTTATTTTTAAAATTTTTCCTTACGGTGAAAACTACATCATAGCAAGTGTTTTGTAGATACTTTTCCTATTCAAAATTTTCCTATCATTAAGCTAATTTCAATTCTAAATTCTTAGAGTAGCAATTAGATTTCTGGTGTTTTATTAGCTTATGGTACCTTTAAAAAGCTCTGTGGATCCATTTAATACCATGTAATTAATGTCTATTATAAACACGTTGCCCAGTAATGCAATATCATTAGAGCTTTTTAAACCATTTCCAGTTCTTTGCAGAAAGATTATATAAATTCAAGGAGGACTAGTATAATTATTAATATGATACTAATTAGTATTCTTTTATTACTCCTTTTTCTATAACTCAATTTATAAAATTTTACTATAATATAGATTATAAAGAAAAAAAATTATTGTGTGCTCTGCTTTTTAACCTTCCTGCCATGTTTTACTTTCTAATTTTATTCTAATCCATTTCTGTCTCCCAAAGTCCACACTATTTTTCCCAACTCTCTCCAGTACCCTTTGTCAGATAATAGGAAAGAAATACCACCACTGCTCCCTGATGTTAACTACTGCCCATGCTTCAAAAAAGGTTGCCTAGGAAGCTTTGCACCTGCACAGTAATAAATACTTTAGAGGATTTTCAAATCCTTAGAAGTTTTTGTCCTCATTTTACCTATAAGATAGGAACCAGATTACATAAAGAGGCTTAAACTTTTCAGTAGGTCAGAATTACAGTGGAAGTCACCACTAGACAATGCAAAGAAGAGCGTTTTATGGGGTTGGGGAGCAGACATGAAGGGACAGTGTGAGGAGGAGGAGTTAGAAGGAGAATGAGGCAATCTGATTTACTTTTTTTTAGGTTTTTTTTTTTAATTAAAGTTTATTGGGGTGACAATTGTTAGTAAAGTTACTATACATAGAAAACCGTAAAGACTCCACCAAAAAGCTATTAGAACAATCAACGAATACAGTAAAGTTGCCGGCTACAAAATCAATGTACAAAAAGTCCATTGCATTCCTATATAGTAACAATGAAATCTCAGAAAAAGAAATAAAAATGCAGTTTATTTTGCAATTGCAGCAAAAAGAATAAAATACCTAGGAATAAACTTAGCCAAGGATGTGAAAGACCTATATGCTGAACATTGTAAGACATTTTTAAAAGAAATTGAAGAAGACACAAAGAAATGGACATTCTGTGCTCATGGATTGGAAGAATCAACATAGTTAAAATGGCCATATTACCCAAATCAATATACAGATTTAATGCAATCCCCATCAAAATCCCAATGACATTTTTTAAAGAAATAGAACAAAAAATCATCAGATTTATTTGGAACCACAGAAGACCCCAAATAGCCAAAGCAATCCTAAGAAAAAAGAACAATGCTGGAGGTATCACACTCCCTGACTTCAGCTTGTACTGCAATGTGACAATAATCAAAACAGCATGGTATTGACAGAAAAACAGACACATAGACCAATGGAATAGTATTGAGAGCTCAGAAATAAAACCACATAAATATGAACAGATAATTTTTGACAAAGAAGCAAAAAACATACAATGGAGAAAAGACAGCCTCTTCAATAAATGGTGCTGGCAGAACTGGAAAGCCATATGCAAAAGAATGAAACTGGGCTGCTATCTGACACTATGTACCAAAATTAATTCAAAATGATTTACATTTTTTAAAAATTATTCTGGCTGCTGTATGGAGAAAGAACCACATCAAGGACAAGAATGGAAAACAGGGAAACCTCTTTGGAAATGACTGCAGTCGTGCACACATTAAAGATAGTGGCATGAGCAAGTGATAGCAGTGCAGTTTTGAAAAGTGAACGGATTTCCAATACATTCTGGATGTAAAGCAGGATAGTGGCAGCTTAGAGGTGGGGCTGGGATACGGCTTTTGATTGAGCAACTGGGCAGATGGTGATGCCACTTAATGGGATTGGAAAGGCTGCAAGAGAAGCATGCTGGGGAGGTGAGTGGCAGTGGGATAAAAAGAGTTCTGTTTTGGGTGGTCATGGTTCAATTTGAGATGCCTATTCAAGAAGAGATGTCAGGTAATCTTTAGGAGATATCAAGACAAAATGTCAGGAGCTATCTGCACAAGCAGATCTCTTGTAGGGAGTCTCGGAGCTGTGGAGAGAGGTAGGGACTGGTGATTTATATTTAGAAGTCTTCAGGATATAAAGGATATTTAAGGATGAGATCACCCAAGGAGAGAGTTTGGATGGAGACGAGAAAAGGCCTGGGCCTGACCGTGGGGCATGGACATTTGAAGTAGAGAAGGAAGGGTCAGCCAGGAAGATTGAGTAGAAGAGGCTAGGAATAGGAAGAAAAGCAGAAGACAGTGAGGTAACTCTGCTGAGAGGTCAGGTAAGATGAGGACACTAAAGTGACCACCAAATTTGGCAACACAGAGGTCATAGGTGACCTTGATGAGAGCCCTTTCGATGAAGTGATGGGGACAGAAGCCCCTCTTGTTCTTGCACCTCCCAATGTAGGCCTAAAAAATAATTTTTCTTAATGCAAACATGCAAGACAGAAAGAAAGTAGTCATTGGTGCAATGTTTGGAAAATTTCTCTGTTGTCTATGTTGATATTTAATTTATACTCAATCTGGAATCATTTTCTCTGGATTCTTTATATCCAGAGAAATGGACATGAAAAGGGATTCTTGGATGTCAAAAATGGAATTATGTTCCATTTCACAAAGTAAAACTCATCTTGCCCACAGATTAGATGGTGAAATTAGGGGGAAGCTGAGATAAAGGAGAAAATAATTAGGAAATGGTAAATTTGACCTAGAAATGCAAGAAGATACAAAGAAGAGGGACAGAGAAGTAGGAAAAGAGTACTTGGGGAAGAAAGAAGATATAAATGGGAAAAGAAAGAACTAGGGATGGACTTTTTTCCTCTAGCCCGAAATGAAATTTGAACTACCTGCCAGTCTCAGAGGAAACAGAACCAGACAGACTAAATATGGAAAGCATTTCTACTTCAGACTGTGTGCCAGGGTTTGGGGAACAAGGAAAGAGAGTAACACGTTAAACAGGAGAAAAAAATTATAATGTGAACAGGTGGACTACAGAAGCTGCTTATTTTCTAAAAGCCTTTCTAAAGTTCACGTAGTTATTTAAAGCACACACCCCAAAGCCTGCTTACTGGTTAGTTTCCGCACAGCCATGTCTCTTGTTAGGCTGTGGGAATGCCTAGGAGAACGGAAATGGGAGACAGCACCAAAGAAGAATCATGGCCAATAAAGTCCCCCCCCTTTTTTTGAACTTGATGTGTTGATTATTTATTGCTTTCAAAAAATTATTTAAAAAGTAGTCAATACATATATGTAAAAATTCAAAAGGCAGCAAAAGTACATAGTGATAAGTAATTCTCCCAATACCCTACTTTTGGCCACCTGTTCCTTTTCCTCTGAGTCAACCACTGTTACCCATTTACTTATGTACTCTTCTGGTGATAATCTATGTACTACAAGCATGTTTACGTATGTCATCATGTGTGTAAAAAACATAGAATACCATTTATGCTGCTCTGCATGTTCTTTTAACTTTACATAGCATAGAGGTTCTTCCATACTTATATAGAGCTGCCTCATTTTCTAGAAGCTATGTAGCATTTCACTATATAATGTATAACATCCATGAGGGGCATTTAGGTTGTTTCCAGTCTTGTTTTATTACTAACAATGCTGCAAAGACTATTATTTCTAAAATTTTATTAAATTTACTGGGGTGACATTGGTTAATAAAATTATATAGGTTTCAAGTGTATAATTCTATAATACATCACCTGTATATTGCATTGTGTGTTCACCACCCAAAGACAAATCTCCTTCCATCACCAGATATTTTTAAGAGCTTGAATAAGCATATTTTGAAAATGTAAAAACTTAGATAATAACTGAAGGAACAAAAACCAGTTGATTCTGCTCTTTCCCACTCCTAGAACAGGTCTTTTTTCAACTCCCATTACAGTCCTCACTAGTGGCGTGATGCTGAATGAAGACTACTGGGCTTCACTGGAAATGCTCGTTTGTGCTAACTCTGTAGAACTTACAGGCTCTCAGAGACATCAGTAAGCCATGGTCAAACAGGGCTAACTTTCAGGTGAAAAGGACTGGCCAGAATCTTCAAGCCAGTCTTGGATTATACTTCTCATTTTTAACCATGGAGTCCAATCACCAGGCAACCCTAACCTCTACCACCCCAACCCCCTCTCACTAGGGACCCCAGGAGTGGGTATGCCCAAGGTCTAAGCTCTAACCTTTCTTCACATCGTTTTTGTTTGGGATTAAGTTGCTGGTTCTCTTGACTCTTTTTTTTATTTTTATTTTTTGCCACATCAGAAACTCAGAAACATCACTGTTCAGGTTCCAACTTGTTTCTCTCTTTCTGATTTGAGGCCACCAGTTGTTTCACGGTTATTAAAAAAAAAAACAAAAAAAAAAAAACAAAAAAAAATAGAGCACTCTGAATAAAAGTAGGGAAGGGGATCATACAGCTCAGCTCCCTGGACCAAAGTAACACTCATGTGATTCGTTGAGGTCCAGTGTGTTTCCCTTCTGTGCAGAAGCATGGGATGGCAGCAGTTTTCTCCCCTAAAAGAAGGGAGGTCATATGTAGTCTGTTGGCAGTGACATCTAGAGAAAAAATAATGGCTGATGAAATAACATTAAAATTATTTTATGACTTCTGTCTCTCCTGCAGTCAGAAGAAAGAAATCAAGAAAAGGATCAATTTTAATTTGTAGACCAACTGTCTAGAATACACCAGAAATATCGTCTTCTCCGTCGGCTGTGCTCCCATCCCTGAAGCAACTAGACAGAGGGGACTGTACCCAACTCTTCTTCTCCAGAATCAAACGTCAACCAGACTGCTCTTGAGAACTCTTCTTGTTCCTCACTAAATTAATTTTAAGAAGGCTCCAAGCTTAGGCAATGCCAAGGCGTACCAGACCTTGGACATTTATTGAGAATTAGCAGACTAATTCTGGCAAGTTGAGGTAAATCTCCTCTCCATCGCAAAAAAAGTAAAAAGTTAAAATAGAAGAAACCTCAAGAGGCTTCCAATAATTAACTCATTTTGCAGAGGGCTTATCTGAAAAAAGATGAAAGAGGACAGCCCACCCAGGGGCAAAATATTACTTTATAGAATGACAATAAGACTCGCACCCACTCTTCGTACTTAATGGCTTCAAGTAAACATCTAATTTGCCTCAACATTTACACATGATGGTTTCTATGGCTTGGGGTGTTTGCATTTCGAATCAACATTAAGGCACAAGTGTATGGAAACCTAGAAAGAGTAATGGAAAACAGCTTTTATAGGTTGTTCAGGTTGCTGAACGGTCCCAAGAAGAAAACAAGCCAGATATACGCATGTGCTTTAAATACATACCCCAAACAGCAGTGAAGGACCCCTGTGCTATGTGCGTGCATATGTGGAATCTTGGTTTAACCCCAAATTATAATAGATTCTGATAGGAGTGCATGATTCTACATTTTATCTTACAATAAAAAAGGGAAGAATAAGTAGAGATTTGGGGGTAATGAAAGTAGGGGGAAACCCACATCCTTTGATATATTTTTCTTACTGCCATCGTTGCTAAGGAAACCACTTCCTATCCATACAGTGCACATATTTCCCTTATTTGTTATTCTCACAAAGAGCACAATACCACATTTAAAAACATGAGGACAAGAGCTCAGTAACACATATTCAAGGACACTCAGAGCTCTAAAGTAATTGGGAAGAGATTAATGAGGTGGTCCCAAGAGTTAGGGAACAAGGTGTACTTTGCAGAGAGAAAACCTCCTCTCTGTTGTTAGTATTTACTGTCCAATACAAGCTAGAATGAATGCCCTTGAGCATCAGAAAAGAGGCTTCTCTATTTCTATGACTCTCCCTCCCGGGAGTAAGAATGTTCAAACTCATACTTCACAGAATGAGACAGAATGTGAGAGCTGGAAGAGTACTAACCTAATCTAAGCTCCTCGGTTTACAGTGAGGAGGCAGAGAGATTTACCAAGGTAACATGGCCACTTCACTGTGAAACTCATGAAACAAGAAGTTTTTCTCTTCTTCTTCTCTTTCCAGTTCCCTCTGATTGTGCCTTTGTTGGCTGTGCCTTCCTGACCTTCAACACAGGAACAGGAATTCAGGGAGTGTTGTCTGTTGGTTGGAATACAAAGACACAGAATCTTAAAGTGAGACAACTGCTTGAGTACTTCAAATTCAACTTCCCTTGCGTTGCAGAAATCCCCAGAAAGTTTCATTTTTATTCACACTATGGGTTTGGGCAATCACGACTCTTTGCTTAATTTATCAATGAATACCTATGCAGAGCTCACTGTGTCTGGAGAGACAATGGAGTTTAAGGGTAGTTCAGATCTCAGTGGATTCAGTGGAACAGATGTAAACATGATACTAGTTCAACTCTCAAGAGTGCTCCAAGACTGGTGGAATCATGCTCCCGAAGCTTTTCTCACGGCTCTAGAGACTAGCTAACATTTTTTCTCTTCTTCTTCTTCTTCTCTTTCCAGTTCCTTCTGATTGTGCCTTTGTTGGCTACATTAATATCCAAAGAGTAGTTCTCCAAAGGAAAGAAAAATAAGAGAAAGGACTGGGAGCAATCAAGAGACAATCAAGAGAAAAACCTGGCCTTTTGATGTAATAACATGACAGACGATAGTGAAGAAGAGTTTTATACCAATTTGGCTTTCCATTACTGAAAACCTAAGTTATTCTAAACAACTAGATCAGACTTTAGTTATCTAATCCCTTGTTTTCTCCCTAACAAGAAATCTCTTAGATTGCCTGAAGTTAATTAGAAGTTCCAAAACATTAAATGTATATTTATTTTGTGTGCTGGAATTATTGTATTTTTCTTTTTCACAAATGCCTTGATTGAAAATATTTCAGCACAATATTTACCCATCTGTCAAATGTCCATCAGCCCCAGGAATGCAGGCCTATTGGTGTGTTATCTGAAATCCATTAGGTCTGTCCTTTTCCATATTCTCAGTCATCTACCCACACTCCCAAAACACATACACATACACACACACACACACACACACACACACACACACACACACACTACAAAACAGTGTTCTGCCTCAACCTTCTGGAATTTTTTTTTTTAATCCAAAAATTCTGTTATGTGGTATACGAGTATAGGAAAAACTCATGCACTTAAAAATGAATGTAATTGAAATTTTTCTAGATTAGATTTTTTTCCTTTTATGTTTCCAAGCCTGAATTTGCTTGAAATTGCTCACTTTAACCAGTACACTTGACCTCTGGCTAATGCAATGGAGACACACTGGGTGACAAAATAAAAATAAGAGCAGTCTTAGCAAACCACATTGACTTCCAATCCTTTTAGTTTTTTACTTTGGTGCTTTTGAGATGATGTGTCGCATATTATACTTTTATACTATTATAATTATTCATTTCAACTTTATTGCTGGTACAATTTCTAATCCTGTGATGAAGAACTTGCTGTTGGTCCTTAGAAACCAACTGAGAAACATGTACTTTTCCTTTTCTCACTGCGAACTTTGTGTATGTGACCTTTAGCAGTGGCTCAAGTCCATCTGTGTTTATGTCTGTGTGCAGAAGCTAGAGAAACAGATGGACCATAAGAATATCAAGCCCTTGGAGAGATAGCTGGCCATTTGTCACTGGAAGTCAGATCTTTTTTTTTTTTTTTTTTTAATTCAGAGAAATATTTAGGATAATCCTAAATCCATAATATTATTAGTTTTAACTTGAGCTATGCCCCCCAAAATACCCTGTTACTAGAACGGTTAGTGCTGCTGACTTAACAAGTCACTTAAAACTTAATTTAGTCAGATTCTCAGGTTGTAAAAGTGCACATCCTATTTATCCTTGTAGCTCCCGGAACTCGTAGAATAACACCATGACTTCCTGGGAGAATCACAAAACTGGAAAATGGAATACCTGAGTTTGAGTTATTGGTTCTCCAACTGACTAGCTGGTCTCTGAGCCCCTATTCCAACAAAGACTATGACCTCCTCAAAGCTGAGGACTTATCTTGGCATGTAGTGAGGACATGGTAATTGTTTGTAAGTAAATGAAGAGAACAATCTATGATTCTAGTTCATAATCACAAATCCTTCTCCAAACTAGAGTCACAGGTGATAAACCATTTCTATTCCAATACTCATAAATGATAGTCAGTGTGAAATTTGTAATAGGCATTCAGAATGTATTCAGGAACGTTGAAAAGAACTGAACTGGCCACTTGCCGATAAATGGCCCTATTTATAAATAGGGTTGAAAATTAACATTTTCTCATTAAACACATTCTCTCCCCTACCAGGAAGCCTGAAGAGAGATTTATGACCTCCATTTTGCTAGAAAAGAAACTAAAAGTCAGAGAAGTTAAGTGAGCTGTTCAAGTTCACGTAGCTAGCAAGTGAATAAACCTGAATTGAACCCCATACTGACAGATTCCATGGGGACCAATTTTTTTCTTCTGTATCTTACTACCTTAACATTTCCATATTAACACATATATTACAGTAATACATCCTCAAGGGCGGGGAATGAATTCTGTTCATCATCAACCATGAACAAAAACATACCGAATGAAGGAATTCATGCTCAACAACACAGTTTCCCAACCCTCATTAGAAATGTGCCCTGTTTGTTTCTCAGGGAAGTTGGACAGGGCTCTATCCATAAGCCACTTCATCTGTAACCCCAGTTTGTCTACAAACGTTATCATGTTCACTGTGCGCCATGCTGTAGGAAAGGTCCGGAAGCATTGCATAACTTGTCAAAGTGAGCAAGGGCAAATTATGTGCTCATCGCAGTAAGAGTGATCACCAAGCGCGGAAGAAAGGAAATCCCAAAGTTTCTAAGTCACAGCCTGACCACAGTCGGAATGGAAACCAAGAGAACTAATGGACACCATGATAGTAAGCCGCCTGAATGAGGAAAAAAGAGAGAGTTCCTTGGCAAGGAAAAGAGAGAAAGAAACCCCATACTGAAAACAAAGGAGGAGGAAATAACATATTGGATCATTCACCAGAGCTATGGATGGGACTGAAAGAGCTGGGGGATGGGGTGGGGGTGGGGTGGGGGTGGGGGCAAGTCATGTGAGCTCCCTAGGACTAGGACTCAAACTGTTTTTGCCTGGGTGGTCTAGAAAACTATGACATATCTTAAGAGAAGAGCCAATCCCCTTATATCATTCTTTATAATAACAGCAGTTGCCATTTATTGCGTAGGTATTACATGCCAGGTATTTTACATACATATATAATCTTGCTTTTTAAAATATCACACAATTCTCCCAAAGTGTATATTATTGGCCCCACTTCCACATCAGGAATCTGAATCTCAGAGGGGACAGGTAACTCATTCAATGTTATATACCCAGTACGGAAGAAGTAACCAGGACTCACCCCCAGGCTGCCTGACTCTGAAGCTCACACTCGCTCACCATGCCTTGCTGCCTTAGCCCACTTAGCTCTGTCTGAGAGGCAGATGCTCTCCTTCATCTTTCTTAGCAAACATCTTCCAGTGAGGAAAAGTGGGGCAGAAACTTACCTAACTCCCAAAGACCTATTACTGCTTAACCAATTAATGGTGGCAAAGTGCTTTGAAAATGCCCATGCAGCTCCTTGAATGCCAGGAGCTTAGTGGAGCTCTGAGGCCCTGGAATGAAAGGCTCTACAGTTTGTATGTCTTACAACAGCCACTGGTAAGGATTTCAAGAAATGCAGAGAGGCCCTTTCTTAAGAGGAGCCTTCAGAACCTTGGTCTGATGGGGTAGCAGGAAGACCATTCACAACAGAACTATCTTCTAGAAAAGCTCCTGGTTGGCAAAGGGAGAGAAATCGACCTCAAACAACTAGAAGTATCTCCACATTTTTTTATAAAACATTTTGAGTAGAAAAATGGGCTGAGAGAAAGCCTGTTTATTTGGAAAAAACCATGAATTGTCTCATAAGAATTTGAGTGACATAAATTGAGTCTCTGATGGAAGGATAAGAAAAAAAGAGACTGAAATTTCCAGAATACTGATGACCAATTAAAAGCACCTACCACTGCTGAGACCACTGGGCCACCAACTTACAGAGTTATAACCAGACCACAAACTTCAGGAAGCCACCCGGAGAAAAGATTGCTTAAGACAGCAAAGCAGCGATAGCAGCCTTTCCCCTCCGCCCCCTTTTTGTAGCTCTGAGAGAAACCACACCAGAAGCTCACATGAAGTGTCAGATTGATTGAGCAGTATACAGCTCACTATGTGTATTGGAGAAAGGCCGGGTGCTGATTCTAGAAGGTAGAGGATGGAAAAACTTAGAGACAGATAGCTATGGGTTTTCAGTTCTTCTCTTATCAATTTTGGTCTTGCTTTTATGTTTATATTGGAGCACAATTTATAATGGCATGATTTTCCAACCTCTATCTCTCTTCTTCTTTGCTCTTCCCCTAATTCACTACCTTCCCAAATCCAAAGTAGTGTATCAGTTAGTTTTCACTGTGTAACAAACCACTCTAAATCTTAATGGCTTAACAACAGCCATTTATTTAGCTCCCAGTTCTGTCAATTACTCAGCAATTTGAGCTAAGCTCAGCCGGGTTATCTTTCTGTCCTTGCCTGAGCTCATTCATGCTGCTTCTTAGCTAGGTGATTTTGTTTCTGGGGTTGATTGGCTGTCAACAGAGGCTTTGGGAACAACTAAACCATCATCATCCAGTAAGCTAGCCTAGGCTTGTTCTTAGGGAGATCTGCAGGGTTCCAAGAGTAAGCACAGAAATGTGCAAGGCTTCTTGGGGCATAAGCTCAAACCTAATAGAATTCATGTCCCTTGAATTCTATTGGCCAAACAAGTCACAAACTCAGCCAAATTCGAGGGGTAGAGAAGCAGACACCATCACTTTATGAGAGGACCTGCAAAGTTACATTGCAAAGGGTCATGGATTTAGGGAGAAAAGTAATTATTCCTCTTTTCACAAAATATCTAACACATCTGGGGATTAGGGGAAAGGGCCACCATTCCTGTTTCTTTCCTTGCACCTTACACTGCCTCTGTGCCTCCTTTCTACTCAACTACTCACCCAAATCTCTAAAAGTTTTCACTTCTTGGCTCTGCCAAACTCTTCTGAGATGATCTTGTCAACAAGATTTTAAACAGCTACCTTTCTCCGCTTAGCCTTTTTTAAAATGTCAAATATCTTGCTGAGACAAAACAAATAGCATCAGGAAAAAAACAGACTTCATGAAACTTAGGAATCCAGTTTGTATTTTTTTTTTTTAATTAACAATACAGTTTTCATAGAATCCAAAACGCAAACCACTCTCATATTCTTGGCACACTATTTGCTCTCAATAGCTTCGAGCTTACTTTTAAATCGTCTGTAATCCTGCTGGAAATTATTAAACAGTGAGTCATGGAAGCTCTCTGATGGCCTCCAATAATTATTTTACCATCCACACCAAAATTTTTCTAAAGTTCTATTTAAAAAGTTTAGTCCATTGTTGCGATTTCTTCTCAGGAGGGTCCCAATTTTTCCTTTTTTCCCAGGAGGAGCCTCAGGGTCAGTGAATCCCTGGCACTCAAAGCTTTCCAGGGACTAGCTGCTATAGTCTGATAAACCAAGGTGACTCCTGAAAATAACACTCATCGCTGCTGCTTCTGCCCTTTCTTGCATACTGGAATTTGTTCTGAGATGTCCCTAGCCTCTCCTTTTACATATCTCCTGCTTGCAGAGCTTCAAGAAAGGAGATCATCCTTAGCTCAAAGCTGGGACTTGTGCTGGGGAATTGAGCTGCTTAAACCTAGGTCTCTGTATATCTGGATGCTAGTAGACACTGGAAATGCACCAGTAGCAAGCTCCATAATTCAACTATTAATAGAAATTATTATTATTTGAAAAGTCTTGTCAGATTCCTTTGTAAGTTCTCAATGTATCTTCATCTCCTTCACGAATTGTTACCATCTTCATTTATGTCTCAGGGAAAGAGGCATGGGCAGATCCATCCCACTGAGTCTTTACCTCACCCGGTCTACCACACAAATTTCATATCATTAACATTTTCTCTCTCTTCTTCATTTCAATCTCTCCTCCCTTGGATCCAGGCCCTCAGCCTACCGACATGATCAAAAGTTCCTATGCCCAAAATAGACTTTCTTGCCACCCACCTGCTGCCCTTTTTGCTGCTTATCTACCCTTCACACCTCCACTTCTTCACCTCCGATCCATAACTCAACCCTCCATTTCTTCAGTCCCCATCACTTCACTGAGTCAATAATGGATAAGCCAAGACTTTTTCTCAGCCCCTTTCCCATTTGTCCTCTCAGTCACATTTGTCACTCTTAATAACTGCCTCCTTCCTTAATCTCTTTCCTTAACTTCTGATACAGTACCTTCTCCTAATTCTCCTCTAACTTCTCTTTCCTAATTCTTTCCAGAGACTCCCCTTCCTCCACTTCATTGTTGGCCATCTTTTCTCTTCTAAACTCTCCCTGGGCAAGATTCCCTTCGCCTACCCATCTTACTGGACATCTAACACTAGATGTCCCACAGGCTTTTAAACTCAATACTTTCAAACCAAACTTAGTTTCCTCCTTCCCACAGCCTTCTTACCCAAATAGCTCCTCTTTCATCATTCTTCATTTTAGTTAGAAATACCATTGATTATCTCACCAA
This sequence comes from Rhinolophus sinicus, assembly GCF_057876585.1. Lineage (NCBI taxonomy): Eukaryota > Metazoa > Chordata > Mammalia > Chiroptera > Rhinolophidae > Rhinolophus > Rhinolophus sinicus. The sequence continues at coordinate 63,116,855 of NC_142502.1, forward strand.
TATTCATTTTGTCCTTTTATAATGATAGAAGTTTTATTTGGGCACATGGCTATTCAGCTGAAGACTACATTTCCCAGTCTCCTTTGCTGCTAGCAGAAGTCATGTCACCAGGACATGGCAAGTGGATTGTGAGCATAGAGCAACCTCTGGTCATGCTCTTAATAGCCAGTGTGGATTCTGCTGTCTCCAGCTAAAAAACACTGAGCAATATAGTAGTAATTAGTACCAAAAATAAAGTTTGTGAGTTTGGGGTTTTCAGTCATCCAGCTCATCCCAAATGTCCTCATTCCAATTCTAGGTGCTCCCACTATTTCCCATCAATGCCCTAATCTTTACTTGAGAGAATTGGCAAGACTATAAATTCAAACTATATTGTAATTTAGCAACTCACAGGATTAGACTCTGTATATGATTTTCAGCTACATAAATCCTTTGCTATGAAATAAAAAAATTCTTCAGGACAACCTTAGAAATTCCTTGGTTTTCTGATGATTCATTGACCAGATAATTTATAACTTGAACCTATTATTTTCTTCTTTAACTTCTCCAGGATACTTTGAAGCAGTAGGCCACGCCCACAGGTCTTATATTCTTCATGTGCCCTTCTTGCAACAGCCGTTCTCTCCCAAAGACCTGCTCAGGTAAACATTTAAGTAAAACTTCTACCACAGGTAACAGAAACTACCAAAGTCCCATCTTTAATAATAATTGGATTCTTATTGCCTTCAAATTCCAACTCAATCATATACCCAATCCGAGATTCCCATTTCCTTGAGAACTGTTTAGAGTGAGTGTACTTTCTGTATAGCAATGATGCACATGAATGTCTGGATATCAAAGGATTAGACTAAGAAAAAAGTGCTACTTTCCTATCCTTACATCCATGTTTCCCCTTCTGTCTTAGTAACAGATCTGATTTTATTTGGGATGGCAAGACTGCCAGCTAAAGAGTCACATTTCCCAGGATCTCTAGGAGCTGGGAATGGCTACGTGTCTAAATTCTGGCCAATGAGACATAAGTGGAAGAAATGTCTGGGACCTCTGAGAATTCTGCTTTAAGGGCAGAATTATTTTTTCTGTCTTTCCTCTTGTTTCCCACCTGCCTCTCAGATATGACTAGGCCCCCAGCAACCATCTTAGATGATGAGGTAAACTTGAGAATGAAAATCCTGGACTAGAAGGGTGGAACAGAAAGATAGGTATCTGTGTTCCTGATGCCTGTGAAACCTAGTGCCTACTTCCAGATTTTATTTACATGACAGAGAAATAAAATTCTCACTTGTTTAATCTTCTATTATTTGGGATTTTACTACTTATGCAGCCTAACTTAATTCAGGCTGATGTATTCAATAAATGTTTCAAGGACAAAAAAAATTAAGAAGACAGAGTTTTGATAATAAAAGAGTGCAGTACGAACAGCAGAGTTATTCTAACCCAAGAATGTCCCTTATATACAGAATGACTTTTATTAAAACCTTTTCCAATAACCCTGTGAAGTGACTCAATTATATTATCCTCATATTTCAGTTGCGATAATCCAGGCAATGAAAGTTTAAAGGATCTCTTCTAGGATTATGGTACCATGTTTCCCCGAAAAATAACACCTAACCGGAAAATAAGCCCTAGCATGATTTTTCAGGAGGACATCCCCTGAACATAAGCCCTAATGCGTCTTTTGGAGCAAAAATTAATGTAAGACCCGGTCTTATTTTCAGGGAAACACGGTACTATGTGATAGAAAGGGAACCAGACTCAAAGTATGTTTGTCTATATGCATGGTCCCAATAATCATCCAATGAAAGCACCAACAATACAAGAAGGCCACGCCAGGAACAGCTCACCCTTTCCTCCTACAGGACTAGGACAGGTTTAGATGATTTACCACCTGGCCTCTGTTGGATAAGCTATTTTTTGTGAAGACTTGTCAGGCAAGTCCTTCTATAGGTCATAAAAAGAAAGACGTAAAAGGCCCTGAAGTCATTGTCTTCTTCCGACCTTCTTCCTGAGAAGCTGTGACAGCACTTCTGTTCAACATGTACTCTGGATTTCAGCGCAGCCAAAAGAGTCTGAAAGACGGTGTTGATCACCTCCACTGCAGGTTTCAATCCTTTCCTAACAGAGCTTTTTACTCATTTACCCAGTGTCTAGCTGAGTCAGGGATCATGTGTATTTGTGTTAGAAGCACAACACCAATATTTGGTTAAAAGGAGAAGAGAAAAGAAAGGATTATGTCGTAGAAATTAGGGATAAACATAACTAGACCAACTGAGGGATTCTAAAATTGAAATCGAAAACCAAAGTTGGGTTGATGTTTCCACTGCTGATATTTCAGACTAAGATTAAATGTATTTTTCAGATGCAGGCAAAGACAGCTTTTACCGCCTGGCTCATCCACCTGGGTGGATACAAGTAGTCAGCATACCCTGATGCTTTAGAAGGTTTGAAATGTTCAGTTGTGCATGTTTTAGAATATATTTTGGCATAGTGAATCTTAAAGGAATAAACTTTGACCAATAACAGAAAGCATCAGACAAATAAATGTTCCTTTCAAGACATATGTATCAACAAGTAATTTGATCATAAGCTTCCTGTTAGAAACCAGCTTGCTGTCATTTCACAGAGGGTTCAGGCTTCTTTCCTGCAACTTCAAAGCAAAACCTTCCACAAGAAAATCAGAGAAGCCCCAGGAAGGGATCTGAAGCTCTAGGAACAATTGCTTGTTGATAATTCTAACATCAGGTTTTCTGATCCTCCTAGGAAATCATCATTCAGATGGTTGGCACATTCTTCAGAGAAGTCAGAAAATGAGACCCATAACACTGAGTTGAGGGCAGAAGTTGAGGGCTATGATGCTATGAAAAAGTCTCTTTGGAGAACAAAATCTTTTTAAAAAGATTTAATTTCCTAAAAAGATTTTCAATTTCCATTACACTAATTTGAAAGCATGGTCTTCAATAGTCTACTCACTGAAAATCAGAGATTTGGCATCAGTCTTCTTCATGCCCTTAGCTTTTGGTCGGCCTGCTCATAGTTCCCTAATTGCACTGTGCTTGCTCAAAACCCCGTGCCTTTGCCCACACTGGTCCTTCTGCCTGTGACATCCTGGACTCACCCAGTCTTTACCTGGCTACTTCCCACTTGGCGAATTGTCCTGCTTCAGGGGTTGCTTCCTTTGGGATGTTTTCTCAGACTACCTCAGGACCGGGACAGTGAGCCTCCTCTGAGCTCCCTACACACCAATGCCACAGCATCTGTCACTTGTATTATACTTCTTGGCTTATTTGAAGGCAGGTTCTGGTTTTCATCTGTGTTGTCATACTGCGTAGCATAGTGTCAGGCCTATAATATGCCATCAAAAACTGTCAAGTCAGTGAATTAACCAACACCCGGGGGGCAGCAGTACTGTGCAGCACAGTACAAAGAACACTGGGCTTAGTTAGCATCAGGAAACCCTCGAAGGCCTGGCTCCCCTGTTATTTATGTACCAGATGACTTAGTCTCTTAAACTCAGTTGCCCTCTCTGTAAAATGAGAATTATAATCCCTATTCCACAGGATGGTTGAAGGATTAAATAATATAGGAAAAAGCACATGACTAGTTTTCTAGTAGCCACTTACAAGATGTTTTTTCAATGTTGTTTGAGCATTAAGTATTAACATCAATATACAATTTGTCCCTTCTGCTTTGAAAAGGGATTCATAGTGTTATAGGTAAGAGGAGATGCTTCCTTCTTAATCTAATCTTGACTCAGTCTAAAGAAAATGATTCTTCAAACAGAAGAATTTGATTCCTGAACTTTGTTATTGGCTGGAATCCCCACTCCACCCGACTTGCAGCTCACCTTGATGTTTCTTATCCATAACTACAATTCCCAAAGGGTGGGCAGTCTCAGATTCCTAATTTGCAAAATAGGGAGTCAGACTAGACTATCACTTATGATTACAATTATGATTTATGATCTGTGCACATCAAGGTTTCTATGGGCTAAATCCTTACGTGTCCTCAGCTGCATCCCGAGGGCCCAGCACAGTGTCTGGTGTATAGTAGGCCCTCAGTAAATACTGCTTGAATGAATGAATGAATGAATGAATGAATGCTGCTTAGAATAAGATAATGAACATATTTTTCAATGTCTTCTATAAATTAATTTATGCCAGTCTGGCATAAATAATTTGCGGAGTATACTTTAAATAAGAATCCTCATAGTAATAGCTCTTCCAAAGCAGCAGCAGTTGTTCCATTTGCTCTGCTAAGCTTAGGACTAAATGATGTGTAGGCTAGAAAACTCCACATGAATGTTGAGGGCCTTCTCTGTAGTGGACCCCACTGCCTGTGCCAAATTGCAGAAACAAGGCAGATGCCTGTTCCCTTGACCTCCTCTAACTGCTTCCACCCAACTGCCCACAACGTGTGCATGGTGTTGTGATTATGACAGTGAAGCAATTGAAGATCACCAGGCATTAACTGCTTCTAAAAGACAATCCACAATGGGGTTTTCTGTGTGTTCCTATGTTGCCTGCTCCCTAAGATAGCCCAGATGGGAGAAGAAAGGAAGAAGCCCATGCCTCCCACAGAAGGCAGGCGATACAGAAGGACTTCCCTTCCCTTGGGGTGGAAGGAAATTTTGAACTCCAGGGAGAAGTTGGTCTCTACCTTCAATTACCAAGGTGTTCCACAGTCTCAGCCTTGCAATTTAAGAGTCTATTCTGATTCATGTTTGTCAAGCCCGAAGGAAGGAATTTGAATATAATTAAATAATGTTGCACCATGTAATTTTCCTCAATCTTGTACAGAACATTTAGGATCTCTGAATCCAAGAGGCAAATAAGAACAGTAATTGGTCTCCGCTGCATATCCAACCTCTTATTAGAGTCTGCATTCACTTCCACTCCACCCAGAACGACCAGGAGCTGAATTTAAAGGCTGGGTGATTGTGTTGGAGAAACAAAGTGCTTTAAGTCACAGCACTTGGATAAAAAACAATGTAAACCCAAGCCCAGAGTCATTACCTCTGTTGGCTCTTGTTCTTCTGCTAAAAACTTGTAAAAGGCATTTATCCGTCTCAGTCATGAACCTACTCCTGTGTACCAAGTCATTTCACTGAATGAGTGCTAATCACTCATATTTTGAAGAGTGTAGTCAAGTCGTTAGAGCTGACAAATGAACCTTTCCAAATCATGCACACCATTGACTGTAAGCCGTGCTAGACCAACACGGTTAAATTGCATGTCATTTTATCTGCAAAAAATAGCAGGGAGCTTGAATAGGTGGGATTCAACTCTGAAACAATTACTTAAAGGTTTACCCTGTAATCTTGGTGTTTAGGTAACATTCAGGAAAAAGAATAGCTGTGCAAGTCATTCAGGGAAGCCCAGTAGGTTGGAAACTGGTAGCTGTGAACACAGAGTACATGAATTTCACAACGTTTACTGGAATAATTTACATTTTTGCAACATTTTGACCAGTGGGAGATGGACATTATACAAGGCACAATGAAGTAAGTGTATACTAAAGAAACTAGTTATTGCTGTGGAAGGTGGGAGGAAAGAGATCTTAAATCTGATTAGCAGATTAGGGAAGGTGACAGAGACGAAGTGGATTTAGAGGATAACGGGGATTTTGAATGGGGGAGAATGAGGAAGATGGCATGGCAGGAAGATAAACTAACAATATCAGTGGCATGGAGGCATGAAACCCTTACAAGTACAGAAAGTATATAATTACATCAACTCCTAAACCCCACTTACATGCCCTGCCTACACTCTGTTCAGAGCACAGGGTCTTGAGAAAAAAGAAGCATAAACTGTCTTTTTTGTAGTCTAACGGTACATGAAGTATCCCCACGCACCTTCAACGACAGTCATAGTCAAAAGAAACAGTATCTTTTTTATACCAAATCCAGACCATAGTAATAGTCCTTAACTGACTTCTGGGTTCTCAGTTTCCAATCCATTTTGCGCACAGAGGCCTCATTAACATTCCTAAAAGACGCATTTCTTCAAGTAAGAAGAAGTCAGGGAGTGGAAGAACTTATGATATTATTCTAGGATAGCCTAATGTTCACACGACAAAACCTAAACTCCTCATCCTGGACCTCAAATCTTCCCTTGATCTGGTTTCAGCTGCTCATTCTGTCATAATCTTCTGCTACTCCCCATCGTATGAGCCATGACGGCATCTCATCACTAACTGGGAAACTACACAGAACCCAGGGACAGAAAAAAAAAAAAAAAATCTGCTAGGATTGATCCATGAGAAACAAGGAAGGGAGCGATATGACTCTGCATGGTGTGTCAGAGAGAGAGAGAGACTGAGACTTGCTAGGAAAGAGGTTCCAATGAAAGAAAATAATTTTGTTTTATCTGGGTGAAAATTGCATTTCAAATTTGAACCGTAAAAGTCAAAATAAAATTTTAATAAGATGTTAACACCCATAATATTTGTTCTAGTGAAACTCCTCCACAACTGTTGAAAATGACCACTTACTCATTTGTTCAGCAAATATTGACTGAGTGCCCACACTGTGCCAGGCACTGTTCTAAGTCCTTGAGGAAACAGTACTAAACATGACAGAAGTGGCCCTACCGACTTCAGCAAAGACTAAGATGGTAACACTGAAATGAACTGGTTAGGGTAGAAGATCTTTCTATGATGTGCCCTCACACACCCACACTCTAATTCAGCAGAGCAGTGACTGGGGATTTCGAGGTAACTAGATAAGGCAAAGACAGATATGCCTCAGAGTTCACTGGCAGATTACCCATCTACCACACTTTGCTTGCCCTTCTGAAGCCAGTGATGTCTATAAACATTGCTAAAATTTCACATGGGGATGACTTGACCAGTTTCCTTATTCATTTTCTTATTCTTTCTTATGACAAATTATTTTCAATTTTTCTGAGATGTTTTCAATTGCACCTTTAAACAAGTGTAATGTGTCCAGTCTTCACAAGAATTTCAGCTTTATGAAAACTGAGTGCTTTAATTAAGATCTGTTTGGCTGACAATAACAGAAATCAACTTGAGCTAGCTTCATTGTAATTTTATTCCAAGGTTACAGGGGTAATTCACAAAATCCAGGGTCATGAAGGTAGCCAACCTTCAGAAGAGTCTAGAATAAAGACCTGGAAAGCCATTGGAAACAAAGACAGTATTTCCTCTCTATTTCTCCTCCTTCTTCCTCTCAGTACACCTGTTTCTTCTCTCTCTTCAGACCATCTTTCTCTGGATGCTTCCCCACTGCTTGAGTTTTCACCACCTTAGTTCCAGCCATAAAGAAAGAGTAATTGGCTGTCTCTGAATCCAACACCAAATACCTGGGAATGAGAATTTAATTGGCTCACCTTTAGTTTACCCTGTTCCAGCCAACAGCTACAGGGGGTGGGGGGTTGGTGTCCATAACACAAACATGGCTGCCAGGGTCCTGTCACTAAGAAGCATTGTGAACTGGAAAGATCATCATAAGGAAAATGTGTGCAGGGATTCCACAACCACCTCGCACTGAGAAATTTCTTTCAAGATTCAGTAAGTTGCAAGTTACTCTGCTAGAGAGCAATAGAAAGAAAAGGAAGAATAATATGTTTAACAGTTAAACCCAACATCCCTGTTCATCTAAATTTTGTTACACTAGAGACGCAGTTTTTAAATTTTTTGGTCTCAAGGCCCGTTCATACTCTTAAAAATTATCAAAGACCCCAATGAGCTTTTGTTTATGTGGGTTATATCTGCATACAATAGATATTTACTGTATTAAATGTTAAAACAGACATTTTTAAAGTATCTATTTGAAAATAAAAATAAACCCATTAAGTGTTAGCATAAATATGTATATATATGCAAAATAATTACATTTTCCAAAACAAAAAATTATTCAGTGAGAAGGCATTGTTTTATCTTTTTGTAAATCTCCTTAATATCTATCTTTATAGATTGCTAATATATTCTTACATCTCCTTCTGCTTTCAGTCTATTGTGATATCACACATCATACACCCTCTGGAATATTCCACTATACACTCTTGAAAGAATGAAAAAAAGAGAGACAATGTCTTAGTCTTATTATGAAAATAGGCTTGACCACACATGCCCTCAAAATGTCTCAAGGACCTCCAGGTGTCTCCATACTATACCCTGAGAACTGCTACACCACAGATTTACTTACCATCTGCATGTAAGTAGACATTTAAATTAAACAAAGCAAGTTGGTTCACAGGAGTAACTTCTCTCTGTCTCTATATAAACTGGTCCATCTAATTGGCTCCCTACATTAATCATATTAATATGATTAATTTGATGAATCTATGAGTCAACTGAATATGGTAAATTTCATTGATAAATAAGTAGTAGGATATGGAAGTTACTAAAAATAGCTTTGGAAGAGGGCAGATCTGAAATTAAAAGCTGGGCCCTCTACATATTAGCTACCTGACATCAGGCAAATCCTATAAGCCTCAATAGCCCCCTTTTTAAATAGGCATAATAATGATACTTACTCATGTGTGAGGATTGAATGAGATAGTAAAGTGCTTTCATAATGCATAACTTATCATGAGCGTTCAGTATGTTAGCTGTTTTTATTACTTTTTGTTACTTGTCACATCTGTGCTCACAGCCATTATAGATGAATCTCTCTTGATACTTGGAGAATTAATCCTAAAAGTGATGACTTATGTCTTGTGTCTTAGATGTCCCTACCCCACAGGAAAAAATACCAAGTAACTACATCATTAAGATAGCTATTGGGCACATAGTGATTCTGGAGAAAAAGGGGTCACCTTCTACCCACATGGCTAGCTTACAAAGTGATTGGTCTACATTCTGGAAAACGCCTTCAAGTGGGCTGGCAAAGCTAAAATATATTTGGAACTGGTTATAACAATACTGGTTCTATTCCCAAACTTTTATTTTATACCTTGATCCAAGTGATTTTTTTTTTTTTTTTTTTTTTTTTTTTTTTTTTTTTTTTTTTTTTGAGCCTTAACAGAAATTTCCCTGTTGGTAAAAAATAATAATGATAATAATAAGCCTCTCTGATTGGTTACTTCCACATCCAGTCCCATCCATTCTGTCTGAATTTCATCTTCACCTGTTTTGAATCAACAGAAAATGAGAAAATTAAGACAAGGGAGGCTAAAAATTTCGTATGGGGCCCATATAAAATAAGTAGTTAGAAAAAGTGGGAGCCTGATCACTGCTCTCTGGCTTATCCTAAGCTTTCTTTACCTTCATTTCATAACTTTTGTTGAGGACACAAACCACACACAAGTCATTTGATTTTCTTTATCCAATGCCAGTATATTCTTATAAAATAAAACAGAAAACTATTTCCTTGGAGCACATGCTGCATGGCCAAAGACAACAAATGTCTTTTACAAGAGACAAAAGTGAGAAAAACGATAAGACATTACCTTATGTGGCTACTATCAGTTTTATCCAAGTCCTCCTCCCACTGTATCTTGCCAAACCTTGACCCAGGGTCTGGGCCCTAACATGCCATGATAAAGAGCCAGAAAATAACTCAGTTATTTGGCAAATTATGATTACTTGACTTAAAGACTATCCTTTTCTTCTGTTATTTTTTATTCTAAAGCTCTTTCCCATAAGCTTCATAAGGAAACATTTAGATTCCTCATCACTCTATAATCTCCAAAAACAAACAACTAAAATCCAGTTCCCTTGGCTTAATTTTAATGAGGGAATGTAACAAAACATCAATCCAGAATTACATAAACCAGAACAACATTTTGAAAAAAATTTTGTCTGGCAGCATAACAAAGCACACACTGATAACTAATGCAAACTTTCATGTTTAGATTAAATAATAAAATGTTTATATAAGTTTTTTACTTTTCTTAAAGCTAAAAGACTCACATTTTTCTTAGATGCTTTCATAATTTGGAGTACACAACCTCCCAGTTTCTCCTGGGTTTCTCAGTAGTTTGTCAGGATATAGTAAGAGTAGAATCTGGATAAAACTTATTAGTGGCCATATAAGATAATGTCTATCCACTTCTTTTCTTATTTATGTAAGTGTATTGCCTTTTGTAAAAAAACATGTGTTGTCTTTGGCCACCCAGATGTACTTCAAGAAAATATTTTGCAGTTTTATTGTATAAAAAAATACCAGTATTGGATGAAGAAAATCAAATAACATGTATTTGAGTCCTCAGAAATATTATATTTTATTAATACATTTTATTTGTCATATATAGTCATATTTGTTATTTCATTATCTTTTACAATGTTAATCATTCAAAAAGGTTTTGGAATATAATATTCAAGCTTTGATAAAATGCAATACAAAGGTCTCACTCCTATTAGCAGAGACCATCTTGGAGAAGAGGCTAATCAGGAAGTGTAATTCCTAACAGCAAGGGATCTAGAGTTACCCACATATATTTGTCTCCCAGGCAAGTTTCACCACGGTTAAAATACCAGGGCTCTGCTCATTTTATGTCTTATAAAATGCAGGAAAAGTTTGGGAGCCTTTGAACTACAGGATTCATTGCTGAGCAGAGCCAGGAAGTATTTCAGCATTTTTTTTCCCTGTGTCCCAACAATAGTACGTTAACCATAGTGTTCCATGAGGACCTCATCAATCAAATGGGATGATAGACTGACCAAAGGAAACCTTAGACTTTTTACAAGATGGTGTTATATAACATGCAGAGAGCCAGAATGGGGTTTTTTAAAAACACACAAACATTTATTTCTGATCTGCACCAAAAATAAAGACAAAGAGAATCCTTCCAAAAGCATTCCCTAAAGTAATACAAATTCTCTATTTTTAAACCCAACTGTACTCTTTTACCACAGTTTTCCACAAAATTTAAAATCTATTCCAGCACCCACATTTTGCACAAATTAATGTAAAGATGGATTTGGAGGATAAACTTTAGAAGTGGGCAAAATAAGAAGTTTCCATTTTTCCCTGGAAAGAGGGGGGAAAAAAACTAGAAAAATATTCTTGAAATTTTTTTTATTCTAAAGCTTTCTGTTTGTGGAAACTATCTAATTTTCAAAGAAACATTATCCTCAGATCTTTCTAACTAGAGTACATTTATTAAGTCATGATTTTAAAATTACTGTACTGTTTCTATTACTATTAACTATCTTTTTAACACTGGAAGTATTTCTGACAGTGAAAAAACATTTCTCATCAGAGGCTTTACCATATTATTTTTTTTTAAAAATAAGAAATCAAGCCATAAGATCATTAGGCAGGAATAGATCACAAGGTTCTCTTTTTAGTAATGACAGAGTAGCTCATATTAGACCAATCCTCCCAAAGTAACAATTGTGAACTCTGGACAAAACAAGAAACAATACCTGGAGCCATTTGAGAGTGCTCGTAAGCAGGCAAATCCTGGAGGTGGTAGACATTCAGAGGTAAAGTACCACACTGGATAATTGCCCTTTTTTGTGTCCTTTTGCCTGAGGGCAGTCCACAATTGACGCCACAAGAAGGTGGCTAAAACTTGGACACCTTACTAGCTAATAAATCAGAAGACAAAATGTCCCCACCCATTTGATGTCATTTTTCTCACCTCTCTCACCACAGTTTAGATTTACCTGTCCTGACAACCATTTTTTCTCTGTTTCTTTTCCCTACCTCTCATTTCTCTGTTCTCTTCTTGTTACCTTTAAGGTTATACTGATTGGCACCTCTGTCAAAGGCTCCTTCAAGGGATAGATATATATATATATATATATATATATATATATATATATATATATATATATATATATATTTGTCTATTCTTCTAGCTTTGGGGAATAGATGTATATCTATTCCCCAAAGCTAGAAGAATAGACAAATTAATTTCTAGAACAAGAGACACAGGCTGAAGAAATGGTGCGACAACGGGAGTGGAAAGAGGAGAAAAATGGGGATTCTTCCTGGAACATGCCCTGCCTACCAATTCCATGGAATGAAAACAAACACTTCTTTTCCATGAAAACTCCACTTTCCCCAACAAGCCTATAAACAGTCGGAGTCTGCCTATGATGACCTCGAAGGACTTCAAGTTCCAACTTTCTCTGATTTTACAGCCTCTGCAAGTGGGCTTCAAAGCTCTTCCCCAGAGCTATTCCAGCAGCTCTGAGTGCCTGTGGCATCCGAGGGCACCCTCGCTCCAAGTCCCAGGATTTGTTAATGATGACAGTGTTGGCTTAGAGTGGAGGGTGGCTGATTGGAAAGCGGTAGGTGGGACTGCAGCAAGTTCTGAAGATAAGTTAATTAATTATTGCAGTGTGTGCAGTTATGCTAACATCAAAGCCAGCAGCAGGAAGGGCTCTTTGATCTCCAGTTCAGTACCCTTTCAAGTTGTTCCCTTTATCCTGCCCAGTAAGTGCTGGCTTCTTTCCCCCTTGATTTCTAGGGAGAATTCTAATAAGCATGACCTCCAGCCCCATCCACCCACCCAATGGCGAGCAGGAGAGGGGCTGGGGCACCATCCTGAATACACAGTTAGCTCCCTGCCTCTCAACATTGCCAAAGTCTCCTGTCTCCAGTCCATACCATGATATCCCAGCTTTCCTTGTAAAAGGAACTCCTACACCCGGATACAAAAATGTTCTCAGCAGCATTACTGATAAAAGCCAAAAAGGAGAAACAGCTAAAATGTCCAGAAACAACAGAATGAATACAATGTTATGTGTCCTAACAATGAAATACTATATATCCATGAAAATGGACAAACTATAGCTTCATGTAACCACATAGATGCATCTCATAGATATAATATTGGGTGAAAGAAACTAGCAGTGAAATCACATGCCGTATAATCCAATTTACATAAATGTTAAAGCATGCCAGACTCAATTATAGTGTTTCGAGTTGAATAGTTAGGTGGCAAAAGCATAAAGAGAAGCAAGGAAGCAATGAGCCTTAAAATCAGGGAGGAGAGAGGGGCATGACTGGGAAGGGGCCTGTGGAGGAGGGACGTGGCTCTGGGAGCTGCAAATGCTTTACGTGTTGGTCTGGGTGCCAATTACCTGGGTGTTCCCTTCCTGATGCTGTACACTATTTCTCTGATCTTTTCAGTGATTGTACCATACGTCATGGTTTTAACACAAGATTTTTTCAAAGAAAAGGAAAGCCTGAGAATTTTAAGACTAGCCTCGGGGGCCTCGGGTTTCCAAATAAAAAGAAAAGCCCGTTCAGCTACTGCGATGCCTAATAAAGCCGTGAATCCAGCCGAAACCCACAGACTGTCAGATACACACAGGGTGAGCCCTGGAGATGGATCACTGAGTTAGGTTTCTCACATAAAAAACCTGTCCTTCTAGCCGCCCACCCTTCACTGAGTCAGCTTGGCAGCCGGCGTGGTGTGTGCTCTCCCAGAGGTGCTGTTCTGCTCGGGAAGGCGCACTTTCCAGGGACGCATGCGGGGTCCTGCTGCCTTTCACCTCTGACAGCCCCGGGAATCCGCACAGCAGCGGCTGTCTCCCAGGTGCCAGAAGAGGAGGCTGTAGTGCTGCCTGGAGACAAATCCTTGCAGAGTCTGCCCTTCGCTTTGGAAGGGAAAGTGTTGCTTTCAGAGCCTCTGGCCCTGCCCAGTAGGATGTGCCCTTCTGATTCCCAGTGTGTGCCAGCGGGGGGATTCTTCCCAAATATCCTCAGACTCGGGCTGTGGTTTATTCTTTCTACGGGATCAACTAGCTGAGCTTTGTAGCATCACAGATGAAACAAATCAGATTAAGATCACTGATCCAAAGAGCTGTGTTCTACTGCACCTGGACCTGACTGGCCCCCAAGAGGCTTTGACGTTATGGCAAAGATGGAGGAGCCAGGTGTGTCCTCACCCCTGGGTCATAGATGTTGTTGGGTCATTTTAATAGACAGCCCCATTCCTCATAGAAGCAAAAAAGTCCTTTTTTTTTTCTTTCAATATCCAAATTAGAGACTCAAACATGTTATAACAGGAGAAGCAGAACATGCTTTAATCTAGGGACGGCACCACCTGCCCTGGATGGAATCAGTTCACACACACACACACACACACACACACACACACACACACGGCAATGACATGGCTATCCCATCGCACTTCTAGCTCCATCTCTCTCGTAGCACCTTATACTCTTTATCTCGTGTTGTAACGACTTTGTGTACTTAACCATTTACCTTATTTCCTCTATTACTGGGGCTGCATGCTCCCAGAGGACAGTCTGTGTACGACGGGTTCATCTTTGTTTCACCCCTGCCTGGCACAGTGCTTTGTAGTAACTAGTCCTTCAAAATGTTTGCAAAACAGAAGGAAGAGAATTAGCACGTGTCGCGCAGGGTCTCTGGTCCCGCTCCCCGCACAAGAACACAGAACATGGTGAAGCCAAAAAGGAATACCCACGGAGCCATAGATAGGGGAGTCATACCACTATAGTCTCGCTGGCGGCTGGGTTGGAGACACAGGAAGCAGGAACCACACGATCCGCAATCTGCCGTCTGCTTCTCTGCCAACCAACCAACTCACAATCCATTTGTTAGCTGCAATCCGCCATCCATTTCTCTGCCAACCAACCCCAGTGTAGCCACGGCAATTATATTAGTGGCTAACTGGTTACAGCTGATGGCCAACTAGTCACAGCTGATGGCCATCTACTACCTGAGCCAGCACCTTTCCATGTGAGGCCAAGAGCCTGGAAACTGCTTTCTGGGACTCTGTCCCCACAGCATGCATTAATCTCTAAGTTATACCAGTTACCATCTTAGATGCTTACAGTATATCATCATACATACTTCTCACAACCAGGCTTCGAGGTAATTGTTATTATCACCTTTTTAAAGATAAAGGAATGGAGGCTCAAAAATGTTAGGGGACTTGCCCAAGATCACTCAGCCACTTAGAGTCAGAGCTAGAATTGAGCCTAGAACTGTTCCTCTGCAGGGTGCCTGCTCTTCTCTCTCCATGAATGAGTGGATGAAAGGGGTTGGTGATATCTACGAGGTGACTCATCCCAGTGCCCCTTGTGCTATTAACACTGCCTCCCACTACCCCTCGCCTGAGGTTCACGGGGCTTTTTAAACTCCTTGGCTAGTTCCCAGTAGGGCTGGAATTAACCCAAAGACAATAGAGAAGTGGCCTTAGCACTATTTTGTGAGAAAGCCTCTCTGCCCACATAACTACTTCTGCTAAAGTAAATGTCACTGAATTATGTATGCCTCTTCTGCACCAGCAGGACCACACCCACGAGGGTTAAGCAGATTACTGAAGTCTCCCAGGTCTGTTCCTTGGGATGTCTACTCATCATCTCCCTGACAAACACCTGCTCATCCTTCAAGACCCACATCCTGTAGGAAGGCCTTCCCAGCTCCCTCAGCGGAAATACTCACCGGCTCTTCAGTTGCTGGACTGAGGAGGGGCTAGGCACAAGGCGTCTGAAATAATCAAGAGTCCCTCTACTCAAGAAACAGCAAGTCAAACAGGGAAGATAAGAAAATAGACCATGAGAATATAGTATTAACAGGACATTATGTGCCCCGAGGTGCGGTATAATTAAAGATATACAACTATGACCTACTCTTGTCAGAAAAAAATAGAACCTGACTGATACCAAGCCTCTAGATCTGCCAGCTGACAGGATTCCAAGGTCTAGAAAAAGATGGTAAAAACACCACAGGGGTAGAATTAGCCAATACGGGACTATGAAAACAGAACAATTGAGTTGATTTTTTCAACAAATACATGAGGATGGGGCAATAATGGGAATATAGGTTAAAAGAATGGCAAAACGTTGATAATTATTTGCAGCAGGGAGGGATCATTACATTCTTCCCTCTACTTGCTTGTATATTTGAAAGTTTTAAAATAAAGTGTTAGATTTTTTTCAAATACAGATTGCATGCTAAATGCACTAATGGATAAATGCTGAGGGGACTTGGGAAGCAGGGAGGAAGTGTTCTAAACTACCCTGAGGTGGTTGAGGACAGCTGGACAGAAGAAACAGGAGCTCAACTACTGAGCAATCCTAACATTTATCACGCTGCATTATCATGAGCACACGAGAGATGTAGCTGATTCATCTTTGAGACCCCAGGACTCAGCAGAGTAAGTCAAACAACAGGTGCTAAATACTGGCTACTGAATGAATTAACTATAACCACCCAAAGACACCTTGCGTGTGCCCGTTAAAGCAGCATTGGCAGCAAACACTCTATGTTGTGCTGAACATTGAGGATACACAGAAGAAAATAAGAAAGTAGAAAATATTCTCCACTCTCAAGGGAAGACAAGCCATTCGCATAAAGAAAGGATCTTTAAAAAGGAGTTAAATGTGCCAAGTGCTAAATGAATGGTATGACAAGCTGAACACTGCATCTCTGGAGGATTCTTCTGAGAATCTGTGTGCAGAATGGCTCACCAAAGTGGGGAGGCCAGGTGAATCCAGACATGGGGGTGGTGGCTGTGGGAATATAAAGGAAGAAAGGGGTGGATGTGGAAAACTGATCCACTTTGAGGAAGTGTAGACCAGAATAGTGGTGTCCCCCAGATTCTTCCCAGGCCTTCAGAGCTGACATGGAATCTTCCATCATCACTGCCAGGGGCACAGTAAAGGGAGGGAGCTACTCTAGCCACTGTGGGATCAGAATCCCCAAACTTCCACTCTTCTCTATCAACCTTTCAAGAAACCCAAATGGAAAGATTCCATCTGAATATGCCTTTGGTTTTCTCTGCGTGATCGGGACCAACTTCGCCAGGACTAAGAAGGGACCACTAGCCTGCCCTTTCTAATGGTGGGAGAAGCCACTCCAAGCTGATCGTCACAGGGTATCTTTCTGGTCTCTCTTTAGAGGTGTTAAGGGAGCAGCCTTCTCACACGGAGCTCCCCAATGCTTTGATACAACCTGAAAATGGACAGAAAAGCCCCAAGAATGACTCAGAACCCAGCAGGATGTAGCCCCAAAGATAAAATTAAGTCAATTTATAGGAAAGTTTGAAAGATCATATCTCTTGCACACCTGAGTTTGTGGGCTGAGATTTATGACCATCACACAGGGAAGACACCCTTTTCAAGGCAGCTTAAATAGAAAAGAGGTTCATTGGAAGAATACATGGAAAACTAGAACTCTAAATTGAGCAGCATGGCCATGCTTTAAGAGATGAAAACCTGGTACAGAAGTCATCAGGAACCAAGGCCTCTCTCTCTCTCTCTCTCTCCCTCTCTCTCTCCCCTCCTTTGCCTCTCCCTCCTCCACGTGGTCTCTCATCTCTGCTTCTCTCTGCACTTCTATCTCTCCCTCTAGCTCTCTAAATACTAGCTTCTTCTATTCATTTGCACATACATGGGCCAAACATAACTACCCAAGTCTGATCTTTTTGTTTCTCAAAAACAAACAAACGTTTCAGTGACAATAATAGTATTGTTTGGCATTTTTTTTTGCAAATCCCTTTAAAGTTTTCCTTAATGAAGATAGCTGAATTCCTACTTCTGTTTTGCAATCAGTTTACTGTGATATATTATTTTGGTTGAAGTATATGAAGAAAATTCAGCCTCACAGGAACATGTAGCTAAAAAAGAATAGAGTATTTTAAATGACTTTTCAAATGATTGTGGATAATCTTTGATAACCACACCGAACTGAACAAGGGGTAGTTTCTTAAAGTTTAGATGCCATGTGGAATCTGAAATCATATCCATGAACTTTTCTTACTGCTATATTAAAATCCATTAGTATATCCACTTTGAATAGATCTCTTAGCCATGTGTTTGTTATTTGGAAAAAATGGGTTCACTGAGTTATGCATATCTTCCAAATGTTGACATGTTTCATATAAATATATATTTTTAAATCTCATTTGTTAATATCACCACTAATCCCATCAGGAAAATCTTTAAGTATTGAAAAGCTCATGATGGCAGTTACAAGGTTTTCAAAATTCTAGTTTTCACTTGGAGACTCAAATTTTATCATTAGCAAAAAAAAAAAAAAAAAAAAAAAGGCTTGAAGTGACAGGAAAATGTCATTCTTTTTTTTTTTTTTCAAGAAAATGTCTGCCAAAAATACCCAGGTTTGAGAAACCATAGTTTGTTCTTTCAAGTAAGAATGGTACTCCTTTAAAAAAGTAACTTGTTTAGTTCACAACTCAAACAATCACATAACTGGTTTTCCTCAAGAAAGCTGCCTATTTCGGTACGCAGTAGAAGTATGACATGCAATCTTCCCATTTGATCACACAGAATATTAAAAAGATGTGTACTCAGGAGTCAAGATTTAATGAAGTTAATGATTTTTACCACTCCATCAAGAAAACTTAAGTGAAACTGGCTTTTGCTTTTTTTCCCTTTTCCTCTTCTTTTTCTTTTACTGAGTGCATGGTGGTAAAAAATAGAGTGACTATGGTTTGGTGCCACTGCCTGAATTCATGCTAAGATGCTAGGATTTTGCTTTTATACCATCAGCAAAAAAGCACAGTAAAAATGTAAATGACCTTTTAACATTATTACGAAAACGGTTTCGACTTTGCGGACTCCGTGAAAGAAAGTCTCAGGGGCTCCCAGAGATCCGTGAACCACACTTTGAGAACTGACATTCTAAATCATTCAAAATTCAACCAACTAATAAACTCCCTGGGTCCAAATTTCCAATTCCAGGGAGCAAATTTGGGTTAGGTGTCTGTCCCTAGCCTTCAGTGTGACCACACATATCATCCTGTCACCCATTGTCCACTTTGCAAGGACTGTGGGACCAGACACTCTGCAAAGAAGTACTCAAGGCTGACAAAGCTGAGGTTCAGAATAGGGTTAAGAGCTCCATGAACTTAAAAAAGACTTGGTGTGGCCAGGGAATTCAGCAGGAATATATCTTGGAACTTCACCAAAATACAATTAACAACTGAAGTGTGTACAAAATTTTACAGATTCCGAAGTGCTTTCATGCACTTTACTTCATTTAGTCCTTCCACCAGCTTTGTGAGGTAAACATTATTATTGCCTCTTTACCGATGAAGAAACAATAGCTTAGAGAGGACAAGCAAATTGCCCAAAGTCACATAATAAAGAAGTGACAGAACCTGGTCTTCTGGCTTTAACTGAAGGGCTCATTCGCCTGCAGAGGCCTGCCATCGTGATTATACTCCCGATGAAGAAAAAGATGGACTCCAGAATAGGGAGTTACACCTAAGGATTTGGGAAGAGGCATCTTGGACCTGGTGAGAAGGTGGGTGAAAGAAGAAAGATTTAGAGCTTCCTGCCTAGACCTTAAAGTTAAGAAAAGGGAATGAAGCTGGAGAGCCAGGGATCCTAACTTTCCTGAACTCTGGACCACTGAGTGCAGTGGAGACCCTGTGGGCTAACTCCCCCATTCCATTCTGTTGGTCACTCCCTGAGCTCACAGGGATGAGCCTGCCTCAGACACTGCGGTCACTGCTAGTAAGGTGCTTCTCTATGTGGAAAAAGAACACTGCTCTTGCAAAATAAAGTGTGAAAGTATGTGTTATTTATTAACTATCTGGTGTGAATCATGGGCTCAGACTAGGAACTAAAGTATAGACTTTGTTACAGTATAAAACTTTTTTTTCTACTTTAGACCAGCTGGAGGCCCTCCCACCTGAGAAAACAGCATGTAGAGAACCATCCAGGGAGGGAGCCTGACTTTGATCCTTTCCCCTGACACAATACAGTTTCCTCTAACCCCTTTTTACCAGGTATCAATTTTTAGGTTATTATTCCAAGTGGGCTGAGCCAAGAGGAAATGGAGATTAAAGCTAAAAAGGAAACCAACAACATGCTATTAAAATACACAAGCAAAGCCTGGTTTTCCATAAGATCCGGTCTCTGAGTTTTGAAGCAAAGCCATGGAGACACCATCAATTGCTAACAGCCCAGAGTCAGGGTGCCCAGTATGGTGGTCAGTAGCTACCGTGGGACGTGAAATATGGATAATTTGAGTTATGCTACACATGGAAGTTACACATCAAATTCCGAAGACTTAGTATAAAATGATGCAAAATATCTCACTAATAGTTTTTATATTGATTATATGTTGAAATGTAATCTTTTGGATATATTGAGCTAAAGAAAATATAGTCTTCAAATCAATGTTGCCTGTTTCTTTTCTATTTTTGAATGGCACTACTTGATAATTTAAAATTATGTATGTGGCTCACACTATATTTCTGTTGACAGCACTTGCCTAGAGGGGTCAACCCAATAGCACTGCTAACTCCACTGCTCTCAGCTACTCCTCATTTTTATCCTGAACCATACCAGTTTGCTCTCTCTTTAACTTTTTAATTCTTTTTCACATTCTAATGATTAAAAAAGAATTTGGAAGCACTGTCATTCAAATTTAGTTTGGGCAACTTGTGATGATAAAAATTAGAAGAGGGAGGTAGAAGGAAAGGATCAGCCTGGTTTATTGAGAAGATGAAAAACACATTCTGCTCATCTATTTCCCTTTCTTGCTAAAGAGAGGATATACTTTACATAACAAATTGATGTCCCTCCTAGAGGTAAAAGAGTAAATAATACAATAATGACAGAGAAGTTTGTATTTGACATTCACTCAAAGACGAGTTGGCTGAATCTGAAGTCTCCCACCAGATTTTAGCAGATGCTCAAAAAGGTAGAAAAAATGACCAATTAAATGCCTTTATGAAAATAAATCCAAATAAGTTCTGACCAAGAGCGTTCCCTGTGCAGGGAGAGGAGGGGATGTAGAGAGTTGCTGTAGAAGTCCTCAGTAGAAAACTGCAATTCCTCAGTCACACTTCAATATTTTAGAAAAGCTGAAGGGTATTTGGGGTGTCTAGAGGAATTTTGTGGCTGTGTCTCTAGGCTTTTGATAAACCTTCACCTCAGCAGAAACCAAAGCAGCCTTAAAGGTTAGGATAAAGGTTAGCAAAGGATGAAGTGGTGACATTGGCTGGAATACAGAGCAGTGCAACAGCAAAACAAAGGTTTGGGGTGAGCAATGGTGACGCGTGCTGTCATTCTCTAGAGGACCATGAGATTGCATTTCCCAGGTTCCCCACTGTCACTTCGATGACCTTTGCCACAGCTCCCTGGGTGATTCATTTGCTTTCAATTGGACATCTCTATACTAATCAGAGGCTTGTTAAACTAGTGCAGAAGCCTGCAGGCAGTCCATCAAACCCACAGTGAGGTGTGACTTTGCCCCCTCTGCCTCCCCTCTCATTGATTCTTGCTCTCCTGAGTGATCCTGGGGGCCTGGCTCAGCTATCAAAATACTTTACTGAAAAAAGTCGTACATAGGAAAACAAGAGTCCAGGTGGGAGGACAAATCTTTAAAAACCAATCCTCCCAGCCTCGTTTCTATCCATCCTCCATCCTATACCTGGACGAGTTTCCTCCTTTTTTATTCTTTCCTAGTGCCTGCTGGATTTACTCAAGGTTATGTGAAGTGTTTGCTCAAAGTTTTCCCCACCTTGTCAGTCTTTAGCAGCCTCCAGGTAAGATTTCCCAATGCCCTAATGCTTCTCCTCCTGCCCATGCCTGTGTTACCCACCCAGCTGCCTGGGAACGACCCTACTTTGCAAGTTACTACCTGTGAATGGGCTGGAGTTTTGGGAGGATGTTTTGAAATAATGACACTGATTCATCCCCCAAGCAGACTGACTCAGCAAAGATCATTACAAATGCTCCAAGTCTTATAATCCTGGGAAAGGAAAATGTGAGTTGAGATTAGTTTGGAAGAACCCACTCTGTAATACTACGCAACTGGCACTAAAATATTTTGAAGAAGTCATTCTCCAAAGAGAAACAGAAAATGCTCTTTAAATTTAAACATGCATATGGTATGAAAAAGACTATAGAGACACAAAAGCTTAATCATGCACCTTCCAAGTGTGCTACAAATGTCACATAATTAATCTGAGCCCACACCCAGATAGAGAAGTTGGTATTAACAACTACCTTACAGTGTGAAATGGAGAAACTTAGGCACAGTATGATTTTGAAAATTGTCCAAAGGCACGGAGAACCAGCATGAATTAGAAGGTGTTGCTGATTGAAGGCCAATATCAAACAAAAGATGGTGGAGAGGAAAAATAAAGAGGAAAGGAGTTACATGGCAGGGTGGGGCAGGGGCATTCTGAAATCTAAACTGCTCTCTGAAAGTGAATATAAGGCCAGTTTTTTGTTTTGTTTTGTTTTGTTTTTTCGTGGAATATTCCTCCCTGAAATAATTGCAGATAACGTATTCAAACAAATGACCCAAATTGTACCGGTGTTTTCTAAAAGAGAAACTTTCTTGTTTGGAAAAACCTTATCTTAGCCCATATTGCCTTTCACAGGACTTCCTTTAGTTCTTCTTCCAAAACACATTCACCTTCTCCTCCTCCTTACAGTTCTGTACTTGAATCATTATGGGCGACATAAGCTGGTGGCTAAGAGCAGGACTAAGAATCAGATAAAAGTGAGTTCAAAAGCTCGTTCCAGTGCTTACTAGCCATGCTAAACATGGGAAAATTCTTAACTCTCTAAAACTGCTTCTTCATCTATAAAATGGGAAGGTGACACCTACCTCTAAAGATTGCTGGGAGAATTCAGAAACATAACATACATAAAGTGTTAACATGGTATCTGACATGTATGTTCTCAGTAAATGATAATAAATACTGTAATTCTGTTTTAAAACCAGAAATTCCAGATTCTCAAAAAAAAAAAAAAAAAAAAAATCAATTCCAGCAGCGAAAATATACTATTGAGAGATTTTAAGGCTTACTATAACAGCTTACTTTCCTGTCCCACATTTGGAACTGAGATACAAATACGGAGGCCAGCCAGGTGGAGACCAGAACATCAATTTGATTACTGATAAAAAGTGTGGATGGCAGGGCACGGCTTTGATGTATGGCCACAGTAGGCGTGTGTGGCTTTACCTCTGACTTAGACAGGCTCAGCTGGACCACAGGCCTCTTCCTCACGGGCAGGTCCCTTAAGATACAGCAGAGACCAGAATAGGCAGAAGGGTCTTTAAAAGAGAAAAGAAGAGACTGTAGAGAGATGCTCAGTTTTCCTTCTCAAGGGTGAGATGAGGCCAGAGATAACTGCAGCTGAAAATCTTCCACACAGAAAATCATAAAGAGTAGGGAGAATGCTCTCACCTCCCCCTATCCCCAACAAGAAAGTATTTCCTTTCTGGGGTTGTTCTACAAAGCGCTTCAACTCCCTTCTTCCTCCAAGACATCCTTCTTCATTAGAGTTCTCCTCTATTTTGGCTTCTTCTCTGTAGTAACAGTGCTCTGAGTTTGATCCCCATATTCAGACCTGCACTCCCAAACTCCACTCTGCACATTCTGTCCTGACAAAGTAATAACATACAAAGACATTCATTGTCAAAGGCTTTAATTTTCATAGTCCTTTGCTCCTCACAAGTGTATTACACTCTCCTTCCCCATCACATGATGTGTGTATGTTTCCATCACAACAAAACCCGATTTAGAATTATATAATGACAGTAAAAATATCCTTTAAGGGAAACTGAGAAAACATATAGTACACAATCCTTTAGCCTTTCCTGAGCACCCAATATGCGTATGCAGGGAGCTGTGAACACGGTTGTAAATACAACAAAGTCTAGCTCTCTCACACAGAGCTTCCACTTGTGGAAGAAATGACAAGATGCCCAAAGAGATCCATCTCTGCATACATGGAATAAAAAAAACATCAAAGATCTGTGTTCTTGTCTGGGCTCTTCCCCTGACTACCGGTATGTGATAAAATTTCTCCAGGCTGTCACCAAATGAGTGTATAGTATTAGAAATACAGGATGTTGACTGAAGTTATTAAAGGTTTCCCTCCCCTTTGGTTCTTCCCAAGGAGATCCTCTCCTGGACGGCAGGCGTATCTCACTTGGCAGCTGTCCTACACGGACACTGATGGGAAACAAAAGAAGCCACAAGTCAAATACCACTTACTTCTATTTTAGACAAAATTCATTTAAGTTCAGTGATCCTTTTCTAAGGCCAATGCAGATATAAAGAAGCGAATTGAAAAAGATAATAGATGTAAGCGCAGCAGCAAGAAGTGACAGATTGTAGTGGATCTGCCTTACTTCAGTATTCCTGAAAGCTCCCTTTAATAAATGAGGGGGAAAAAAAGGTAATTATGCTCCTGCCCCATATTTCAGAGATATGTTTAAATTACATTCAGTAGGCTCTAGGATATATATTAGAAATATTTCTATTCAAAATAATTCAGATTCAAAATGTTTGGTACTTTAAGAAATAAATGTCTCTATTCTGGAAAATTAATCTGTATTTCTTTATACGCATATGTGATTTACCCAGTGATGATGGATAAATATCATTTGCAACCTACTTCTTTCCAAGCAGTTGCAATCTCACATGCTTCAGGGGTCAAAGTCACAAATGTGTAAAATAGCTGTAGGCATTCAAACTCAAAATACAATAGAGGTTCAAACTCAAAAGTATTTGAAAATTGTGACTCCTATCTTAATTAATGTTTATAGAAAAGAAAGTTACCCTTAAACTTAAAAGTAAGGTCACCCTCTGAGAGTGACCCTAGTAAGAATAAACACATAATGAATGAGAGGGGCCATCAATAGAAATCACCTATCCTGAAACTGGTCTGTAAAACTATGGCTGAAAGAAATTCACTATCTCCAGCTTTAGTCAAGTTATCTAGAGTAAGTCTCAAAGAGACACGATTGATGGAAATTAAGGAAACAGGAAATACAATTGGTGGGTTGCCTTTCCAACAGCCATTCTTTTCCTCTTCTTCACTGATGTCAGAACCTACTTCCCATAATGCCAGATTGCCTTTCCCAGCCTCTCTTGCAGCTAAGGGTGAAAAGGTGATGCTGTTCTAGTCAAGAAGACATGAGGAGAAATCTTCTTAGAGTCTTCTGGGATAAGTTTTCTCCATGATAATAATAAAAACCACCAAAAGAAAGCTTATCCCTACCCTGGGCCCAGAGACTAAGGAGAAAATTGGAAACTCTTCAAAGTAAGTGCAGGCAAAAGTCAGTGTAATTTCAATTTCAGAAGTGTTGATATTACAAATATATGTTTACTCTTGGAGAATCCCTTACAGATCAAAGGGTTGTATCTATTCAGATATTCTTCAAATCAAGCTCTGTCTAAATAAGAAACCATGTTTAGAAAAAATTAAAACTCTGAGAGAAAACTGTCATGTTCACTCAGAAAAGAGTTGACAGTGAATAGTTTGCTCTGGGAAATCAAAGTGCCTCAGAAAGACCTGAGACAATTTTTATGGAGATACTCCAGCAGGATTAGATATCCCGTTTACATCAAATATTATGATAGATTTTGCAACTGCACTTAGTGATCTCTGTCAAAGAAAATATTAAGTCAAAACAAAACATAATAAAATTTTAACCACTTCTTTAGTTTTCTCTTCATAAAAGAGGACACCAAGAGACCATTCCTATTATATCAGTCACCTCTTAATGTATGTGCCTCTTCAGATTCTCTCAGCCTTACCCTCCTCTGTGGCCTTTGGTCTTATTCCAGCTCAGCCAACACTGTGGCAGCCAATTCTATGCAAATTCAACCAATTCCACTTGGACAGACCACTAATACCTCACTTGATGTATATCTCTCATCTCTTGTCCTGTGGCTTTCCTATTGATGCTGAGGTGTGAGACCTCACAGGACACATTCGGTGCTGACGCATGCACACTTGGGAAGCAAGGGAAGAAGACTCAGTGGGATGAAACTTTGACCAAAGGAAGACAGAAGCCAACAAATAAATCTTTCCCTTTTCTCACCTAAGAGGACTGTCTGGAGAAATAATAATTTGTATGTCTGTCAATAGAGTTCCCCAGGATGAAGGAACCAATCACTCTTAATAAACACTTCCACATTATATTTCTCTACTTCACTGCCTCACTCCACTTTTCCTTTATTTCTGCTCCCTATTTGGGATTGTGCTCCCTAATAAAGTAGGAGTACATATGCCTTGGCCTCCGACTGTTTTCTAAGCAACACAGGCACCAACTGTATTTGTTTTCCATTGCTATGTAACAAACTACCACAAACTTAGTAGGTTAAAACGATACCTATTTACCAGGTCACAGTTCTATAGGTCAGAATTCCACCATGGTATGTCTGGGTTTATTGCTCAGGTCCTCACAAGATTAAAACCATGGTATACACCAAGTTGAGTTCTCATCATGAGCTCTCATCTACCTACCTGGTCATGGCAGAATTCAATTCCTCATACCATGTTTCCCTGAAAATAAGACCGGGTCTTATACTAAGTTTTGCTCCAAAAGACACATTAGGGCTTATGTTGAGGGGATGTTATCCTGAAAAATCATGCTAGGGCTTATTTTCCGGTTAGATATTTTCGGGGAAACACGGTTGATGTAGAACTGAGATTCTCATTTCTTTGCTGCCTATAGTCTGGGGGCTGTTCTCAGCAACTAGGGGCCACCTACATTCCTTGCCATGTGGCTCCCTCCATCTTCAAAGCTAACAAAGGCACATCAAATCATTTTTGTGCTTCAGATCTCAGTGACTTCTCTATATCTGATATCTAGACCCATACTTGAATGGCTCGTGTGATTGGGTCAGGTCTACCTGGCTAAGCCTCTATCTTAGGCCAACTGATCAGGGACCTTCATTATATCTGTAAAATCTGTTTGGCCATATAATGTAACTATTCACAGGTTTCACTCACCCTCAAAAGATATGGATTATACAAAGACAAAGATCATTGGAGATCATCTTAGAATTCTGCCTGTCACACAGACATTTGGCACCAAGAGTGGGCCTAGAAAACAGACACATGGGATGAAATTTTGGTGCTAGATTACTCAGTAATAGGAAAGCAATAGGGCTCAAATTATGGGTGGTAAGTAGGGTTAAAATTCCTGGCATGCATCCAGCATCACAAATTCTAAGTTTTTCACTTTAATTTAATTGATACTAGGTGGCAATGGTGGGTGAGGCAATGGGATATGCATTACTGTAGTGCTTGAAAAATATGCAACTATGGGAGCAATTATAACTATAAAAATTGCAGATTGGCTTTAATGCTATTGGAAGAATTGGAAGCCTTGACAAAATAAAATTAACTCATGTTAACCAATTGTCAATTTAAAGCCTGCTTTGAAATCCAGAGGATCTTTATGGTAGCTTTTAAAAATATTCTCATCTGTCACCAAAGGGCCACGCTGCTAGGGAGATGAGCACTGTGTGTCATTCTTAGTGGTAGAAAATGTGAGGTGCAGCCTCTCCTTTTTTATCCTGGCATGCTCCACACTGCTTGATCCCTAAAAACTTCACCAATTTGGTAAATCCCTGAATTTCATGGGATTTATCTCCCTTTCTCAGGCACACATGATTCTACGAGGCATATATGGTACTGGCTACTTCCTGCTCATTGTTTAGCAAGATGCCATATGATGATCTAATGACTGTCAACATGACTGATGTCCCTGTGGTAGAAAACAGGAACATTTACATAGTCCTAACATGGGAGCGTGAATGTTGTCTTGCCCATGTGAAGGTGAACTACTTTTGATCTTCCATTTTAATGGGAATTGAGAAGTAGGCAGTCACCTGATCAACAGCTGCTTAGCAGATGTGAGAGGCTTATCAAGTAAAGATACTACATCCAGGGCAGCAGGATACAATCTCTAGTTAAGTCTATGAGAATCCATAGTCTGCCATGATCCACCCAGATTTTGCAGGAACTATACAGGGAAAATGAAAGGGGAAGTGATGGTAACCATAACACCTATATCTTTTAAGTCGCTCATAATGGTGTCAATCTCTGCAATTCTTTTTGGCATGCAGTGTGCTTCTGATTTATTAACTTGGCTGAGGGAGCAGAACAGTGGGGAGGAGGAGTTCCAGGCGCTGCCACTTGACCTTTCCTGCTCTAATGGCCCCTACTCTACTGGTTGGGGAACCAATGTGAGGATTCTTTCAGTACTAAGTAGTTCTATTATCCCCTTGGGGCCTGGGAAATAAGAATAAAATGGGTTCACAGATCCATCAGACCCATTGTGAGATAGACTTAGTATAGAATTCCATTTAACACATGGACTGCAAAAGCACCCACTCTATCTGAAGGTTCATGAAAGTATTTGCGGGTTACCTGCTACCACTGTTGACTCGGAAACCTTATCAAAATTTTTTTGAATCTGAGTATTCCATTTTTTTCCCCCAGTATAGAGTTACCCTGACAAATATCTACAGGTTCCTCTGGGAAAGGGAAGTGGAAAGTATTTACTTGTGCTGCATTTTCAAATTTTTTTCCTCAAAAGATCCTGGCCTCCTCTTCAAACAAAGGGATCTGTGAATTGACTTAAATCTGGAAACTGGGTAAGGTACCATAATTTTCTTCTGAGTGGCTAGAATTAGCCTTGTACTGACAGGCCTCAATTATTTTTTATATTAGCAAGTTGAGTGACATCCTAATTGGCTATCTAACTACCTCATCTCTAAGAACAGCATGATCTATTAGGCTATCAACAGTGATATCTGCTGGTCAGGGTACCTCGATGCCTACTGTGGTTTTGATTTTCTTTGATAGTTAAGTGCCTTCTTTTCCGGTCAAGTACCACCATCTGACTTCTACCATTCTGGAATAACATCATCTCCACGGATATTATAAGACACAATTCCATGGTAATATGGCCTACAGAGAATGACCACCACTGAGTTTCTCAAAGATGGGTCCCCTGTCACCAGTGAATTCCTATTGTCTTAACAAAGGGGATCTTCTCAGACCTCTCTGGGCAACATAATCGGGTGGTAGGTTTTCAGGGTTTTCTCTGACCTTCCGATACATTCCTTAATGCCATGCCAAGGCAGTTCAATGTTTTCACCTCATTTATTTTTAAATCATCATTGTATCACCTTTGGTTCAAGGAGGATTGAACAGTCTATTCAGGCAGATATATGTGTCCTTCATATAACATTCAAACCCCAAATTTATAAGTCCCCAATAAACTCCCCCCTATCCAGATGTATATTCTTCCTTCATGTCCAATTTCCTCAAGATTTGTTCCATCCTATGTTACTCTAGTTCCTGCTCATATGTATGAATCAGGCCCAGCAATTCCTTCAGTGCATAAGCTATTTTCTCCTGGAGCAAGCACTATGCTTCTCTGTTTGGAATGTTGCAATATCTGACCCTCATTTCTGGTTTGCAGAGTTAGATCTTGATGAGAACAGAGGCATCTGCCTCAGATAAGCTAAATGCATTGTCTCCAGCAAGTGCAGGTTTTTCTCAGCAAGGAGGAGGATTGTTTTGTTTGTTTGTTTTTGGGTTTTTTTGCCGACCTAAAAGTTTATGAGGGTTTGGAAGATTTAGGATTCTTAGGTTTGTTCTTCCAAATATCCTATCCTAGATCTCAATCACACTTTTGCCCTATCAAAATCCTGAGTTTGACATAGGAGACCTGTCAAAGTTGCACAGTCTCCTTTTTAATTCTGCCTCCCTTACAATTAGACCCTGGTCCTAATTTTCAGCACAGTCTTTCCTGCAACTACAGGAGATAAATTTTCCTTGATTTGTGCTGTGGAGTCTTTCTGTCTTGAGTTAATAGTTGGCTGACCCACACCTGTCTTATTCTTTTCTCAAGGCCTCCAAAGCACTCCATAAAAGCCATACAATTCCACAGTCTTTATGTAATACAGAGACTCTGGTCCCGCTCCCTGCACAAGAATGCAGAATACAGTGAGGCCAAAAAGGAACAACAACGGAGCCATAGATAGGGGAGTCATACCACTATATTCTCGCTGGCGGCTGGTCGAGACACAAAGCAAACATCCTCCAGTACCCCAGCGAGGGGTCTTCCTGCACCCCAGTCTCACTGGCAGCCGGGTGAGACACAGGAAGTAGGATCAACACGATCCACAATCCATAATCCGCTTGCTAACAGCACTTGCTAGCCGCAATCCGCCGACTGCTTCTCTGCCAACCAACTAATCAAAACAACCCCCTGCCGTAGCCACGGCAGTTATATTAGTGGCTAACCAGTTACAGCTGATGACCAACTAGTCAAAGCTGATGGCCATCTAATAACTGAGCCAGTACCTTTCCATGTGAGGCCGAGAGTCTGGAAACTGCTCTCCTGGCTCTGTCCTCACACTTTATAATTATCATTGCCCCTATACCTTTCAAAGACATACCCACTAGATAACCTGGTGTTCTCCTTCCCCTGGTACCTCATCCCAATCCAGCATGGATGAGTGTTAGTAATTGTGATGCTATTACATGTCAGAGCTAATCACCATCCACCTACTGCCAGCAATGGGGTTCTATTGCCATCTGACTGGTGAGTGACCCAGCTCTAAAATCCCATGAGGGCCCACTTTCTATCGTCATTTCTGATACTGTCTTATCCCAGGTTTCCCTGAGAGTCGAACCCCAAACAAAGTCTGTGTACAGGGAGTTATTTGGGAAGTGACCCCAGTGAGAAGCGTTGAAGAACAAAAGGAGTAAAATCTCCTGAAAGGCAACTTAGAACTCTTTGCCAAGCACAAAAGAAGAAAGCATTTGCTCATTGACTCCCAACCCCCACTGGTCAAGGATGACCCCATGAATACTGACTCCCCTCGACTTCCTGTTTTCCTGTGCACCAATGTGCAGAGATTCTGTGAGTGCCCCCCCTTAGTATCAGAGAAGCCATAGGACAGGACCCAGAGGCTAGATAAGGCATTATCAGAATAAAACTGCTTGTCACTAGTCTAAACCTGCAGGGAACTACTTACCACAGCAGTGGCCACATTAAGAGGTGGGGCCAAAAAGATGTAAGGTATACACAAAAAGTGTTCAAAATTATTATATTTGATAAATCTAAGACAAGTTGATTCTGACCAGAAATATTTGTGTGTAGAAGAATGCTTAATCCCGGAATTTAGCATTTTTGTGCCCCAAAGAAGCAGTTCTGACATCTGGTTAAATAATGTTAATTGAACACATGTATTTTACTCCTCTCCCTGCCAAAATCTCACTGAATGAAAGTAAAAGAATAGAAAAGGCCCCCAGGCACAGAGAAAATGAAAGCAGACAAAAGAGATCAACACAAATGTTGGAAGCTAGAATACAAATGGATAAGCAGTAACTGATTTAGCAAAATAACTTAGCTAGCTGAAACTTTTAAGAGGGCAGAGAGACAGTCAATACTAAGCATCTCTGATAGCTTTAGAAATGGAAGACACCAGGCAATGCTGGAGGCGAGCAGAGGTAATACAGAGAACACAATCACTGCATAAGTCTGTATAAGGAATATTTAGAACACCTGATTTCCTCTCTCCCTTCACTTCTCTCCTCCCTGTGCAGCCAAAAAATCACTCTTTCCCTACCCAAAATAAAAAGACTATTGTTTACTTTCTGGAGAGGCTGAACCCGATAGATTCCAAGGGTAGAAATTGATTGAGTATCCAACATGCTCAACATTGAGGAGAAACTTTAATTTCTGTCAGCAAGTTTCTGGGTGAGTTATTGATAGGTAATGTCAAAGGAAGACTTGGAAACAGAAGCATTTAGAAAAGGAAAGAAAAATGTTACCTGCAAAGACAGGGAAGTCAGACCCATAAGGACTGGCCACCAAATTAAAAACAAGTTTTTAAAGGGAAAAAAAAGAACCTCACAAAAATCACCAAGCTACCAAGTTTACATTACTCTGTTCATGATGGAAAAAAAACAATTTTTTTACATGATTATCTCATTCACAAAGGTCATGACTTACCGTCAGGCAACCACATAGTAAAAATCAGGATAAAATTATTTTTGTTAGGTAGTCCAGATTTACAAGAAATAGTCAAGATTTTATTATTTGAGGGGCCAGGCCCAGACTGACCCTATCATTTTTTAATTGTCTCAGGGTGACAAGTGCTTAGCTATATTGCAATCAGGACAAAACACCAGTTTTTGTTTCTACAGTGAAATAGAGAACTTAGCAAACAAACAAAAACAAAAGTGAGGCAATTATTAACTTAAGGGAAAACAAAAAATGTGTGTGTTAGCTTATCTCCGCTCTCTATCCAGCTGCAAGCAGCTGACTTCCAGTAGAATGTCTGACCCAGGACCCTTTATCTTCTGGCTTCTAGTTTGGTTTAGCCGGTAAGATGTCTCACACTGCTATCAGGGTCTACAACAAGAAATCACAGGGCAGGAGAGATTGAGATGTTGATTCCACCTCCCCCCTCATTCCTGTCACCAGGTCATGGGAGTTTGGCAACAGCCGTGTTCCTTAACCTTTGGCCACAGCTCCTGTCTGGTGACCACAACTATGGCTATCTAAAGGTACGGTGTGTGTACAGGATTAAAGTAGGTAAAGAAAGTTCAGCTTCATCTTTCATAATAGGAAGTCTATAGACAAGCTCTAAAACTCAAAAAGTAATAGCAATATATTATTTAGAAATATAGAAATAAATACCAGAAAATCACTAGCTTCTTATAGCTATTTTTGAAGATGTTTGAAAGCTTTTACCACTTAGAAAAGAGAATTAGGAGATGCAGAGAGATAGAGTCCAGTAATACTATTGCACTTTTAAAACTATGTATATGTCTAATTTTTTAAAAAATAAAACCAGTTTTAAACAAAGACTTCCTAAATTGCCAAAAAAAAGTCAATGCTGAATTCCCCCTTTTCGACTTTTTGACCAATAGAAGAGGGAAAAATTCCCAGATATACTCTAAAGTCTGTTGAGACATAGAAACAGGGCCCCACTTGCAAGGGCCCCCATTTCAGGATCGTTGCCCAAGGCCTTGGCAACTGTGCTTAGCTAGCTGAATGCTTTAACTCAGCATAGAATTCCAGTTGGCTCTAAATGTTTGTTCATCTTTGAGAGACCCCAGTATATATGAAACTGAATCCACAAGGCAATCTTTTTCCTCCAACATTAGTACTTTGTTACAAGAAGACATTAAACTACCACATTTGGACTTAATTTAGGGTGATCATCTCAACATTTTGAGAAAGGTAAACATTAATTTAACTTGATCTGGGAGGTTATTAAAGAAAAATCAACCCACAAACATAAAGCCACTGTAAGCTCTTTAAAGGCAGTGTGTCTAGAGCCGTTCTCTGAATATTCAGCCCAAAATTTGAACTTACAATAAAGTCTTACCTTACCCTTAAAATTATGTTCAAATTTAGTACATACAGAGAAAAGTACATGTTGGCAGATCCCCTTGATAATTCCCTAGGAAGCCTCCATGTTAAAGACCATTAAACTCCCTCAGTAAATTCCATAGAGACAGTTTCTGCTCCATTGCTGGAACAGATTGTTGTCTATTGAGTAGAACACCAGATGACATGCATTTGGGATGTTAAGTATCTTCAGCAATAGAATCGTACTCAATTTGGTGAGATTTTTACTCTCTGAGAAATCTTGAGGTCTTGAGCAGAGCTATGGAATGGCTTATGCACATGCCTCAGCTCACATTCATTCAGGGCCTTACAATACACTCACTAAGTGAAATGGTGTGTGGGCTCTTCCATACCACTCAAAAAACTATTTCTTTCTTTTTTTTTTTTTTTCACAGTATTTAATTTACACAATAAATGCATATATAATGCAAAATATGTGTAATTTGGAATGAAATGAGGAGTAACTAAATAGGTACTTTTTCATAGTATAAGAGTCCAGATGTGCAAGGATGTACTTTTATTGTCTACGGCTGAAATTAAATGTAGCTCTCAAGAATCCATCTCCTAGCATAGTGGAACACTTAGTTGTGCCAATTCTAGAGACTTAAGTCACTTCCATCTTAAAATGTAGTCTCTTCAGGTTTTCTTCCTTTCCCTTTTCTTTCTCCTATTCTTCCCAGAATAGCCGAAGTTCCAGGGGGATGATTACATATCATCCTAGCATCAGAGTACGGTCATTGGTGATGTGTCATTTCTGTCCTCACTGGTCTTCCTGAGCTGTGGCTTGCTTCACCAAGTCTGTTTCCTCTGTGACCTTGGCCAAAGTCAGGGTAGAGTAATCTGTCTTCTTTGCCGCTTTGGTGCTCCAGAAAATCCTGGGTGCACGTGGTCTCTCCCACACCAGCTCTCACAGCACTGCAAATCCTCTGCCACTTATGTATATCTCTCATTCCAACCCTTCTTGGACTGTTCTGCCATGATCTCTACTCTGAATCTCGTTGTTCCACACCCATGGTGACCCTCTGACAGACATGCCCACTCTCAGTTATAAACCTCATTTGGGTCTCACTAAGACATGAAAAATAATTTTTAAGTTTGTTCTAGCCCCATGGGGGTGAGGGATAGAGAGGGAGAGGATAAGCAAGCCAACTCTTTCACTCCCTCTCCACTTAAACATACTATACTTTCTTTTCTTCTCTACTGTGACCCACAGATTGGCCCAGGGCACTTCCCAGAGCTCCACATACATTGAGGTATCTGAGGTTTCCATCCACATCCCACCAGAATTTTGATCTTGAGAGATAGGGTGTAAACATGTCAACTCTAATTTTCCTCTTCAAATGCTTTGAGCTCCTCCAGCTATCCCAGAAAGGGGTTCTAGCTCCTATCTGTCTGGCTGGAAATACCTGACATCATTACGCATTCTTCCTTATACCATGTGTAAATGGTATGGCTTAAATAACAATGGGGGAGGGGGCCTTCTCTCTTCTCCAAAATCTGACTCTTGCAAACCAAAATCTCTTTAATTTTCAAGCTATCATCTAACTCTTGCAAACCAAAATCTCTTTAATTCTCAAGCTATCATCTCTGATAGCGACTTTTTACTAAATTGGGAGACTTTCCAGAGATTTTGTCAGGTGTTCCTTCTGCCCTTTTTCCTCTTCTCTCCTTCTGGGGTTACCATTATAAGTATGTACGCATAATGGTGTCCCACAGGGCTCTGAGGCTCCGCTCAGTTTTTCATTTTTTTATTTTCTGTTCCTAAAACCAGATAATCTCAATTAATTATCTTCAAGTTTGCTGATTCTTCTACCTACTCAGATCTGTTGCTGAGTCTAATGATTTGTTCATTTCAGTTATTATATTTTTAAAATCCAGAATTTCTATTTCATTCTTTTTCATAATTTTTAATTCTTTATTGATATTTCCTACTTGGTAAGACATCATTCTCCTACTTTCCTTTAGATCTTTAGATGTGATTCCCAATAGTTATCGGAACATATTTAAAATAGCTGATTTAAAGTCTTTATTTAGTAAATCCAATGTCTGAGCTTCTTCAATGACAATTTCTATTGATTTTTCCCCCGATACCAGGGATGCCAAAAAAAATGTATACACATGACTTGTATTCATTTTTGTTATCAGTGTATATTGAGTATTACAATTTTAGTACAGTTTTTTCCATACTTAAAATGTGTATACATTTTTTTTTTTTTTTTGGCACCCTCTGTATATGGGCCATACTTTCTTTTTTCTTTGAAGGTCTAGAATTTTTGTTGAAACCTAGACATTTAAAATAATATAATGTGGCTACTCTGAAAATCGAACTCTGCCCCCTGCTCAGGGTTTGCTCAGTGTTTGCTATGTTTGTGTTCGTTTAGTGACTTTTCTGAACTAAATTTGAATTAATTTTCATGTGTGGCTGCTGAAGTCTCTGCTCAGTTAGCTTAGTGGTCAACTAATGATTAGATATCAGGAAACTTAAATATCTGGAATTAATGAGTTTCCCAGTCTTTGCTGAAGGGATCTATTTGTGTGTTGGGTCATCCTTTCAATATTTAGCCCAACATTTGGTAATTTTACATTAGCCTTCACTTTCTGTGGAACCTCATATTCAATTAGAGGTGAGACCTTAAGACTTTCTCAGGTTTTTCATGAACACATACACAGATCTTACATAGATGCACAGAGCCCTATACATACACATAGAATTCTAAAATCCCAAGAAGTGTGTCATAGATTTTCAAAGCCCCTATAGACATCTCACCCCTCAGATTTTCCTTTTAAGCTTTTTTCAGTTAGCCTATTATTTGCCCCAACAGTTGTCCACCACCTCAGGCAGCCACAAAGTTAAACAATTGCCTCTAAATCTTTTTTTACAAACACTTTGTCCCATGGGAAAGACATTTTGCAATCGCAGTGAGCAAGCTCCAAGCTAAATAAAGACTGTCTTGCAATGAACCTCTTCTAGAGAACCATAATATGGGTCAAATAATGACAATTCTCTAGGAATGAATCTGAAGGAACTACTACCCCATTATTCCCTCTTCAGTGGCTACCACACTGCTGATTTTCACCTTGATTGTGGGCTGTTTGTTTCCAGGCTATGGAACTGGAGAGTGGGGCATGGGAATAGAGCAAGTTAAAATGCCACAAAGTTCACTGTTATTGAGATTCAGTTGTTTTCTTGACTAATGCTCCCTGGAGTGCTACAAATCTTTGATTAGTTGCCAGAGTTCCTAAACAAGTTGATTCTTTTGCCAGTATTTTTGTTGCTTTCATGGAATTTTTGGAGGTCCTTGCTCTGCCATTTTTGCTGATGTCAATCTATTATAGATATTTAAAAGCATTTTAAAATGCAAAGCTAAGCAATGACTATTTTGTTTTCAGCTGTGCTTGCTCTCTCGCTCTCTGGGTGATGATGATGATGATGATGATGATGATATAACATTTAATGAGAAGCATATGCCAAGCACCATTCTAATAATTTTACATATATTATCTTTGTTAATCTTCAAAATAATCCAATTATATAGGTACTATTATTATCCCAGTTAACAGGCAAAGAAAATGTAGTATAGAGGGTTTAAGTAATTTGCCTAAAATCAATAAGAACTAAGTGGTGAAAACTGGATTAGAGCCCAGGCTTTCTGGCTCTAGAATCAAAAGCTGTGAGGCAACATGAAACAATTAGGAATTACCAGAATGAAAAATACTTCAGTTGGTACTCCAAAAACCTTAACCCACTACATAGGCTTTTATTCTATTGAACTCTGGATTGCTTTAGGTGTAAGAAGCATTCATACCAGATATTTCTTGATCATTATAATATCAAGTAATTTTAATATTTTTTATAAAAGCAAGTTATTAAATACACAACTAAAAAATATTTAATTTTCAGTTTTATCAGAATCTTCATATAAACAATTTAACAAATCAAAAGCAAAATCCTTTGACATAATTTTTTGCCTTTTGTTTGAGAAACTATGATTACTATACCTTTGAGATTCCTTCTAGTGCTGAAATCTTTTTTGAGGCACTGTTTTAGTTAGCTCACTTTTAATTCAATAAAATTTTTGGTGTGTTTACTTGGCATCAGACACTAAGGATGTGATAGTGAACAAAGCAGATTATGCCCCCATGAGGATCACAGTATAGTGAGAAAGAGTGATGAAGTAATAACAAGTATGATGAGTATTAGGAAAGAGGAATCACAAATATTATGGGATCATATGATGAGAGACCTGAGCTACTCTGGAAAATTTAAAAAGGCAGCAGTGATGATGTGACATTTAAAATGAGATCTAAATAACTGGGTAGTGTGATGGGAAGTCTAGGCAGAGAAAACGGACATATGAAGGCTAGCAGTCCAAAAACTGTGTGGTTTATTCAAAAACTGAGAGCAATATAGGATGGCCAGAAAATAGAAACTAGGGGGAGAAGTCATGGAGATAAAAGGACTTGACTGAAGGATGTTGTTTCTTCAAAAGCACTTGTTTAGATGTGCTAAAAAGTCCCCAAAGTACAACACACTATATTTATATGTAAATATTCATTTAACACATCATTAAGAGGTTGCCCAATGGCAACATATGTGGCAGGATTCTGCTTTCTGGTTGATAGTCTTTAATAAAAAATTGCCCGTCTTCTCCAAGAGCTGAAATCTATCTGAAAATGGTACA
Organism: Rhinolophus sinicus; assembly: GCF_057876585.1. NCBI lineage: Eukaryota > Metazoa > Chordata > Mammalia > Chiroptera > Rhinolophidae > Rhinolophus > Rhinolophus sinicus. The sequence goes on from NC_142502.1 coordinate 63,154,604, forward strand.
AAGATAGAGGGACAAAAGATTCATGAGCAAGCTGGTAAAAGCAAACAAAAATATACAACTTGGAGAGAGAGACAAGAATAAACCATGCCTGGAAGTAACAATACAACTAAAATTATTCTAAGGTTCTCTCTAACCAGACTCTTTTCTCGGGTCAGGTATTTTACAACACATCATCCATTATCTTTATGACAACCCTTTGAGGTACTACATTTCCCTCTTTAATAGGCGCAAACCAAGGTACAGAAAGATAAATGACTTCAGTTAGCAAGTACTTAGTGAGTGCCTACTACATGCTGCTTTATCAGTGAATTCAAGTTAATGGAACTTATATTCTAGGAAGAACTTGTTCAAGTTCACACAGCTGATACACCTAAACTAAGATGTTTAACTAGAAAGACAAGACTTTGCTTCTACTATACCACACTGAACAAGCAAGAGCTATTTTTTTTCCTTAAATATTATCCAGAAAACTAAGATGGTGGAATAGATAAATACTGCGGCTGTGTCCTTCCATGAACACATTAAAATTACAACTAAATTATAGAACAATCAACCTGGAGAACCATCTGAAGTCCTATAACTAAAAATATGAAGAAGCCATATTGAGACTGGTAGGAAGGGTGGATAGGCAGAACTGGCCCCAAACCTTCCTTGATGGTTGAGAATCAGGAGGGATATCTCAGCCATGGAGGCTCCCCCCCGGAGGAGCAGGGACCCCAGCCCCCCACACCAGGCTCTCCAGCCCAGAGTACTGATGCTGGGAAGAGGAGCCCCCACAACATCTGGCTGTGAAAAGCAGTGAGGATTGTGACCATTCAGGTGGGACGGAAGACTGCAGGAAACCCAGATGTCCTCTTAAACAACCCGAACACAGATTCACTTGCCTGCACTCACTCACCTTAGGCTCCAGAAGAAGGATGGTGACTCGGGGGGCCTCAGAGACATATGGGGGGCAGACTGAGGTGTGTGGCCTCAGAGGGAGTACTGGAGGACAGTTGGCATTTTCCTGGTGAGGAGTTCTCCTCCTATGTAGTCAGCAGGTGGACGCCATCTTTTTTATATTGAGCCCGCCCCACCCAACTCGCACACCACTGGAGTCACTTTCTCCGAAATCAGCCAGCCCCACCCACATTGCACTCTTACTTGGAAAACTATCGGCGTCTATGGGCCCCAAGCAGGTGGCAACTGGCCTCAGTGTGCTCTGAGACTTTTGCTGAGTCGCTCCAGGCTCAGCACTGACACCAAACCAGAATCAACATTAACCTAGTGATCACAACTCTTCCCACTCTAGTGACTCCCTGAGGCACTGCCTCACCCAACTCACGTACCGCATGAGGCTTTATCAGTGGCTGAACCTTAAGAGAGTAGCAGGTAGAAGCAGGCTGCAGGGTGTCGTGGCTTTTTGCTGAGCTACCCCAGGCGCTGTACAGTTGGCAGATGTCCTCATTTCACAGCGTGGCCTCTTCCATGTGCCTTCAGATTTAGCACAGGCAATGAATAACTGTAGATAACTTTGTAGCTCCTACCAAGGAGCTCCTGGCTAGTCACGGGTAGTGGGTGACCTGGGCCTGCACAGAGCACCTCCTAAGAGGCCCAGAACCAACATACTTGGAGATTGGCTTCAGATGATAGCAGAGCACCACCCAATTAGCTCCACAAGTAGCACACACAAAGGATGGTCTCAATAGGCACCAGAGACCACTGGGGCAAATCCCACTTGGTGGAGTAAGCCCCCCCCACCCCCCCACAGCAGGCCATAAGCTGTGGATGTGGCCAAACCCCACAGCCAATCAGCCTGAATGTCAATCCCAATGACATGCCAATAGCAATCAAAGCTCAACTATAATAGGAAGGCACACACGACCCATACAAAGAACACTCCTGGAGCACCTGGAGCAGATGCTCCAGAGGGACTGTGCCACTGGGTCTCACAGGTCACCTTCTATGTAAGTCCACCCGGCCAGTACTGGGAGACCTAACAGATCTACCTAACACATAAAAACAAACAGAGAGAAACAGCCAAAATGTGGAAACAAAGAAATGTGTCCATTTTTTCTGGAAAAATATCCAGAAAAAGAACTAAACAGAATGGAGGCAAGCAACCTACCAGATACTGAGTTCAAAACAATGGTTATAAGGATGCTCAAAGAATTTAGTGAGAACTTCACAAAGAGATAGCAAGCATAAAAAAAGAACATACATACCATAAAAAAAGAACCAAATGGAAGTGAAGAATACAGTAACTGAAATGAAGAATGCACTAGAAGAAATCACCAGCAGACTAGATGAAGCAGAGGATTGAATCAGCAATTTGGAAGACAAGGTAGCAGGAAACACCTAATCAGAACTGCAAAAATAAAAAAGAATCCAAAAAAAAAATGAGGAAAGTTTAGGAAACCTCCGGGACAACATAAATTGTAACAATATTTGCATTACAGGGGTACCAGAAAGAGAAGAGAGAAAACAAGGGATTGAGAACCTATTTGAAGAAATAATGACTGCAAACTTTTATAACCTGGTGAAGGAAATAGACACACAAACCCAGGAAGCAAATGAAAACAAAAACAAAAACAAAAAGCTTGGTTAGCAATACTTATACCAGACAAAGCCTATTAAGAAAAGACAATGAAGGACCCAGTAATCCCACTCCAGGGTATTTATCTGAAGAAACCCAAAAATGCTATTTCACGGGGACGTGTGCATCCGTATGTTCATTGCAGCATTGTTTACAATGACCAAGATGTGGAGGCAGCCTGGGTGTCCGTCAATGGAAGAATGGATAAAGAATGGATATATACAATGGAATATTGCTTGGCCACGGAAGGGAATGGGTCTTGCCACCTGCGGAGGCGTGGATGGACCTGGCGGGTACTGTGCTGAGTGGAGTGTCAGATAGAGAAAGACAGATGCAATGTGATTTCGCTTATATCTGGAATCTAAAAAACAAAATTAACAAACAAAACAGAAACAAACTCATAGATACAGAAAATATTTTGATGGTTGCCAGATGGGAGGGGGTTTGGGAGTGTGGGTGAAAGAGGGGAAGGGATTAAGAAGTACAGGTTGGTAGTTACAAAGTAGTTATGGGGATGTAGGGTACAGCATACGGAATTTTATCAATAATATTGTAATAACTATGTATGGTGTCAGATGGGTACTAGATTTGTTGGAGTGATAGATGGGAGAGGGTTGGGAGACAAGGTAAAAAAGGTGAAGGGATATAGAAGTACAAATTGGTAGTTACAAAATAGTCATGAGGACGTAAAGTAAAGCATAGGAAATATAGTCAATGATATGGTAATAACTATGTATAGTGTCAGGTGGGTACTGGACTAGTCAGGGGGATCACTTCTTCAATTACATAAATGTCTAACCACTATGCTATACACCTGAAATTAATATAAAATAATATTGCATGTCAAAAATAATCAATCAAATGAATGCTATCACTTGCAAGTTAAATAAATAAATAAATCTGTAATTGTATATGGTGATGGATGTTAACTAGACTTATTATGGTGATCATTTGGCAATGTATATGAATATTGAACCATTATGTTTTACTAATGATTTAAGTAATACAATGTTGTATGTCTATTATACCTCAATAGAAAAAGAAAAAAGCACAGGCTCAGTACAACACATTTACAACCAAAGATTTCATCCATGAGAACTCTCTGTCCATATTTAACCAATTGAAATTCTTTAAAGATTTTTTATATCCTCACTTTCAGACCCTTTGAAATCTAAGGCCATCTATATATTTGTATTATTGTTATTATTAGCCAATTTTCAAATGAACACCAGTAAGTTAGTTTGCCAGAAACAAAGAACATTTTTCTAAGGAATCGCTCTTCTTAAAGCACAAGTAGATTTATGTAGCATCAGGCAATCCTGCAGGGGTGTAGCCTCTATCTGCCCCGTGTTGTGTATATTGTCTTGATATCAGCTCACATAACGTCTTCTCTGTCCCTTTGCAACCTTCTCTCCCAGGAGACACATGTCTAGTGAAATTCATCCAGTGTGCCATCTTATACAAACAAACATAACTGGAGCAGACAAGCAATGAATGACTGTCACTAAGAGAACATTAGTAAAGCACACAGCTCCTCATAACATAATGTGTCAGCTTGCTGGGATCATCAAGAGAAGACACATTGTGTGCTTTCCTTCTTGGTAGACGGAAAGAATATGAGCATCTTCATCGAAACTTTGGCATCAAAACAAATTTATAGTTACAGATTCTCCACAGTCCGTGTATTTTTGAAGAATTGTTTCATTTTCAGAGAGTACAGTACACCGTGAAGTCCTGTGGATTCTACCTCACACGTACCATAGAGTGCCACCCCTATCTATGGTTTTACTTGCCAAGGTTTCAGTTAGCCACTGTCTCCTCCGCTGTGATCAATCTCCATGCATACAGGCACTCTGATGCCTTGGGCCCCACTGTGCCCGGTGCCTAGAGCAGTACCTAGTACAGTGTTATGCACTCAACAGATCATCAGTCAATGAATGAATTCATGAACATTTGTGGAAGGAAGGGAATCACAAACCTCCAAAACATCCATCGACTCCATTGAGAAGCCCTCCCACAGACAGTATGAGACTCTAGAGAACTCAGTGTCGCTCCTCCGAGACACAGTGCACGCCACAGTCACTGAGACCTGTTGGCAGGTAGAGCATTCTACCCGCATTTCTGCTGCTCCCATGAATCCACGCTACAGACGCCCTTTACTGATTCTTCTACCAACAGTCCTGCTCCCACCTCCACTCCCAACCCCTAACAACTTACTGTGAGGTCAGAGGGATGAGAGATCTTTTTAAAGACTCTACCCCTTAATACTCTATAGTAAACGCATAAACCAGTAACGTAGTCATTTATTGTCATTATCAAGTGTTTTGCACTGTACATAATTGGATGTGCTCTATCTTTACCTAACTGGCAGCACAGTAGGTTTGTTTACACCAGCATCACTACAAACACATAAGCGACGTGTTGCACTACAACATCAAGACGGCTACAATGTCACTAAGCGATAGCAATTTTTCGGCTCCATTATGAGCTTATGGGACCGCGTTTGTGCATGTGGTCTGCTGTTGACCAAAATGTTGTGGTGTAGAGCGTGACTGTATAATGATCTAAGGCTCTTCATTATCTTCTCTTTCCAGATTGTGCGCCTGTAAGCCACACAGGTCTATCCTTATCTCTTGAAGCTGTTTCAAACAATCCCCGACCCATAGCTCTATTCATCAAATGTACCTTGGACCCAAGCTCTGCCCCACACTTAGTCTTGACTCTCAACTCCATTCTGCATCCACCCAGCTTCCGAAAGTGAGCTTTGTCTCCCAGTCTGGCCCCACTCTCAGGGCATGGGTTCCATGACAGAAGGAGCAGCCCACTTTGGCCTTCTCCCATCCTGAGGGCAAAGGTTGTGTTCATCTTTTAGATCTCTCAATCTTCTGGTTAGGGAAACTCTCACTCTGGCACAAGGCCTCTGGCCAGCACTCAGGCCAAGCCTAAACAAGTCTCCACACAAGACAGGAGGGCAGCGTGATATGGCCTCCACCCACCTCTGAGGCCCCATTACTCTCTGTTCTTCCATGAGCATTCCATGTGGCGTCTCATTCCTTTGTGTCTATCCACAGTCTACTCCACCCCACCCAGTCACCCACTGAATCTGGTAACCAATTCTAATTCTTCTGTGAAGCTCACCTTCAGATCTCTAAACAGACTTCTCCACCCCTCCTATCTACTCGTCACAATTTGTTCACATTCAGCACATGAGGTTCTCTGCAGAAAGGAGGGTAAAGGACAGACCCAGACTTCAATTCCATCCTTTTCATTTACTACCGTGTTTCCCCGAAAATAAGACCTAACTGGAAGATAAGCCCTAGCCTGATTTTTCAGGATGACATCCCCTTAACATAAGCCCTAATGCATCTTTTGGAGCAAAAATTAGTATAAGACCCGGTCTTATTTTGGGGGAAACACCGTAGCTGTGGGATCTTGAGTAAACTACTTAATATCTTAACGTCTCATTTTTTAAATCTATGAAATGGGAATAATATCCACTTATAACAATTGGCTGTTAGCAAAACGTACCATATTGTAGGCATTCAATAAATTTGTAACAAGGGACATAAAGAAAGAACGTAGTAATCACTTGCAGAGACATGGCACTATGGCTATAGCAAAGAAATGGAAGTCTTATTTTTGGCTATAATTCTTCTAGATGCTGAGAGAAGTAATGAGAGCAGCATAGTAAGGGAGAGATGTATGGAGAGAAAAATTTGCACTTTAGTACTTAAAGAATGAGTAAAATATGGATAAGAGAATGAGAAAGGGAAGATTTCTGAGGTGGCCAACATGAGTAAAAAGCCTGAGGGCATCATAGCCCTGGGACCATGGGAGGCAGAATTGAATAGAGTGAAGGGGGCATGTTGAGAAAAAGCAGAAAATAAACCTGAATAGATGGAGAAGGGCCAGCTCAGGAAAGACAAGACCAAAATGGTACCCAGGTGTCCCCTAATTTCTTGCCTCTCTCCATTGCTTTCGGTTTTCCCTTCTCCGTGAGTCAACTTTGGGATGCATCATCTCTAAGCATTTGTTTATTTGCAACTCAATTAACACAGCCCAGGGAGTGACATAGAGCACACCTCATCCAGGTAACTAATTAATGTTGTAAAATCCAGATACCACCTAAGATAATTGCTATGAGGATGTCACTGGAGATCCTGCAAATGCCTTGGCGTCACCATGGATGTGGCGACAGAGGCAGGGGCCTCCTACTCTGCTCCTTGACCTTGCATCATTCTGCCCGTTCCCTAAATGTTTACTGACATCACGTGGAGATAGTTGTGAAATATTTCCAGCAAATTCATATTTGCAAAAGTTCTTGAAATCTTGGCTCTTATACAAAATGGTTAGGGTTTTTTGTTCGTTTTAAGTAGACTCAAGGCAAACTTTTATTTATGCTTATTTTTCTACTTCTTTGGACATCATTATCGCTGGTCAGGGTATAATGTCAGACCACTACTACCTCCAGATAAGTAAACAAACACTAAGACTAATGCTGATTGAGTACTGTGGGCCAGACATTTTACCTAAATCATGACACATATTCCTCACAGCAATCCTAAGAAGTAGGTACTATTACTGTTCTCATTTTACAGATGAGGAGACTGAGGTACATGCCAAATAACTTGCCCAAAGCCGTACAGTTAGAAGTCGTGGGGTTAGAATTCAAACAAGGGAATCGGCCTCCAGATCCCAATCTCTCAACCCCCTTGCAATACTGTATAGTGAATGTCAGCATCCTGACTTTACAGAGAGAGAAACTGAGTTGCGGAATAATGAAGAGAATCGCCTCAGGTCACTTCACAAGTGAAATCAGTAGCAAAGTCAGAACTCTCTACCATCCTGGCTTTTTCTTGGCCCAATTTTTCTATTAACCCAACTGTATAAAGACGTTTCCTCTTTCATCATCATTCTTCTATCCTTAACGGTTCCCAAGACAAGGGGACTTGAGCATGAAGAAACAAAAATCCATTTAAAAAGCAAAGCTATCCCCTGGCTAAAATTCCATTTTCCTAAAGCTCACGATTCCTAATAAAAAATAGAAACCAGTCAACCCCAACCTTCTGGCACAAAATGATACCCAGGTGTCTGGCACACCACAGAGTGAACTTCACATGGCCCAAAGTCTTTATTCTTGCTTAGGAGGTCAAGGAACACGAATACCAACAGGCAAGACCACAGGCCGCTGGGGTTTTTCAGTGCCTGAGGTTACAACATGTAACGATATAAGAGTTATTACCTTAAACACTTGAAGCTGCAAGGATTCTATTTAAATCCCAAGGAGGTCCTTTAAACTGCCACATCCTTCCTCCTTCGTGGAGGAGGAGAAAATAGAGTTTAGGGAGCAAAACCAAGCTCTCAATGTGGGAGTTGCCTAGAGAACTAGTGACATTCTCCCTGCTTCTCCACTCAAATATGTATTAGAATTATGTACCAATGGTAAATGTTGCAATCCCATAAAATGTTATCTAGTTTCTAATTTAAGAGCTTATTGGTACCATAGATTTTTGACACATAGGTTACTTATGACATTGTCTTAGAAAAGAAAAATTGACTTGGGTTTGATTTTTCTCCAAAAACATCAACACCTACAGCACTGAGGAGACCTTACTGGGGATGGTCTCATCCCTAAGAGGCAATGATTCTGAAATAGGTTCTGAGGAAGGTCTCTGTGTATCTGAGCTCTAGTCACTAATGACACCCTGCAGGACAAGGGACAGAAGGCAGCCAGTTCTGTGCACTAGAGCCAAGCAAGACTGAAGTAATAATAGAAATTTCATGTGGCCTGTTTTGTCAAAAATAGTCCAAAAGTTTCCCTACAGCAGCCAACCAGAAGCCCTACTCAGAGCCAAAGCCAACAACTGGAAACCATTGCCAAACCCTTATTATTTCCCACTCTGTGTTGTATTATTTGTGTTTTTTTATTTTTCCCTTGGCATTTTGAACTTAGATGTCAGCTCTCAGTTGATATAAAAGTCCAAAGCCTTCCTGCTGTTGCCTGTTCAAAGATAAAGTTATTGAAGGACGTGATCATCCACAAGGAGTGGGGGATGTGCTGTGAGAAGAAATTCTTTCCATGTGTGCATAAATGAGGATTTTTCAGGAGTATGAAATAATCGTTTTTAGTTTAGTTTTCAGTTCATGTACAATCTGGCTTAACTTCCCTGTGTTGACGATATACTGATGGTATTAATTTTACTAGGTGCTTGTTACAGCAAAGGGGCAGGTCTAATCTAGGTTAATGTTCTTTTTAGCCAGGAACAACCATTTGGCAATCAATTAAGTCAATGTCTTAATGTCTCAATGTCTTTAGAAGAATTGTCGTCCTATGAGAAGGTGGCTAATGGGGAGCCCTTCCTTTTAAAAACTAAGCTGTGTCTTTCACAAATATGCAGGAAACTGAAGGTCAACTTCCCTCCGATAAGTTTTATGATAAAAAGAGAAGCCTCTGTTCAAACAAATGACTCATCAGAGTTAACAGTAGAAGCATAAAAATGAATTTGCTCATAAATACTTCACATTTTCTGACCTTCCCATAATTTGGTTTTTACTTAAGTTTTTAATTCTAATACAGAGAGTGCCAGACACATAGGAAGTATACAAAAAGTATTAAAATGGATGACTTCATCTGTGTTGAACCAAATATATATGTGTGTGTGTGTGTGTGTGTGTGTGTGTGTGTGTGTGTGTGTGCGTGTGTGTGTATAATAACATGAGGTGAATTAATAAGACAAACACAGAAAATGGCCAAAAAATACTAGCGCGGTAAGCATGGCTCATTCCTGAAGGGAAAGATCACCTCTAATTTGAAGAGGTCTCTGGGCTCATGGTCTTACTTTGCTCAGCTCATTGCACATATGCAATGTTTGACCGCCCTGTACATTAATCAGCCCTTACAACATCCCTATGAGATAAGTGGATGAGAGGTATCATTAGCTCCATATGACGGATGGGGCAGACCAATCATGTGGAAAATAAATGACTCGCCTAAAGTCACTCAGAAGCCAGTGGAGGAACTGAGATTAGACTCTACAAACTTCTGCTTTCTGTTTGACCAACCCACAGACCCACACTGGGAAGCTGAGTGTGACCCCAGATTACCACTGAGAAACTGGTCCTCCCTAGTCACTGCCGGAAAGCATCCTTGCTCTGGGTGCTGGGGTGGAGGGCGAGGGCACCCAAGTCAAAGTGCCCATCTCCTCAGAAAGAAAACAATTCAAACTCCTTGAAACTTCAGAGTTTATTTTTGAAGTGCCCTTCTCCGTAGGTAGTTAATGATAAGCAATTTGAAAAGGAGCTTTATCTTAAAGAAAAATAAGAGATTAAAAGGGCAATTGCAGGGGGCTTTTTTCAGATTAAAAGGATCTGAAACATTTCTGTTCAATGAGTTTGGAATGAAGTTCAAATTCAGTTCATAAGCTTATCTCCAAATTTCATTTTTTAAAGTACCTCAAACATAAACTCCCACTCAACTTGATCAAAAGCTTCTTCTGCTTCAGGAGACAGATCAACAATCAGCCCTCTTGTTCATTTAGCCAAGTCAGTGTTCTTAATCAGCATAAAAAACATCAGGAGCCAAAGGGTGATTTTCTTTTCTTTTCTTTTCTTTTTTTTAATAAAAAATGGTTTGATGAGGTTCCAGGTTGGTGGCAGCCCTCTTAGCCCAGAAAAATATGAGTCGACTCCTTAAATATGCAAACAGGTCCAAGAACAGGGGCCAATTCCAGTAACCAGGATTTCTTCAAGTCTTAAGCCATCTATTGTGTACTTCTACCTCATTCCCCACCTGCATTCTACATTTCCCACTCTTGTTTGGATCGAGGTTCAGTGTGCCCTTCCTCCTTCCTAAAAATGTGTCATTTGGGCTTTTCTTTCTCTTCGCTTCCCTCTCTCAACAATTTGCTCCTAAAACCATTAGACGAGACAGAACCTCTACAAGGGGGGAACCATGATGGTCAGAGCTGGTTGTTGGAACCCCAGCAGGGTAAGAAGGGTCTCTACCACAAGAGCTGCTCACAGTGGGGTGGCAGAGCCTAGGAGGGGTGAGGACAGTGTTCCTGTAAGGGGTAGTCAGGCTTAGGTGGCAGATCCAAGTGGGATGAGGACTGAGTCCCCATGAAAGGGTGGCTGGCCAGGTATAAAGTATCAGAATCCAGGCAGAGTAGGAGGACATTCTTCCATGGGTAAGAGAATGGAAGTGAAATAAGGAGACTGGTTACAGAGAGGTGATAAATCGAATGAGTAACTTATTAAGGATAATGGGAGTGAGGTTTCTCACTGTTGGTGAAGTAAATTGCAAATATTGAAACAGAGAAATTTGAAATGAACCCTGTAGTTGTTGGACGGGAGGCATCTACGTGAACTCATGTTATTCAATATATTTATATAGCTATAGAAATAAATGTGGAATGTAGAATAATGAAGCCCCCACCCCCAAAATGTACTTATCCTAATGCAGCAAATCTATGAATGCGTTATCTTACATGGCAAAAAGGGCATTGCAGGTGTGGATAACTTAAGTATTTTAAGATGGAAAGGTTATCCTGAATTATCTGTGTGGGCCCAATATAATCCTAAGGATGAACAAGGGTGATTATATTGGAAGGCAAGAGGGTCAGATCAAAGGTGGACATGTGACAACAGAAGCAGAGGTCAGAGAGAGAGAGAGAGAGAGAGAGAGAGAGAGAGAGAGAGAGAGAGAGAGAGAAGGAGAGAGACATTTGAAGATGCTATGCTACAGGCTCTGAAAATGGAAGAATGGGCCACAAGCTAAGGAATGCAGGCAGCTTCTAGAAGCTGTAAAAGGCCAGAAAAATGGATACACTCCTAGAGCCTTCAGAAGGAACATAGCCCTACTGACATCTTGATTTTAGGACTTCTGATTTCTGGGATAGTAAGATAATAAATTTATGTTGTTTTAAACTACTACATTGTGGTAATTTGTTACAGCAGCATTTGGAAAGTTCCACACATATATACTGGTTAGTTCTGTCTAGCAAGAGCTCCTGGGAGCAGCAATACCTCCATAGCAAGGAGAGTACTTAGCTTATGAATACCATTCTGAAAGGATCCAAGGCTTCTGGTTCTGGGCTGAGGCTTGGAATCCACAAGATAAGTCCAGAATATATTTTGTATCAAAAAGCAAGAAAGTGCTCAAAAAATGGTGGGGCCTTGTCAAAAGGACACAGGAGCCAGCTTGAAGGGGCTACCATTGGACAAATTTGGGACAATCTGAACATCAAAATATATAGTAATAGTAACAGATTATAAACCATTGTGTAAAATAAAAACAAGAGCCCATAATGATATACATGAGTAAATGAATAAATTAAAAGTTTGATTAGAAATGGGATGTTTACACCATTTCAAAATACATCTCTGCAAAATACTAATTACAAAAAAGAGGAGTAGCTTTACATCAAAGCAGCTTGGCAGATAACACCTTAATTAAATGATCAGAGTGAATACAATCAGTAATGGGACAAATAAAAATACCCACCTGAATAGATGTTATGAGAAGACTATAGCATCACTTCTGTGATATTCCTGCCAAAAATGCACAATCTGAAATTAATCATGAAGAAACATCTGACAAAACTAAACTGAGGGGCATTCTACAAAACAACTGGTCCGGAGTCTTCAAAAGTTTTAAGATCATAAAAGTTAAAAAAAAAAATTAAAGTTGGAGGGATTCTTCTAGATTGGAGAAGATTAAAGAGACACGAGAATTTAAGGCAATGTGTGATTCCAGACTGAATCTTTTGGCTGTAAAAGAATTTGGTGAAACTTGAATGGGATCTGAGTGTCAGGTGGTAGTACTAATAGAACTAATAGGTAGTGTTAATTTCCTAATTTTGATGGTTGTATTGTGATTATGTAGGAGAGTAAAATGTTAGAGATTATGAGACATCAGTTGAGCAAATTACTCTCATACAGTTCTGGAACAAAATTCTGTAAATTGGAGATCATTCAAAAAAATGTTGATATATATCATCTGATCCTAAATCCATTTCTTATACCATATTAGAAGTAAACCTTCTCCCTCTAACATTGCTTCAGTTATTATGGTAGAAATGGATATTTCTCATTTTCTCCGGAGTCAGAGCATCTTCAAGCCACACACCTCAATGGAGGATGTCCTGGGGTCCGAGGCATGGAGTCTGGCAGGACTGCTCACAGCACTGATTGAATTCTGGGTGGTGTGAGATGGTGAGGAGAGGTGTGAGAAAATGATTTTGAAAAGCAGTCAGAATATTCTTGCTTCACTTGTTTTTATTTCCTAACATCCGATTAAAACACCCAAGTTCACTGTGGAGTGTCAAGAAGAAAAGTTGAGTATCAACTGTTAGCACATTTTTTGTCATCGGTCTCTCCAGGGCTTTCTGTTAGAACAAAAGCAAACCAACTTTTCTAAGAGACATGGTTTGAAAGGACAATGTTCTTAGAATGTCACTGTTTTCTAAATCCCAGCTCTTCTTTTCTTTAGGTTTCCTTAACATAGTATTCCCATTTCACTTGCACACTTAGGTGTACTTATACAAGCCTAAGTAATATTTCAAGCTTCAAAGAAATCTGGCAAAGTACGAAACACAGTTTAAAGTAGAAATTAGACTTTCCTATGACCAGGAAGTCCAAAAATGTTATGCCACCCATTAAAATATTTTTTCCGTGTTTTCAAGAAGAGCTATAAAAGATAATTTGTGACAACCAGGGAAAAATAAATATGGATTCCATATTAGAAATTAGGGAATTCTTGTTTATTCTGTTAGGTATGATACGGGTATTTGGTTATGCAGAAAAATGACTCTAATTTGGGAGTATACGTACAGAGATATTTTCAAATAAAGCATCATGATGCTGATAATTTTATTTAAAATTGTTCCAAGATACACACACACACACACACACACACACTTATATGTGAATCAAATATGGTAGAGTGGAAAAATGTTAATGATTATTGACTCTAGGTAGTACTTAGGTATATATGCTCATTTGTACTGATTTTGTCAGCTTCTAAAACCCTTCAGTTAGTTTACCTTCTGTATTCTAATGCCCATTCTCCTTACCTTACTGACAAGCTTGCCTCAAAAGAGACTTTTTGGGAGTTGTGGATAGGATTCCATACTGCATACATTTTAAATGAATTTGGCTGCTTTGTGGCTATACCAGGTTCTTTTGGTGAATTCAAAATCATCATGCACCTGTTTTTAAGTTCAGACTTAACGTTTAAATATCCTGTAGAAGTGTTCCCTTTCCCATCAGGATATCTGATATAAATTCTCTCATCCCTGGAGGAATAAGCTTTAAAAAAAAAAAAAAGCGTATTATTTCCAAGTGACATAGGTTGTGCCCCTCCACAGGACTCAGCCCCATTCACAGTGCCTTTGCTCTCACCTCCCAGTAATGCCCAGATGGGTAAACACAGGCACAATTGCACACAAAGGTCTCACTTGCCATTCAAGACCCAGTTCAGTTGTCACTTCCTGGCTCCTCCAGGCACAATTAGTTACTCAGTTCTCTGGGCTCCCACAGCATTTTGTTCATGTCCCTTGCAATAGCACTTACCACTTTGGTAATTTATAAATTTCTTCATCTGTCTTTCCCAGAGGTTCCGAGCTCTTCAAAAGGAGGAACCACTATTATTTATCTAGTACAGTGACTGACACATAGTGAGTACACAATAAAAGCTTGTGAGTGGAAGAATGAATAAATGCATGAATAAATGCCTTTGAATTGGGGTCTCAGCAAGGTCTAATGACTTGTAAAACCGTGGAAGCCATCAGCAGCATTTCTAATATCGCTCTCCGGCTCCTGATACTTAATCTTCAGACTCTGATACTTAATGCCACACAGACGCATTAAGCAGCAGCCACTGCACAGGAGATTAAAACCAAAGAACATTAGAGGCATTTAAAGCTTAAGGCATTTTTCCTTAACAAGTTTCACTTTTTTTTCCCACAGATTGGAAATTAGAGCTCTAGTAGCCATGCAGAACATCCATCAAACACTTCCACGGGATAATAAAAGTCACAGAATAGTCACAGGGAACATATGGACACTCCAGATAGTTGGGGGGTGGTGACCAGTCAAAAGCACTGAACTCAGGAAAATCCATCTGGAGAGGGAAATATTTTTTAAATCAAATGTCAGCTAACATTTATACCAGACTTTATTCCAAGGTCTTCAGGGGTATTATCACCTTTAGGCCTCACCACAGCCTTACAGCATGAGGCCAGTTACCATCCCCACTTGATTGATGAGGAATGGGGCAGTGAGTTCACTCACCTAAGAGTCACTCTGAACCAAGACAGTCTTGGTCCAGAGCCTATGGTCTACACCACACTGGCCACCATGGTACCTTGCCATGAGCAGATGTGCAAGACTCATGAATTAGCTACATATTTTGAGCCATCTAGTCAATCCACTCAAGGTCTAGAGAAGAAAATTGAGACCAGAGTGGTGAATGGCCTATCCTGATTTCTACGAACTGCTCCCAGCTGAGCTGGGCTAGAAGGGAGGGCCCGGGTTGCCAGCCCAGCGTGCATTCTCCCATGACACAGTGCTTCTCCTTTCATATTCTCATAGTGCAGTAGCTGGTAGGTCAAACGGCGCTTATCATATGAATTCTCCTGGTTGGGTTTGAGTTAGTTGGTGAAATTAGTCAGTGTTTCTTAACAAATGAATCTTAAGGTGGTTGTCCCGCCCAGACAATTTTTTTTAATATGCTCAGGCTTAGTTAATTACACCAATAATAATCACTGTGAATGAGATGAAAACTAAAAAAGAAAAAAAAAAAGAAAAACCAAAGGAAAACAGAAGAGATATGTAGGGCTGTTTTTCACCCTCAGCAAGGTTTAGTTTTTAGACAACTTGATACAAAATGGAGTCTCTGTTAGAAATGTAGATTATTAAATATCAATTTCCTAGCAACTGAACCATTGGACACTCTTGCCTAAGTGAAACAAACTCCACTTAGTGCTTCTCCATGAGTGAAGCCCTTTAATTAAAGGCATGTGATTAAACATTTTTTGGTTGACTTAGAAAAGAGAACCTCAGGGGAGAGAATATATTAACTGAAATGGTTTTCTTTTTAAATTCTTGATCTTTCTACATTTATTTTTAAACTCATTTATTATTTCATTGGTTGTCACCAAGATTTTAGATTTTCCAGATTTAATGTTAAATTTGAAATTAAATATGACATCAGTATGAATTCCAGATTTGTCAAAACTCGAACATTGGATAACTAACTAGCAATTTGCAGTTTTATTCTCTGCCCTCCACCCTTTCAGGCAACAGTCAGACAAGGTACTAACATGTTTCAGAAATCTGTTTAACAGAGAAAACAGTAATTTGTGCTGTTAACTCCTGTGTGAAACACCCTTCTGTCTTCTGCCCTATCTTAGAAGCGTGGGGGTGTCTCCCCCTCAAGAGGTCTCCTGCCAGATTCCCCTGGAAGAAGAGGTTTCCCAGGATGCACCTCTTTCAAACATCCTTAAAAGCCTAGTTCTCTCTTTCAAGTTTACCATGCTATTTAACTGAGACATGTAAAATGTGAATGTGTCTAGGCCAAATAAATACCATCTAATGAAATCCAGATTCTCTAACTATTCCTTCAGGACCTATTTGCTCTCCTGCTGGAGAAGTCATCCATGATTTTATTATAGCTTAGTTGTCACAGTACCAGAGAACCCAACCAGCACTAGCACTATAACCATCAGAGCAACCACCGTTGTTCGAGAGCCTACTGTGTGCCGGATACCATGCTGTGGGATTGCCATGTTATTTAGCACAAATGGATCACCTTCTTGGAAACAGGAGAGTCTGATAAAGGCAGGCATTTTTGTCCTGTCAAGATAGTTCTCTCTTTACAGCTCAGAGACAGAAAGGAAAGGAGTTGATATGCATTTATTTTTCTCCTTTTGAGAAGAGAGTGACCCTTCAATCTGCTGCATTGGCTATTTTGCTGGACGTTTTTCATTATTTTTCTTCAATTTTAATGTGTAGTAGTCTTGACTTTTTAATGAAGAACCATGAAAAAAATGTCATTGTCAAGGTGAATGGGGACAGAGATGCAGGCCATGTTCCATTCTCTGCTCATTCCTTTTTCCCCTGTTCTCACTCTGGGCCTGTCTCAGGCTCAGGGCTGGTCAAACCACTTCTCCCAAACCCAGAGAATTCTACCCCAGAAGACTCCTTGGAATGTTACAAGATTTCTGGTCATCAGAACAAAGGCCATCCAGGCCTCCAACTTAATCTACATAAAACTACCTGAATTGATAATATTCTTATAAATTAAGACCAAGGACAGGATGATACTTTGTAATGATGTGAGGGAATATGGCTTCTTATTTTTAGAGAGACAATAAAAACAAGATCTCAAGTTCTTTCCACTGAATGCTAAGGGGAGACTCACAGTATTAGAACTTGATTCTCCCAAACAACAAGGAAGCAAACAAAACAGAATAGAAGACCCCTTGTGCTTCAGAGGTCTTTCGCAATGCTGAATGTTTTATGCATTATGAACTGAGGTCATTTTTCTTTATTAGAGTTTACAGAGAGCTGAGGTAGCCAATAGATATTCCGATTACCAAAGAAGCTGGAAAGATTTTTGAACTGTGCAGGGCCCTCTCTTGTGTAATTCTTTTTAAAATACATTTATTATTATAATGCGGAGCAATGCCTTTGGTGCTATGAGGAATTTAAAATAAGAGATGACTAAGATAGTCTTATTTTTGGAGTTTATTATCTAGTTGAGAAGACATGTCTATATATAATACAAAGAGTAAATCAAGAAAAGAGGCAAGAAAAGCACTAGTGTGAAGGGTCTTGTAAAAATCCTGTCTCAGGAGTGGTGGATAGTAGTGTCCTGTGGTGGTCTGAGAATTTCATGAATGAACAGATTGAGGATGGAAATGATTGATAAGACATGTTCCCTTGGTCTGAAGGAGTTTCCAGTCTCATGAGAAAGATAGACATGTAAATAAATTGATTACAATAAACAAGGCAAGAGCTGTAAGAGCTAGAAATGAAATGCAAAACTGAGTTAGAGAATGACTAGCTCTGCTCAGGAAAATCAAGAAAGGCTTTACATAGAAGCTGACATTTGAGTTAGGTCACTGAATGTGGTGGTTTTAAAATAGGTCGACAATATTTTAGAAACTCCTCTTTTCAAGAGGGGGAGCTGAAGGCCCCTCCCCTTTAGTATGGGCTAGACTTGGTGACTCATCTCTGTGACACTAATAGAATATGGCAGAAGTGACAGTGTGTTACTTCCAAGACTAGGTTATCAACAGCATTGCAATTCCTCCCTTACTCTCTTACTAGGATCACTCACTTGAGGGAAGTCAGCTGCTGTGTCATGAGGACACTCAAGTAGGTCTATGAAGAGGATCACATGACAAGAAAGCGTTGCCTCCTGCCACCAGCTGAGTGAGGGAACCATCTTCAAAGTGGCTTCTCCAGTCCCAATCAAGCCTCCTGATGACCAAAGCCTTACCCACCATCTGGACTGCAACTGTATGAGAGACTCTCAAACCGGAACCGTGCAGCTAAGCCACTCCTGGATTCCTGACCCCCAGAAACTGCGAGATAATGAATGTTCCTTATTGGCTGAAGTCACTACACTTTGTGATAATTTGTTATCCAGCAATAGATTCCTAGTACACCTAATCAGTTTGCCATATTGGCAGCTGGAGGCATCCATTTAGAACTGAAAAGTTATACTCAGTGATTGAGTATGGCTGGAATGCAGGACATGTGGTTGTTGTTCCTAAGCTTTTAGCGCCTTAGCAATTTTCCCTAAATCTTCTTAAAATGGAATATTTTAAAATAAATGAATACTATTAAATATGTCTTTCCATTGTACTTAGGAAAAAACTCTAAATTCCTTGCCATGGCCTAAAAGCTATTGCTGTGGCTTGCCTTATGCCACGGTGCCACTTGCTCACACCTGCACCACACTGGTGTTCTTCACGTGCTTTCCTCCCAGTAAAACTTTTGCACACACAGTTTCCTCTGCCTAGAATGCTCTTCACCTTTCTTCTGGCTGACTCCTGCTGCTTTTATAGGACTCAACCTGCATGTGTCTCCAAGGAGTCTCCTTTCCTGACCATCACATCTGTTCTCTTTAGCAGCCCTTGTTTATTTCTCCTACAAAAGGAATTGCTCCCATTATGTTATATTTATCTGTTTGCAGGTTTTGGTCTGTCTTCTCCTCCAGAAAACACGTGCCTCTGTGGCAGAGACCACACTGGCCTTTGTTGTAGTATCTTCAATCCTTGGTCCAGTGCCTGCCATGTGATAGGTGCTCAATAAATACAGATTGTGGTTATCTTCTCTTTCCTCCTGGGTAGTAAAATTTTTGTATTCAGTATTTCCATTTTAAGACTGTGTGCCTGTGCTATCCCCATCTCAGAGACAAGCAAATGAAATTAAATTCTACAACAAACTTTGAAAATAGAGGCTGTATAACCTTGTGTAACTTTATATTTCTATTATTGTAGTATTTCATTTCTCATATCTTGAACAGGAACTCATTTATTATGATAACGGAAAATAATAGAAACATCCCATCCTGCTCCTAGTGGAAGAATCTCTTCCCCTGACTCCGCTCCATTCCCAAAAGAACTTTTTAATGATGAAATGTTTAAAATATATTGAAAAGTAGAAAGAATAGTACAATGGATATTCATCTCCAACAAATAAAAACATCTTAGGTAACAAACCTAACAAAATTTCAATAATTTATATTACTATCTTATACCTACTTTTCCTCAAAATTTCTTTTATATCTGGTTTATTCAAACCAGTATCCAAACCAGGAACACACATTGCATTTGGCTATTATAGATCTCAGATCTCTTTTAATCTAAAACAGCCCTTCCCCCCCCCCCTTCTTTCTTTACACGATTTTGGCTTGTTGAAAAGTGTGGGCCCATTGCCTTGTAAAATGTCCCAACTTCTTGATTTATGTGATGGTTTCCTCATGTATCATTTCACATGTTCCTTAATCTCCTGTATTTCTTGTAAGCTGAAATGTAGATATGGAAGGCATGACTAGATGTAGAATAAACATTTTTCGGCAGTCATGCTTCACAGATAAAAGACCTGTACTTCACATTGCATCAGATCAAGAGGTGCACTATTGGAGAGGCTGAAATTGATCACTGGGTTTAAGCGGTGACCTACAGATTTCACCACTATAAAATTTTTTTTTTCCCACTTAAAACTGACAAGTCATCTGTGGAGTAATCCTTTGGCATCATGCAAATATGCAATGGACTTTTTTCCCCATTTTGCAGGAGACTGAAAAGTTGCATCTATGCTCTGTATAGAGTGGGATGGAGGAGCCCAGGCTTCACTGTGCTATGGTTCACTTCTTTGTCCATTCCAGTTGTGCCACACTGTCCATGAGGCAACACACATACATTCAGCAAATGACCACTGGGCTTCACTGGCCACGAGACAGACAGTAGAGACAAGCACGGTAGGGAAATTAAAAATAGCTTGCCCTTTAGTAGCACTGAAAGGATGTGTTAGGAAATTTAAGGGAATGCAAGACTCAAGATACAATGCTAAGAGAAAAAACACAGAAGAACAAGTTGTACATACACTCTGACTAAAGTTTAAATATATATATATATATATATATATATATATATATATATATATATATATAAAATTTTGACAAAAAAAACAAACTGAAAGAAAATACATCTAATGCTATTCTATAAGTGGAATTATGAATTTTTCAATTTTCTGTAATATTGTTATTTTACTTTTATAATAAAAATAATAAATGTATTAATAAATAAGAAAGCAAGATGGTAAGATGTTTTGGGAAGAAAAATCATGAATTAAAATGTGAACAGAGAGCATGATAGAAGAAACAAATTTTAATTTAGCTCACTTTACTTTTTATGTTGAAGTTTTTAAGGCAAATTCAAGACATAATGACATCCCACGTATAAATACTTCAGCACACATCATTAAAAAGTAAGAACATTTTCCTTCATAGCTAAAATAAGATGATCTCACCGAACAAAATTAACATTAACTCCTTAATATCACCTAATATGCAGTCCATGTTCAAAATTTTTCCTTTGCTATCCCCAAAATGTCTTTGATAGCTGGCAGGATCTAAACCAAAAACAAAACAAACAAACAAACAAAAAACACACAATTTTTTAATGATCACACAAAAAAAATGTTAAACAGAATATCATTCAGATACAGACTTTTCCTTTTAGATTCATGTATTATCCACTAACTGCCCACTAATTAAAAAATAAATCTTTCATTGCTCTCATTGCATTAAATAGATGTCACATGCATCTATCTGGTTAGGATATTTCCAAGTTCTTTCAGTTCTAAAACTTACCATCACTGATAACATTTATAGCCTCATGAATCTCAAGTCTTTACAGCAATAAAGAAATCTTAAAATCGCTATGATATTTAAATATGTTTGTTTATAAGTTGGACCCTAGAAGTAAATTGTGCCCAGTGACTCAGAAACAGAAGGCAGCTCCCAAGCAGTAAGTATAATCTCACCAGAAAAAAGCAAAGCTTGATGGCCAGATTCACACTGAGACATCAGGAATGAGGGAAACAATACATTTTGACTTGTCAGTTAAGAGGACACAGATTTGAAGGCTTACAGAATCTCCTTTGTCTTTATAATGACACTTGAAACTTTCCATGCCTTCACTCAGGATCTGTTCATTTTCTGAAAGAACAAAGAGTATTCATTTTCTCAACCAGGCTCTGCCTAAAGTGTGGAAATTAGCAAGTCAAAGGTGATATAGCCAAGATATGAAATCATGGATCTTTCACCCCGCTGCACCACAGAGTATTTGAGCTATTTGAAAATAGTAAATTCTGTCTTTGTTTTTCTGTTAAACAGTTTTGATAAATAGGGAAAAAAACATTGACATTTTAAATTAGCCTTTTCATTAAATACTAGGACATGTGTTATTCAAAAGAAGCAGGAAAACTTGTTTATAATTTTTTGTTTCTGTTTTTTGTTTGGTCTGAATGGTGGTCACTTGCTTGATCACCAATATTGAATTATTTCATAATCATAACACTCCTTTTATGTAGTATCTTTAATCCAGAGACCTCAAAGTTCTTTGTAAGCATTATCTGTCTGCAAATAGTATTGACCATTTTGAGACTAGGAAAGCCAAGGAGAGAAAATTCTCTGCACGTTCAAAATTACATGAATAGAGTCAGGATTCAGCCAGGGCCTGATCAATATCTCAAGGATTGACTTAAAACCTTAAAGACCCTTTGCTCGTCCTAGACTGATGGTACTGACCTGAAACGTTTTGGATGCTCCGACACTAAGATAATGAGGTCTCGCTCAATATGTAGATCATTTTTCTATAACTACACTTGACCCCTGAACAATGCTGGTGTTAGGGGCACTGACCCCTGTACATATACAAATCTGCATATAATTTTTGGCTCCCCCAGAACTTAACTACAGTCCCTTGGTATCTGCAAGGGTTAGTTTCAGGATCCCCCACAGACACCAAAATCCGCAGATGCTCAAGTCCCTTATATGAAATGTCGTATAGCAACGCATACAGTCAGTCCTCCGCATCTGAAAATTCCCAACCAAATTTTTGATCTGTGGTTAGTTGAATCTGCAGATGCAAAACCTGAAGATATGGAAGCCCAACTGCATATTTATTTTCAAGAATCCATGTATAAGTGGACCTGCACAGTTCAGACCCATGTTGTCCATTGGTCAACTGTATATGAAATACCTATATATGAATCAGTGGTACGGTTTATATGTGTGTTTGTTTTGTTTGTTTCTTTTTGGTGACTAGGCACACCCAAGAAACAAAAGAGTCTATATAATCAGGAACACAGGAGAAATAGACACTGATCATTTATTGTTCTTTTCTCAGCTTAAAGAAGTAATACATATTTGTTGTAGAAATCTTGAAAACCCAGAAAAAGCACAAAAAGAAAATATAAATTATCAATTTTCCTACTTCCCTATCCTAGACAGCTACCTTTATCATTTTGATATATCTTAATAAATTCCTTATCATGTATGTGTATCTCAGCCATTATCTGGAATCTCCCTATCCCTAAAGATATAAATAAATCAGACTCAAATCGCTTTCTAGGCCTGTCAAATGTCTAATAATGTCCTGAATATTTCTGCAAATTCCTCTAGGGCTGGTGGCAGGTGGGGGTGAGGAGAATTTAGAGAAGTCTGTCACATGGTCGCTCTAGCTCTGATATCTTGCCTCTGCTAATTCCTGTTCTCTGCTCAGGCAGCCCCATTGTGGTTTATACACATACTAAACATGAGGCCTTCTGTGCCAAACTTTACGAAAGGTTCACAAAGGTTTGAGAAGTTGGAGTGATAGAGGTTTACTTCACTGCAATATAAACAACTTACACTTGAATATTTAACATTCTTTTTCCTCTTTTAGGTTTTTTGACAACTTGGACTGTAGCTCTCTGCCATTTTGCTGGGACTTTTTTATACAAAATCTTCAATGATCTTTCTGAACCCAACCTACAACTCTACTCAAAAAAGAAAAAAAACAAAATAAAACAAAAGATTCTTCCCATTTTATAATGCTAAGCTACTCAGGTTTATCTAAACTTCTAATTTATGGGCAAAGTGGTCAGGTTAAAATTCTAGGGCAAGTAAATTCTCTAAGCCTCAGCTTTTTCGTTCATAAAATAAGGATGTTGATAGAACCTCCTTCACAGCCAAAATGCTTAGCTCATTGCTTGACACATTTAATAAACATGAACTGCTTTCATTCTTATTGAGAAATATTTCATCTGAGCTGCTCATGGAGCCTGGAGAATCTGTCTGCAGCTCTGTTGAGTACCCCTTTCTAGTGATCAGAACACTTTTACAAAGGGAGAGTGAAGCTTGGAGATTAAGAACACGTTAAGGAATGCCCATCGTCTGTGGGTTTCTCAGGAAGCAGACACTGAGACGGAGTTTGGAGTGCAAGATGATTCATTAGAGATCAATACCTGTGGGAGGCGTCAGGAATAGGCTGACGCAACGGACCATTCTGGCTTGCCTGGGATGAGGGTTTCGTGGGACACAGAACTTTCAGGGCTAAAACCAGGACAAACCCAGGCAAACGAGGATGGTTGGTCACCCTAGCTGAGGCAGAAGGTGAAATGCGATGCAAGCTCATCAAAGATTCTGCCAATTAGGCAGGGAACTCTGTGTGACTGTTCTCCATCAGAATTGTCTCATGTTGGCCCAAGATAGCTGGGCCTTTCTACCTTGTCCCAATGCAGGCTTCCCTGGGAAGACCCTGACCTCGAATAGCTGAGGCAGACCGTAAAGACACTGACAGGTAAAGACAGCTGGGCAGAAAGTCCATTGAAGGACAATGCCTTTCCATGTCTACCACAGGCATCATTTTGTGCCTTAGTTTCCTAAATCTGCAAAATGGCGATAATAACGGTAAATACCTCATAGCTTTGTTGTGAGGATTAAATGCATTAATATGTGTAAAGTGATTACTAGAAGAGCGCCCAGCACATAGTGAACTCCTAAGTACTGGCTATGTCACCAAACCAAGTGTTTTCCTAGCATTTACTGTTAGATCCTGAAGTTTTTGACCTTTGGGTCTCCTTTGTCAAACCACCATACCGGTGTCCATCTTTACCTCAGTCTAGTTGTAATGCACGTGACCAATCTACAGCTCTCTTCATTTAATCTGGCTAGGTTTGGCCACAGGTTGGTTTCTTACAGCCAAGAAACTGGGTCTTCCATTTCTCTTCTTATGCCCTGGCTTTGGGTTGAGTTAGGAAACCTCCTTAATTTCTTATGCCATGCCATTTCTATTATTGGATAATGGAAAGGATTAAATGAAGATAAAAGTGACAGAAAAGAAGACAGTAGGAAGAACTTTTAAATAAAAAGTAGCTTTTATAAAAAGAGAATTTAAGCATGAGAATTTGGAAGCTAAGGGGGAAAGTATAAATGGCAGAGTGACTAAAGACCATTTTTAGCCTGGGTAACTTTTGTGATCATGTGGCTGATGAAATAAATGATACTCACTCTGACTTCCCTTTCCTCCAAAATAAGCCACGTTGTGTAACTCCATCGGGTGGCCACTAGCTTACTGGTTCCTCCATTCTGAAGAAGATAAAACTACCAAAAGTCAGGTGAATCACTTTATGAGTAAGAGCAAGAAACAGCACTAGGTTAAAATTTGGAGTGTAACATTCTAGTTTGAAAGTATTTCCCTCCCCCAAGAGCTGGACACAAATTACTTTTTATAGTAGCCCTTGGCTTTTCATTTACACAAGCGGGAGGTATGAGGTAGCAAGGTTCCACACCCTTTTTTACCTGGTTGACATACCTCTGTGTCATCCAAATAGACACAACTCAGAACAAGAAGGTGAGCTATTTACTCCCTCATCTCATCATCTGAGCTAAAGCAAGCAAGCCAAAAAAAAAAAAAAAAAGCAAAGCTCAATCTTAGAGGATATATATATATATATATATATATATAATGCCTACAAGAGCTCTTTTGGCTTGTTCTTACGTTGAATTCCAAGCATTATTTGTGTGGGTTCCCTTGCCTGAACTGCTGGCACAAGAGGTGCAATTTTATCCTCAAAGCAGGGTGTTCCTCTGGCACCAAGCCAATGCAGTTGGCTCATTTACTTCCTTCTCTGCTACATTTCTTCAGGGCTTTCTGCATATCAGAAGCCTATTATACGATGATTCAGGAGGGGATACAGGAAGTACTGTTCCTACTCAGACATTGGCTACACTCACCTCCTTTTGGCCAAAACTGGTTTGCTTCACCAAGGAAGCCACAGAGTTTTTCCCTCATCTTAAGTTCCTTTCCAGTTGTATAATTATCAGGATGGAAATTCAAAGTAAAAAGAGGGACTTCCCTTCCCCCTCTGCAAGGGAAAGTGACCGGGACTTGCACTCTGAGTGAGGAGCCTGTGCTGTCATGCACTGGGGCTTGTCTGATTTCTAATACTCACGCTGCTGAGTTCTTTCATGCAGATGACTCAGCTGAGCTAGGTGACCCAGCTAAGGACATACACCTTTATATGTCTCCCTAGAGGAAGTGTTAGAATGTATCACCATAAACTTCCTCACTTGCCTGGTCCTTCTCAAGAACCACAGTACACGTTTCCTATTCTAAAATTTTATGATTGGAGGAATCTGGCCCAGAGTAGAGAATGCCCACTCTGCATCTCTTTCCAGGAATCACACAGATGACCTTGATCTCAGGGCCCAGCCAATTACACGAACCATTCTCAGGGAACATAAAGGTCACATTCCTCTGTGTCATAAAGTGAGACTGAGCCTAACCTGCCTGTTTTTACATCTCCACAGTGGCTCAGGGTTCTGATCCAAATGGTAGTGGGCTGAGGCGGAATGGCACTGGAAACCCGCAGGCAGAATCACAGTAGAGAATGATCTACATGCAGAAAGGCTGCCAGAAGCCAGAGAGGGGAGAAACAGAGAGCTGCAGGTTCACCCGTCCCCTTTCGTCATGTGACTCTGAGATCCTCTTACCAACTGGAGGGGTGCCCGCCTAAGACTTCTTATTCGAAGATGCACGAGATAAAATTTCTTGGCTGGTGTTTGAGCACATGACTCACCCACCTTTTTGTCGTCAGAAAGACACAAGAAAGTTTTAGTCTTTCCATACATTTTGTACTTGATCCTTACCCTTTTCTGATTTAAAAAAAAAAAAAATGAAATAAATGAAAAAGGAAGCACAATATCTGAGAAAATTGTTCATGTCCGCAGACTCAAATTTCATTTTATGGTCATAATCCAAAATCATATCTTATCTCAGAACTACCTGAGCTTTATAATTAATGCACTGTAAGGTTTCAGGTTGACCACATATATAACCATGAGAGTTTTTATATCCTACAAAACTGGTTGGATATAGTCAATATATTTTTCTATCATTATCTTTTTGTTTTTACTCCATACTTTCAGTAGGACCACTGCTAAAATGATCTGATAATGATAATCTATTTCATATACATAAAAACGTGATGCTTAGTTGATACATGTTTAGATATTTTAAATATATATAGATATAGATATAGAGATATAGATAGATAGATGTTTTGGAAAACTGGTTATCAGGAAATGTAAGAGATGGTTGATAATGCATTACAGTGGTGGAAACAGGCATTGATGAAAGAATCACTTCTCCCTGAAAGTCAAACTATGCCCACATACATCTTTAGTCACATTTTTTCTCTATATCTCGTACTGCTCCTGCTCATGTAACTTGCTTTCCTTCTTCCCACATCTTCAAAATATGTCTCCTTTCTCTTCTAGGATTCAACTAGAGATAGGAGAAGCAAACAGATCCTGAGATACTTTTTCAACAGTTAGAGCTCCCCAGAGTACAACTTTAGCTTGAAATCAGCTAGATGGTTTATGCTTTCCTTGGAATGTCTTTTCCCTTTAAATCCTTTTGGGCCACTTTGGCAGCTCATGAAATCTCTCCCTCAAAACATGGCTGGAAGGCCCTCCTTACATTCACCAGTCTTACCTTCCTTTGCCTTTTGATGAATTTGAAAAAGATTATAGGAGTTCACTATAGAGGAGCAAACTGTGTTTCCCAAAGCTATCATAACACAGATTGAAAAGCAATGGAAATCTTGGACCTATAGAGTTCTGAGGCAATTTTTGTAATATTTTCTAAAGGAGAGATTTTTGAATGCTATTTACAGGATTCATCTGTAGGCATAATATTGCTTTATGATCTTTTATGACCCATAAGCTGGAATTGTTAAAATAACTACAGATGGACAGATGCCAAATGGCAAAGCTGGGGTGGAAAGTCGTGGTAAGAAGGGATTCTTACTGCTGCATTTACTCACAAAAACTCCACCCAATAATTTCTGCAAAGCAAGACTATAATACATTGAATCCTCTGTTGATCTCTAAAATCTTGAGCCTCTGAATTAGGGTAAGTAAAATATCCTGATTGAAGTCATTAAAATAAACATTGATACAAGTACCTTGGGAAAACTGGCAGTGGTACTGCTGAGAAATCCCCTAATTGTTCTATTTTCCTAAGACTTGTCACTTGCGCTGACATTCTGAATCTACTGGCCAAAGAAGTTGCCTGTATTCTGTTAATAGACAAATACCCGAGGGTGCAGAGGAAGAAGACATCTGTAAGAAAGCACCCTGGCAAAGGCAGGCTGTGTCAGCATAAATTTCACAGGACAAATTCACTGTTTCAGGTCATACTTTTCTGCTTGTTGAAAAATAGCATTGTAACAACTGTGAAATGTTGAAAAATAAAAATAATGCTTAGAAGTCCACAGATTGGTCCAAATTTGTTTCCACTTTGAGGACACAGCTAGGACAAGGTTTGAATGATGGACTGTAATGTTACAGCCAATGGTGTCTATTTGCAGATGTCTATTTGCATGAGTTGATTTGCATAGGAGGAGAGGAGAGGAGCGCCTGTGTGTTGGAGAAAGAATAAGGAAATGGAAAAGATAAACAGAACCCTATTTGATCCCTTGGCTCAGTCCCAGATACTTACATCTGAGCTTTGGAGAGAAGGGTTGTATGCAGTCACTAAAGGAAATATTTTTAAGGGACACCTGTAAAACAAGTGGACACGGATGCTATGCTTTCAGTTCAGGGGTGACACAGAGTGAAAGCATTAGAAGCAGCACACTTTTGATATGAGTATCAGTCTCATCATGCTTGCCCCTGAGCCAGCACCAGCAAATGGCTTCCTAGGTCACAGCCTAAAACACAGGAGGCCACAAGAAGAACATGAGAGAACTGTGTGAGCACATAGGCAACAACCCTGGGGATTCTGGAAGAGACTTTGGGTGAGGCCAGAAAACTACATTCTGCAAGTAGGAACAAGAGCCAGTAAAAATTAGGATTTGTCATTAATGTCACCCTCTTTGAATTTCCCAGCTGATAAAGCATGATGAATAAGAAAATAAATCACTTCCAAGTTCTTCAGCCTAATATTGAGAGCCGATAAGCAAGATTTTTAGTTGCAGACAACAGAATTCACTCTTGCCAGCTTAAAAATACAAAGAATGGATTAAAGGATGTTCGCACATAGACTTCTGAAAGGGCCATAAAAATCATGCGCTAAAGCTACTTTGTAAGAAGTCATATCCAAATTACACTGCTGGACAGTGTAGTGGGGACTGCCGCAGGTACAGGCGCTGTGACTGCACTGACAACCCCCACAGAGGATGCCGGTACAAGGGCTGCTACCGTTTCTGCCCTGGTGCTTCTGCCAAGCTCCTCGGTCCTCATCAGAAAACTCGTTTTGTCTGACGCCTGCCTTCTCATGGTTTCCTCTTTTATATTGCAGTCTTTCACACCTGCATCTGATTGCAGAAACGAAGTCACATGTTTACACCCTGGTTGCAAAGAAGCCTGGGATGGTGAGTTCTAGTTTTACCTTGAGAAGGCAGGACTCATAATGTATAAGTTTTCTTGATATGAGCAAGGCTTTCAAAAGATGCTGTGTGGCCACAAAGACATCAAATGTTTACGTGAGATCATTACACAGCCAAACCCTTGTTAAGCAGCAAGAGGCCAGTGTTTAACTCCTTTTGCTTGTCGGGGAGACTTGTCATGGTTGGTTCAGAAAACAGCCATAGAAGAACTTGTCTGTAATGGAAGTCTTTCAAATGGTAGTTGGTCTATAAATTGGTTTCTTCCTACCAAGTACAATATCTCCCCTTCTCACCTTAGCTTTACAGGGTATTCCTAGAATCTCTGCAGAGGTTATTAGCACAAGTGGAAAATCACATTTCCACCTTGTCACAGATTTGAGAAATAGTAGATAAGGGGGAAAAAAACCCACGAATATAAGCAATCTACAGATGGTTGTTGGAATCTGGTAAAGCAAAAGGTCTCCATTCAAGACTAATTGCAGACAGAGAGTGAGAACTCTCCATGATCAGTAGGTCACAGCAGTTGGGAGCACTGTGGACAGGCAAGGAACTAGATCAGCACAGGGCAAGAATCAGGACTATATATGGAAAAGGTCAGGGACTGAACTTTATAGTCTGCTTATTTCCTTATTCACTGAATCACAGATATCTTTCCATGTTATTTAATCTTGGTAGTTGTCCTTTTAAAGTATCTGTAGAGTATTTCATCAGCTGATGAACCCTGATTTACTTAATCATTTACCCATTATCTTAGGTCTGAGAACTTTAGAAGGGTTAAGTAGAATTTTTCTAAAGTCTTTTCATTATTTGAAAGAGATTAGCTCAGGAATGGTACCTGAGCTTTTCATGGTCATGGCCACCTCCCAGCTGGCTCAGTGTTGGGCCTATGGATATTCCACAATTACATCTACAGAACAGAGGCTTTATGAGAAAACAGGTTTAACCCTTGAAAACTTTAAATGAAAAGACTCTAAGTATTGACATATATTCCCAAGATGGCAGCTACATACCCCAGTAAGAGCTCCATTTCTGGACAGAAGACCTCTAGCATACTTTGGGGGCATATCCAAAGTGGTGCTAGCTCCCATCAGAAGTTCTACTCATGTGGAAAGCATGGTCTTGAGGGTATGGGTAGTTAGTGAGGAGAATACAGAAAACCACTCATCCTGTTGTGGCTTTTGAGATAAGACTTCAATTTCCATCATAAAAAACAGCAGTCTTTACACCCCAAAATATATTCACTGTGAATTATGAAGTGTCTTAGATGGAGAAAATTTAGATGCAAAGGACAGAATTCTACCTAGCTCAAATAAAAAAAACGCGTCGGTTGAAAGGCAGAGTTTATTATTGGGGTTATGACAAGCCAGTGCAGGAGATAAAGCAGGGCATTATGGGACCAAGAAGGTGATTATGCAAACTTTTCTTGGTCTCTCCTTTGCCTTTTGTGGTACATGGTGTCTCTATTTGTCCCTGGGCATCTGCTACATCCTTCTGCTTCTCTGTTTGCAGACTGGCTTTTTCTGCTGATTCATAGTTTCTCAGCTTCCTCTCACTTGCTAGCATGAGACTTGGGCCTGCTGTGGCAGGCAAGCAGGGCATGACCTTGCAACTTGACTCTAAATGACTCAGCCTCTTGGTCCCTATTCCAAATTCTTGGGAGAGTATCTGAATGGCCCAGCTTCGGTCAGATGTCTATCCGTGGGTCAGTCACTGACACTGGTGGGGCATGGTCATATGGTATGCAGTGCCTGTTCCTCCCAGGGCTCCGAGTGGGGCCGAGACTCCAAGATGGAATGTGGGTAGGGAGAAGGGAATGTTTGGCATTTCTGAGGCAGACGGGTCTGAGAGATGTAAGCTGAGTTGTAATAAAAAGAGCACTGGATTTGGAGTGAAAAAAATAAGGAAAGAAATCGCTGCCACTTCTGAGTAATGAAACTAGACAACACTCTTAATCTCTCAAGACTCATTTCCTCATCTGTAACCTGAGGGAACTGAACAAGATGACCTTCAAGCTCTTACTGTCTATGATTATTATTTTCATCTTGAGAATCTCATAATGTAAGGAATGACTGACTCTAATGTCAACGATTTGGCAGGTTTTATATGAACAATCATTCAAAAAGCAGTTTTTGCAATAAGTTCCGTGGTGTGTTATCCCCAACATTACCATTACTGTAAACATTTTTGGGAGGCCATTATATGCGCCAGCGATGCTAAAGTCCCTAGGTAGGCATTCACCAAATGTTTCTTGCTTAGAGTGGAATTCTAAAAGAAGAGGAGAAACAGACCTTGTTGTAAAAGAGTTTCCCTGGCAAGGTGTTAGAGGCTTAAAATAGTAATATGGTGAAATTCACTCAATTCTAATGCTGTCGGTGAACAATGTTCTAAAATGCGTTATTGGTGAACTGCCTACTGCAAATAAAGACAAAGACTGTGCTAATTGAAATTGCTTTCTCTCTGTGCCAAATTAATATAGCTCTCCTGCCACTTATGAAATTGAGGCGTTCTTGTAAAGTTGCCTATACAGTAAGATTAATTTTTCCCCTGTGGCATTGAAATTCACTGTGGTATTGAAAGAAATTATAACTGGCTCTTTTAATATTTAGTATGTCCCTATCAAGAAAGGAAGGATCCAAAGGGAAACACTTTAAAAATAATAATAATCCCAGCAAGAATTTCAATTTTCCAACCTATTCAAGTTCCTTTAAAAAAGCCCCAGGCATCCACACAAACCCATGATTGACAGCAGGTAAATGTGTCTCTGGAATTGACCCAGGCCACTGCCACTTTCCCCAGTTTGGCCTCTAGTTCATCCTATATTCAACCCCTCACTTGGCTGCATACCAACTCTCCTCATTAACCTGCTTTTTTTTCATATGTAAATACGTAAATATATTATCTCTAGGTTTGAGCTGAAAAGTTCAACTCAATTAAGTTCATTAATTCATCTGTAGTAGAAGGGGAAGGCTCTTTGGGTTGTGGATAAGCCAAATTCATCCAATAGGACAGCCCTAATGTACTCTGTGGTATTGGAAGAAGCTGAGTTTTCTCCTTTCCGCCCTAGAAAGCTTTTGCCCAAGAATCCCAGGCCCTGATAGAGGCAACCTTTGTTGTCACCTATTATGCCTGTTTGCCACTGGGAAAGTGAATTTTTGTTGTCTTTCTTTAACTTTAAATTAGCAAATGTTTCTCTTTTATATATAAAATCTATAATCTCTTTTCTCCCCCAAATGGAATATCTTACTGGTTTTTTTGTCCAATTAAAAAAGTAGTTTATGCTTGTTTTTAAAATGTTCGACAATATAGAAGTGGAAAGCAGAGAGGGAAAACTTTCCTTAATTCTATTTATGCTCAGAGATGGCTGCAATTATTAGTTTTATACCTATCCTTACAAATATATATGTATACGTAGAAATTATTATTATATTACATATATACATATATGCAGGCAAATACATATGCCAAATATAGTATGTACAATATATATTATATTGTATTAAATATATGTATATATGTATAATATATTATATATTATATACTGTATGTGTTTAACAAAATAGGATCATTATTTACACTTTTCTGTTGTGTGCATTTTTCTTTTTACTTTAAACAGCTTGTGTACATCTTACATATGAATCTATCTCATCCTTTATAAGGGCCTTTCAGTATTCCTTTGTACCATATCTCTACCCTCCACTGAAGGGCATTTATGATGTTCTAAGCTTTTCCCAAATATTAAAAAATATTTCAATAAACATCTATATACATATATACATACACATATGTGTCTGTGAATGTTCTAATTATTTCCTTTGGATAAATTCCTACAACTGAAATTACTGGATTAAGACTTATGCACATTTAAAATATTACAACATAATGCCCAATAGCACACCAGAAAAATCATAGAACCTTACACTATTAACAGGTTACCTTTATTTTTCACTATTGCCAATCTGATGGTCCAAAAAGGAAAAAAAAAAAAAGAAAAACTGTGCTAATCTGCATTCCTTTGAATATTTGTAAAGATGAGTACATTTTCAGGTGTTCCTCAGCTATTTGGTTTTTTTCCTCCATGAATTGTTTGAACCTGTGCGTGTACCACTCCTATTTCCTCCCTCTGCCACCCCATATATATGCACGTGGTTGACAGTAGCAGGCCCAGGAGCTAGCTGGCCAATTAATTTCCTCTCTGGAGAATCTGGATTTGAGAGCAGGACCAGAAAATGATGCAAAGCTGGGCTAGGTCAGCCATTTTGGGTTATGTGCATCATACAGAAGACAAAGCAGATCTATGGAGAGAAAAGACAGAAGCAGTTATGCCTTGGAAGCAGGGACGAGGACTGTGGCCTTATACTTCTTGTCCTCCAGCCTCTGAGAAAGCTGTCTCCTTGAGCTAGTTTGAATGGATTGCTGTTAAGATCAGTAGGACGACAAATTCTTCACCAAGGGAATATTGGGGTGGGCGTAGATGATTTTGAAAGAATATTTTGGTCTTAATTTTCCCTTATCATGGCTCCTAAGAAGCCCAAAGGAGCCCTAAGAAATCTGATTCCCAAGCTTGATGGGAAGCTGAAGCAAAAATTGCACAATGGGCCAAATGTGTCGTCACCGTGGTGGTCTTCTGATTTGTTCTTCCAGGATTCCTCATCCAATTAGACACTCAGACGCCTACTTGTTGCTCAGCTCCCTATGAGCCCTATCTCAGGACTGTACACCTTAGTAAATGGAGCAATGGCTCCATTTACTGAGCACTTACTATGTCCTTGCTAAATGTTTTGCATAAGCTATATTGTATTATTTAACTGGTAAAGTAGGTATCTTATTCCTCAATTTTACAAAAGAGGGAACTATGGTTTAGGGAAGTTTAGTAAGTTGCTCAAGAACACTCAGCTAGAAAGTGGTAGGGCAGGATTCCAGTTCATGCTGTCTGACTCTGCTTCACCTTCTGCTCCCTGCACTGGCCCAGCTTGCTGCCTAGAGCCTAGAACCAAAGCGGCATTGGTCTCTAGGGCGGACTCATGGTCTCCAAGATCATGGCTCCAGGCTCTGTCTGACTGCCACCTTCAGATGCTTGTCTTTCTCAGAACAAGAGGCATATGTATCCCAGCTGCTGGCTGCCTTTTGGGCCACATGTGGAGAAGTGTTGCTGTTCATTTTCAATGGACTGAGACCCTTTGTTGAACAAGTGAGCTCTGAAGGCTGCACAGGATGATGCCCTCACTCACCTCTCTACCCTGGGCTAGCCCCTCTGACACAGGCTTTCCATTTACCTCCCCACCACCCCGTGGTCTGCCTCCTCTGTAATAATGAGAGCCAACACTTACAAAGAGATTGCCATTCAAAGTGCTTTATACACGTTAGCTCATTTATTCCTCACATCAGCCCTTAGAATTACATACTATTAACATCTTCATTTCACACAGGGCCTCAGCCACCCTCCCTTGGGCATCTGACGGGCCAAGGATGTTTTGAGGGTACAATTGTCCAGGTTGGATGACTCAGATGTCAATTCTGCAGATGGTCATGGGGATGGAGATGGGGAACTGGCTCTCAAAGACACGGGATTTAAGCAGTGGCAGTTCCCAGCTCCCACGTGATTCCTGGACAATGAAAGTTTCCCCACTGTGGCTGAGCACTGCCTGTTTCTATCTTCCTGGCCCCTTCAGCCCAGTCCTGCCCTTTCTGTTCTCCTAATCTCTCTTCTGTCTTTGTTCTTCCTCATACCCTCAAGAGGTGAGAAATATTTTTCTAGTCCTGGGAAAGCTGTCCTCTGTCAATACTGCTATTTTTTTTTTTCTCTCAGTGGCACTTGCTGTATTTTGATAGTGCTGCTTCAAAGCACCTACCATAACTTTCTTAATCGGTTTAGGCTTTTTGGAAACACAAAAGTTAGACCCTATTTCTGCTTTCCACCTGGTAATGTTTCTACACTGAGACAATGAATCACAGAAATTTATGGAGTGAGAGGCCTGCAGGGGATGGACAGGTAGGGTGGAAATATTGGGAGAAAAAAGTTTCCATTAATATTAAAATATATTATCTCACCACATATTTTTCATCTTAAAACTCCCTTTGTACTCTTCACAACAAACCCGAAGACTTGTTTATGTGGGTTATATGTGTTGATGTTTAATGTATTAGAAATTAAGATGGATACATGCATAAAATCTTGACTTATTCATTCAAAAATAACAATAAACCCATTACACGTTAACATAAATCACATATTTTTTATTTAAAATAACTATTTTCTAAAACAAGCAAACAAAAAAGTTTCAATGAAAAGAATGGCATTGTTTAAATTTTTGTAAACCTTCTTAATGTCTGGCTTACTAGAAGGCAACTGGATTCTCATAGCTGCTTCTGCATTCAATGTGTTGTGATAGCACATGTCATGTAGCCTCTGGAAAACTCCCCTGTACACTCATGAATGAACGAGAATGAAAGAGACAAACAACATCTTCGTATTATGATGAAAATACCTAGGGAAGGACCTTTCTGGAAGACTCCCAGAAAGAACCACACTTTGAGAATTGCTGTTTTAGATCATGAAATACAATCAAAGACTGCGAGTCCTGGGA
This sequence comes from Rhinolophus sinicus, assembly GCF_057876585.1. Lineage (NCBI taxonomy): Eukaryota > Metazoa > Chordata > Mammalia > Chiroptera > Rhinolophidae > Rhinolophus > Rhinolophus sinicus. Next base: position 63,190,220 of record NC_142502.1, read on the forward strand.
GGAAGCAGGAATGCCTGTCATCAAAGGGGGACAGTAAATGTAATAGTTAAGGACACTAATTTTGGAGGCAGACACTTCTAGATTTGAATCTCAGCTCCTCACTTTCCTACATGGGGCCTTGGGAAGGTTACTGAACTTTTCCCAAACTCAGATCTCCTACCTATAAATAAAAAACATAATACCTACCTTACCAGGTTGTTGAAAGATAATGAAGTTTTTTCCAGACTTCATTAGTCATAACTTTTGTCAAGTCCGTGTAAGACCTACACTATTATTCTCTTTATATTTTTCCATAGCTCACTTCTTAAACTTAAATACGTATTTTAAAGGAAATTTTGCATTCTTATTATAGGTGGAAAACAACTTGCCCTAAATTGAAGGTGCAATGAAAATAAGAAAAAAAAAGCCTTGTTTCCAGACAAAGTGGTAAGCCTAAGGCCTGCTCTCCTTTCATAACATTAAGGAAATAAGTTGATGTTAGGAAGTCATTCAGGACCTGCACCACAGGTAATCTACCAGATACGATCAGAAGGAGTCAGAGACTTAAAGAAGAAATCGCTTTCTCATTATGTGATGCAATTTGACTTCTGCCTGGCCCGTGGACTTAATCATCTCCCCTATTACCTGAAACCATTTGCTGGATCACCCCATACTTAGGAGACACTGATATCATATGTGTGAAGCACTTAGCTCAATGCCTGGCACATGGGAAGAACTCTGCATTGTAGCTTTTGTTATCTTTTCTAAGTCTTCCTTTTCTTTTCCCACACAGGTTACATGACTCACATAAACCCATAGTTATTTGGTAGAGGACTAAACTACAATGCCTGTCTTATGTCCCCTTGAGAATAAGAGCATGAACTCTGAAACTGGCTCTACCACTTTAGAGCTGTGTGACCTTGAACAAGGGACTCCATCCCTCTGTTCCTCAGTTTTCTCATCAGTAACATTGTGATACTGATGGCACCTAATTCATTGTGTAAGAGTAAATGAGTTAACACATGTAAAGCACATAGAACATGCCTGGCAGGTATTTAACACTATGTACATGCTAGCTAATAGTGTTCTTTCTTTTTCACCGGCTGGGTTTGATAGTAGTAGTCATCAACAGGTGGGTTACTATAGAGAAATTTTTCTCAAACTATCTGAGGTGAAAGACCAGGTTTTTTTCCCCCAATCCATATGGACCAACACTTTTGTTTAAAAAAAAAAAAAGGAAATACTAGAAAAAGAAAAAAAAAGAGAGAAACTATAAAAGGCGAGCCCACATTTGTAAATTAGATTCATTCAGTTGACATATATTTCAATAAAGATAATCAGAGGAAAACATAGGAAAAAATAAATTACAAAAATGTGTACATTGTTCATTAAAACCCTGAGTACAGGCAATCAATAGTCTTACTTTAGTACTTTTTTATCGTTCTACATCTGTGATGAAACAAAAAGTTATGAAGGAAATAGTAATTCTCCATATTAAATGTTGATATGTATACTGGAAACAAACACTTTGTATATAAATATTTAAAATTTTTCATGTGACAAGTGAACTTGCTTTTTGCTTGTTAATTTATCTGATCAGAAAAAGCAGAGAACCATGTGATTTCACTGATATGTGGTATATAAACCAAAAACAACAAAAGAACAAGACAAACAAATGAGAACCAGAAACTCATAGACACAGACAATAGTTTAGTGGTTACCAGAGGGTAAGGTGGGAGATGAGGGTAAGGGGAATCAAATATATGGTGATGGAAGGAGAACTGACTCTGGGTGGTGAACACACAATGGGATTTATAGATGATGTAATACAGAATTGTACACCTGAAATCTATGTAATTTTACTAACAATTATCACCCCAATAAATTTAAAAAAAATTTATCTGATCAAGGTTGGCTAGATGATAGCACTACAAGGAAGGGATCATGTGTTTCTAAGCAATACTATGTTTGTCTTAAAAACATTTATAGTAGAGAAACCAGTTGTCTTAAAAACATTTATAGTAGAGAAACCAGTTGTCTTAAAAACATTTATAGTAGAGAAACCAGTCTCAGAAATAGGTTGACAAGAAAGGGAAAGGAGAATTTAAAGCAATTTCTGAAAGCTTCAGATATTCCTTTTTTACGTTTACCTAAAATGAAGCACATGATGTTGTATATTCAACATTCATTTTCACTCCTTCATCAGTAGTCAGTCCAAAATTCATCCTTTAAAGTTATAGTTAAATTTAAATTATCTTTGATAAACAAATGAACAAGATGAATTCTGGGTTTTATATACTTTTGGGCTATAGTTGACAGATTAACCTTAAATTATCACATGTGATTCACCCATTCCAGTTCAACACCCAAACTGTGTTTTAGTGTGTTCAGGCTGCTATAACAAGATACCATAAGCTGGGTGGCTTAAAAACAATAAACATTTATTTCTCACAGAGCCGGAGGCTGAGAAGTCCAAGATCAAAGCACTGATAGAGGTCTTGTTTCTGGTCCATAGATAGCATCTTCTCTCGGTGTCCTCATTCGATGGATGGGAGGTATCTGTGGTCTCTTGTATAAGGATACTAATCCCATTCATGAGGGCTTCACCCTCATGACCTAATCACCTCCCAAAGACTCCACCTCCATAAACCATTGCAAAGGAGATTAGGTTTCAAAATACGAATTTTGGAGCGACACAAGCATTTCATTTATAGCATCCTGTTCAATGAGACTGGTCCTCTGGTGATACCCTTACATTTTATGATAATGTCAAATTACTATAAAAGTTTCTAAACCATCATTGTGGATATTTATACTTGTTGTGGCTGGGAACAAACCCACAGACCACACTTTGAACAGTGATACATGGAGCACAGTGCCAGAATGATGAAGTACATAATTTTAGAAGAAATATTGTTGGATGGCAGATGATGATGCTTCAGTTCCTTGTCAAGACCATTTCCACTTTTAAGAAAAGCAGCCATCTCTTCTTTATATACACTTGTATCTCAGGAGCTAAAGAAATTCTTGAGAGGAACACCCAGGCCATCAACACAATGTGATAAAATTTACAGGGGAAAGAAAACTGGGGCAGAATTTGTCCTTTCCTCTCAAACTGCAAACTACGGTCTTCTGATCATACTCATAGTCTTGGCTAGTAATTGTTCACACACACCTACGAGCTCCATGAAGGCCAGAACCACGAGGTTTTTATCTATAACTGGAGTACCTAGCGCAGAGATGGGCATATAGCAATCATTCAATAAACATTTGTTAAATAAGTGGATTCTAGGAAGCTTAGCTGTCTCACATCTCTGTTAGAGTGCTATGGAGGAATAGGTACTAGGGAAAGAAGGAATGGTTTAGTAGTATAGAAGATGTGTGCATCTTTCCTTTTTTTTCTTGCTACTTTCCTCGGTTACAATCTCTTGAAAAGCAAACACAAATTCAGGTGTGTTGCCTCCACTGAAAGCCATTCTGAACTCCACTCTTTTGCAGAGCAGAAAGAAATTTAGATACAGGAATTCTCACTGAACCAGGTGAACATTTTTAGATTGCCTAGACCCCTTACTTTTATTCTATTTTCTATTACAGAGGTCATATCTTAGTTATTTTGGCGTCACTGTGGCCTCCCAAAGGGCCTGGCACACACTTGAGGACCATGGCATAGCATTATTTGCCACACCAGCCAGGGAGAGCCTAAGTGAACTAGAGAAGAGCTTCTTAAATTTAATGTGCATGTGAATCCCCGGTGGGGGAGAATAGAGGGGTGGGGGCAGGGGGGTGGAATCTTGTTAAAATGCAGATTTTGATTCAATTGCTCCATGCGTGTTCTCAGGAGATGCCAAGGCTTCTGGTCCATAGGCCACATTTTGAGTAGCAAGTAACCAAGAGGGAAAAAAAATTCTGAACTTCAATTTAGCTGCTTGTTAGCAAACGACATAAAAAAATGTGGTTACTATGATTTAGGAATGATTTTTAGTGCTCTGTACCTAGCTATTTTGGAGACGTAATGAAAGACCTTTTTCAGAAAGGAAAGTAAGTCATGTGGACCACATGTGATTCCACAATACTCCCTGGGAACTCACAATTGCCTTCGAACAGAAAGGTGATACTGGAACAATCAATCATCTTTTAAAGCTTGGTACTCAAGTATCAGGTTCCAGGCAGAAACAAAACAGTGAAGCAGTCATAGGATACATTCTTTTGTGTCTTCTAGAATATATGCTGACACTGTCCTTAATTTTTTTTTTTTATTAACCACTTGCTACTCTTATTGCCATTACAATGTTTTTTAAAATGTAAATTAATCTATTTCTCTCTTTCGAGGTTTCTTTGCTGCCCAAGTCACCAGTGCAGACTGTAAGAACACACCAAACACATCTTCAGGATCTTACAAATTTGGGTAATAATCCCAACTCTGACCCATTTAATTCCTGTGTGACCTTAGGCATGAGCCACAGGTTCCACAGTAAAATGGGATTAACACCACTACCTTGGATTTTTATTAGGGTAAACTGAGAAAGCACCCGGGCCATGTAGGATCTCTATAAATAATACTTTGGTTCCCTCCCAAATAGTGCCAAACTAGGCTCTAACTCATCTATCTAAGTGGGATAAAAGTGAGGTGCACCTTGTAACACAACTACACTGATTTGGAAGCTAGATTTTTGTCTGAGTTCCCTCCAAGTACCGGGGAATGGAGGTTGGCTCAGAAACTGGCCCCCAGCAGCTATGATTGGTCTCTGAGCAGTTTAGTAAACAAGAAGGTACCCTTGAAATTCTTCCACTACTTCAGGCTTGGTGAGATTTTGGAGTTTGTCTTAGCATGACAGTAAAAGCCATCTCTTATTAGTGGTTAACTATGTGCTAAGCATTGTTTGGAGATATACTGGCTTTTAGTTTTCAGATTGATGATAATTGAGATAACTTATTTTTTCCAGAAAATTATATTTTTATTTTTCAATTAATTATGATAAATGGGATTTTTGTGAAAGAATCTTCAGACAATCATATAAGAATCTTCAGACAATCATGAGGGTGGGAATTATGTCCTGTTCGTCATGTTCCCACAGACGTACTCCATGTCCCACTGCTCAGAAGCAAAGTCTATTAAGAGTGCAGACTTTCTCCTTTAAGATGGAGACGAATTTCTTGGACTCATCTGTCCACAAAGAACAACTCATGTGGGAACTGAGTTCCAGGTGAAATATAGCAGTTTCTTGGGCACCCAGTGAATCCCTAGCCTTAATACAGGCCCCCAGAGCTGCAAGTGACCAATAATTGGGCCCAGGTTCACACTTGTTGTCAGTGGGTAAGGTTGGAAAATCTGTTCCTGGTGTTAAGAACTGGGCCTGTTTCTTCATTTCCTTCACTCCACACACCTGACTGACTCTTATAACAATGGCTTATAGAGGAAGCCCAAAATATTGAGGAAGTGTGGGATTCATCTCATTCGCTCAAAAAGCCTTCTAAAAGAAGGTTCACTGTGGCATCATGGAAGCCCAGGACAAGAGGCGCAAGTGGAAATGGGAGTCTAGCATGGACAGAGACACCACCTCTAAGTCAGGCTTGGATTCAAGCTGGACAACAGAAATGACACCTGCAGTAGAAGGTGTGAAGGAATTCTAAAACTAAATAACTAGGAGGGGCTAGGAACAATCTGCAGGGACTTGAAATGTCCTTACCATTGGGGAATGGTGTGTGAAGCTTTTCACTGCTCATTCAGTGTTTAAGTGTTTATATCTGGCACTCTGCAGTGAATAGAACATATATAGCTCAAAGCATTTCAGATAAATTAACTTTTCAGACAACTGAAAGTTTTAATTTTCTTAAATACTATCGATGGAACATTTTCTAATATATTGGTAACCCAGTTTTGAATTGCATACTAAACATAGGTTGTGCTTTACTGATGACTTGGGGTCACCATCTTATTTAGGGTTGCCAGATAAAATACAGGACACCTGTATTCGGATTTCAGATAAACATAGGCACAATATTTGGTACATAATTTGTACTAACAAATTATTCCTTGTTTATCTAAAATTCAAATTTTACTAGGTGTCATATTTTCATTTGTGAAATCTGGCAACCCTACCATTAATATATGATGCTTGAATAATACAGCGGTGCCTAAGGTGCAGTTGGGCTGATAGTCTTGATTCTTCAGTGGCTCAAGGCTGTTATGCTTTTTGAATTTTGTATTTTTCAGTCTCTTTCTTTGCTATCCAATGATTGTATTGCTTGTAGTCAGTGTATAGCATCTTCAATTCCCTTCTCTATCTCCTTCTACTACTTGATTGTTCTAACTGGTTTGGGCTGGGAAATAAGATCCCAAACATGGTTGACTGTTCTGTAAAGTAAGAGTAAATAGTTTCAGAGTAAGGACACAGGTACTTGAGGGTACATAACTTGAAAAAAGTATGCAAATTTTAAAATAAGGAATTCATAAAAACTTATTTTGACTGCCCAGAAGTCATCTTGTGGTTTCTTTCCAGGTCCCTCATGATAAATGAATCACGGCTTATTTCCTGGAGTGCATTGCTCTTTATAGAGCACTATACAGACATACCTTGCTTTATTGTGCTTTGCTCTATTGTTCTTCACAGGCGTGATTTTTACAAAGGGAAGGCAAAACCCTCCACCAACAAAAGTTTACGATTCGCTTTATTGTGATGCTCGCTTTATTTTGGTGGGCTGAATGAACTCAATATTTCTGAGGTATGCCTGTACAACCAGAAATCATCCTCTGATGGAGAAGAGGTTAAAGCTAGATATAAGAGAATTTGCAGTTGCATTTTCACAACAGGATTTTGGATGCTGTTCATGAAAAATTTTAGGAAGTCAGATATATACTGATTTGGCTTGAGTATCATGGTAATCATGCTGTGAGGCTGGGGGCTAGACTAGGTGACCTCTTGAAATCACTCACAGATATATAGTTTTGATTGCTCTGTGATTTAGCCAATCAACTCAAAATAATGACCACATCTAAAATAATAAAATCAAAGTAAACTTAGCCAGCATCGTATCTACAATGGAAAATAGTATGTATCCCAAAGATGGTGCTTACCAGAGGTTCCAGCCAGCCTGCAAAATCTTATGTAGAAGGAATTGCAATGTCTAGTCCTCCGCACTCATTTACCCAGTGATTAAACTTTTCTTTTGCCTTAAGGCAATGCTTGTTCTGAATATAGATTTGATGTAACTCCTGAATTAGAACTTCTGCTCCTAATGCTGAGCCTACGGTTACTCAAACTTAGCATGCGAACATCTCTCCATACCTTATATATTTGCATTTATCTTTATTTGACATCAGAACAACTGTTCAAAAATGATTTATAGTATGAAGAGGATTTTCAGGCTCAGGATGATGAGATTTTGTGTCATCCAGCTATGTCTACTTTTTCTGGCTTTAGTCAAAGAATGACTCATCTGAATCAGATCCTAGGGGGTATTTTCAGAGGTGTTAGAAAAGTCTAGGACCAAGCAAAGACCAGCATCTTGATATAATAGTTTGATTCTTTCCAGAGGCTTCAGAGATTGTACAAATCAGAAAATACTTGCTAGATTGTCACAAACTATTCTACATATTTCAAGCCTTTAAAATTTGTTATAGGCCTTTTAGTCACAACAAGAGCAATTGTGGTCTGTGTAGGTCACTGGATCCATTAGCTAGCTGCACTATATATTTAGATTCATGTCATCTGACTCAACTTATTGATGTGTTAAATATGCTTTTCTTTTCCTCCTGATCAACAAAATAAAAACTTAATTCTAAACTATGTTAAGATTTATGGGCTTGCAAGTATTATTTTTATTTTTTATTTTGAGCTAAGAAATATTTTCTTAGGTTTTTTTTTTCTTCATCTTTCTTCTACTCTAAAAGGGTTGCTATAATATTTTAGTAGATACCTATCTTAAGGGACAAGAATAATGTGGGTTACTGGGGGGATAGGGTGATTAAAAATGTTTAAGAAATACTCAATGGGTATTTGTTGAAGAGAGCATAACAGTGGTGGGAGAGGCAGATTCGTGAACAATTATATTATGATGTGGTAAGGGTAATGATGAAGATATGCAGATAGGTGTCTCTTTCTCTAAATCTATAAAGCAAATTCAGCCTTGAAGTGTTGGGGGAAGGCTTCCTTTAGGAGTTAATGCCTGGGTTGAGTCTTAAAGGTTAAGTAGTCAGGCAAAAAGTGTGGAGCAGAGATCCTGAGCAAAGACACAGGAGAATGAAGATGGATTCCCCTTGCTTCCCTCTGCTTCTGAACAGACTCCTTAGTCACTGGTAGAAGGGGAGGCTGCCCCCGTGCTGTCACTCTTCAGTCACAACAGAGAGCCTTATGCAGATATGCTGTGCGGTGGTGATCAAATGGGCAACTATTATTACTAAAATGTCAAGTTTACCAGATACCCCCTACAACCTTTACATACAACTCTTCCCTAATTTTCCAAACCATTCAGTCTAACTCATATGCTAACCACAATCCCCGTATTAGTTTTCTAGGGCTTCCATAACAAAGTACCATAAACTGGATGGCTTAAACAACAAATTTATTGTTTATCAGAGTTCTGGAGACTAGAACTCTGAGATCAAGGTATCAGCAGGGTTGGTTCTTCCTGTGGACTATGAGGGAGAATCTGTTCCATGCCTCTCTCCTAATTTCTAGTGGTTTGCTGCCAATCTTTGGTTTTCCTTGGCTTGAAGACTCGTCACCTTAGATTTCTGCCTTCATATTCACCTGGTGTTCTGTCTGTCTGTGTTAAAATTTCCCCATTTTAGAAGTATACCAGTCATATTGGATTTTCAGTAATACCTTATCTTAGCTAATTACATCTGAAATGACCCTATTTCCAAATATGGCCACATTCTGAGATACATAGGGTTAGGACTTCAACATATGAATTTGAGGAAACACAATTCAACTTATAACACTCCCTTTCTGATGTAAGTTCTATAATTTAAGGTCAAATCTTAATTTCAGAAAATATTTACCAGGAACATAAATGTTTTACTACTTGTTTTCCATGTGTTAACCTATCCTTCCTACTCATTTACATAAAATATATATATTCTGCTAATTTCACCTTATTGTAGATTTCATGGAGTGTTTAGAATTTAGTAAAAATTTACCTATTAAGTGTCTTAGTTAAGCTGCTGTTCCATTAAATACTGGTTTTCCAAAGATGTTTTCTAAACAGTATAATATCTTAAAATTAGTACAGCTTAGTTATTGACACAAGCATTGTGATCAAGACTGATGATGATCTTTGAGGTTTTGAACAATTCTATAAAACAAGAATAAATATGTTGAACTACTCTCTAAAAATTGTGTAAAGAATACTAGACAAAGTCATTTAAAAAATATTTTAGTTACTGAAGAAATGACAGGAACAAATAAGCATTGGAAGTCAGTATTTGGTATCTAAGGTCATTTGATAATGATGCTATTTCATAAAATGGATTTTACATAACTAGTTTTGTATTGGGCTGGTGATAGCTTCAATAGGCAAAGGACTGGTGACAGTTTATTACACAAATCACTTTTTTTATGAATTCTATATTTGATTCTTATTTTAGGTACCTGATTAAAAGTACAATTTTTAGGAAAAAATGTTCTCTGCTTACAAAATGGATCCAATATCTACTGCCTAGACTCATTTCATTATGTCTGTTGATGTAATTTTTATTGTTCACAACGTATACACCAATATTCAACAGAAATAATATAATTTCTGATATTACTCGTTTTTTATCCAAAGCAAAACAATTTGGTTCTGTACGTCGTTCAAATTCTATTCATTTACACGGTAAAGCTGCTTTGCAGAATTACTAACTGGATGTAAGCAGCTACGTGGGAAGGGCAAAAGCATCGAATTCAATCAAGGATCCTGTAATCTGATACTATTACTGTTCTCTCTTGTTTTAAATAGGTTCTATAATCTTATTAATTCCTAGCCCCATAATGTGACAGGTTTTGTTTTGGCATTCGTTTTACGGAAATTAATCTGTCTTGCACGGTGAGCTTGACTTAGTTTCCTATTTCCCGGTTGTTAAATCACTGTGGGAGCGATATCAGAACTATGTCCTCAATTTTAAAGGTCTTTTAAGCCTGCTTTCCCCACCCCACCGGTTCGCTCGCCTTCCTCTCCACCACTCTCTTACAGCCTGCTCTTTTTTCCTCTTTTGCTTAGTTCCTTTTAAACTCAACCCGTGTAGGGGGATTTAAATTCCAACCCGGAACTCGGAATCGCATGTCTTGAATGACGGGAGTCGTAGTTTCCGTGACTCCTCCCTAACCGCTTTTCACGCGGATTCTTCCCGGCAGTGAAAACCTACAACTCCCAGAATGCACGCTTGGGGGGTTGTCCACTGCTATGCGCACGCGCCCTGACGCCGCAGGATTTGAATCGGCGGCGTTGTTATTGACGCCATATTGGGGCCGGCGGCGGGTGGAAGAGTCGTACGGTGGAGGGGGAAGTGGCTGGACGTGTTCGCTAGGGCTCCTGACGCCGCTGCCGCCTTGCAATCTTTCCTCATCGACCGGCGCCCTCAAGCTTCGGACCCTACTCGAGTGTTTTGGGAGTCGCATTCCAGCCTCACACCTCACGGGGCTGGTATCGACTTCCGAAGGGTGCCGGTCTCAGCGCAGGAGCGCCTCAGGCACGGCGCACAGCTCGAACGGACGGCGGGGGCGGCCGGAGCCTTTCCCGGGGGGATCCGCGCCTGAGGAGGCGGAAGAGCCCCCCCGATGCGGCTGGCGTGAGCTGCTGACACCGCCCCTCCCGCTCTCGCCCGTACCGGCCCGGGCCACTGCCCCTGCCGCGGAGGCAGCGGCGGCGGCTCTCCTCTCCTCACCGGCGCTCCTCCAGTCGCCTTTCTGCTCTTGAGCCCGTCGGTGAGGCTCTCCTCGAGTCCCCTCTTCCCTCGTCCTCCCCTCCCGTCACCCTTCCCGACTCCACCCGAGCCCGGCACCTCAGCTGCCCCGGCCATGGCGTGCGGAGCCACTCTGAAAAGGACTCTGGATTTCGATCCGCTGCTGAGCCCAGCGTCCCCAAAGCGGAGACGATGTGCGCCATTGTCGGCGCCCACCTCGGCCGCCTGCTCCCCGTCGTCCGCGGCCGCGGCCACCGCCGCCTCCTTCTCGGCTGCCGCCGCCTCGCCGCAGAAATATCTCCGAATGGAGCCGTCACCCTTCGGCGACGTTTCCTCCCGCCTCACCACAGGTGGGACTCGGCCCCGCGCCCGCGGGGGTGGGCGAGAGGACGGGGGTTCCGGGGCGCCGGATGCGGCCGCTGGGGTGGGGGTGCCGGACTGGTCCTCGTTGTTAGCAAAGTAGCTCCTCCAGCCTCGGAGACACAATAGAAATGTCTTGATGTGAAGGAGGCGGGGGTCGGGAGGTGGGGTGGGTAGGGGCTGTGCCTTGCCGGGTACTGTGGGGAAGAGGACGATCCTTTTCTTTGGGCCGAATGACTGGAATTGAGTGTTTCCGTAGTCTGGAGAGCCCCAGCGGAAGTGATCAGAGAGGGCGATATTATTCATAAATTTAGGCGAGAGAAGGGTCACATTTCACTCGAATATCGATGTCTGTCTCCTCGAATCGATTGGTTGCAGCTATTAACTCTGGGAGTGGGTGGTTTGAGGCAAGGCGGCAGCCCCTCCTCCAGTTCAGACATGGCTGATTTTAGTACAGAAGGGGGTGGGGGGGGTGTGGATGGATGTCACTGGGGCGAGATCTAGGCCTGTCATTAATCACCCACAAGAACGCCACTTTGGCTGAGTCAAGACCTGTTTCCCTAGCAGGGTCAACAACAAAGAAAATGCTCTTCCCAAGTCCTGTAATGTGATCACACTATACGTCTGGACCTTGAGAAACTTGAACTTTTAACGAAAAGCAAATTCTGTTGAAAATTGGGGTTGAGCAGTTACTTTTAGTTGGAAGTGCTTTATTTCTGCCCAACAAAGTAATGGGAGAAAGCCTAGGCCTTGAGAATAATAAAGAAATTAACCCAAGATTCCAAGGGACTTCAAACTATTTTTGCTTTTCATCTTGAAACATTTTCTAAAAGTGACTGGGGAAATGCCTTTTGGCTGCTTTGTACTGTATGTGTGTGTATGCCCAGTGTATATACTCTGAAAATCCTTGTGTGCCCCTGGCACAGTCCTAGGATAGGCTTTTGTGGGCTGGTAGGATAAACCTGTTTCCTTTGTGTGTGAGCCTTTGGTAATAATATGACCTGTAGACAAAGCCTTTTCATAGCTTGATGTAGATATTTTCTTATCGTTAGCTAAAAAAAAAACAATCTGGGCAATACATACCACCCTGTAACTTCCATTTGGATTTGACTTAGTTTAGTTTTGTGTCTTTTTCAGGTCAAATTTTTAAATATCCTTCCCCAAATATATGGGGCTACCTTTCTTTTCTATTAAATATTTGATCTAACTTAAGGATATACTGTTATAAAGTTGTAGCGAGTTTGTCGTTTTAGTAAAATGGTATCATTGAAAATTGAAATGATACCATGGAATCTGTACTTAACTAATTAGGACACTTAAAAATAGCTCCAGCTAACCAGCAATAAATTTCAGTCTACCCTGTGAATTAATACAGTGTTAGGTTTAGGATTTAAAGTGTATCTCAATGCTAAAAGAGATTTGAGCATATATGATAAACCTGTCAGGGGTTATAACGTTTGTCCTCACTTTAAAGTGAACTTACTCAGAAAGAATTGTAATCCTTTGCAAATTTGTCATTTCATTGATATATTTGTAGCATTGGCTAATGCATATGGCTTCACGTTATCTCAAATTTCAGTTAAGTGGGTAGTAAAATAATTGTTTAAGCCTACTAATTCAAATTCACATTTTTCAAATTATTGCTGTGTCTGTTCTTCAAGGAGTTTTTGACATCTATTCTGGGAAGTTTGATATATCCTGAACTCTTAAAATCACTGTTAACTGATTTTTATTGAATTTGTTAAAAGTTATTTAGCTAATACAACTAATTTGAATATTAACATAAAAAGTTGACTTGAGAAAAGAAGCTAAAATTGTTAAAAGTTTTGAATTGTTTTAAAAGTTTTTAAAATTTCCTTTTAAAACTAATTTTGAATGACATTTTTCATGTAATTTGGCATTGTGTTTACATGGCCACTTTTGGACATGCTCCCGTATGGTTTTGTTATAATGTCATAATGGGAGCTGCAGTGTTGTGCAGGTTATCAAAGAGCTTCCCAGTTTTCCTGTCACCAAACTTGGGAATAATTTTTCCAGTCACCTAATTTTTAGATTTATGTCTTAACAGTGGTGATTCTTAAACTTTTCAAAAGTGAGTACCATTATATCCTTTAGCTGAAATAAGTATCTAGGTTGTAAATGGAAAGTGACTTACCAAATTGAGATTGTTACCGCGGAAACTCTTTGTTTTCCTTTCATTTCTGTGAGTTCAAATGTAATTTAAACAATGTAGAACTAAAGTCCTGAAGTGAAATTTTTTTCAGAGCATGTATATAATTTATTATTTTGTCATTGTTCTCTGGATACTTATAGTGTCTTCTGATGTGTAGATGAAGCCATGTTGTGGCTTTACTAGTAGTCTCAGGAACGTGGACATCTGTTTTAAACTCTGGTTTATTTTAGTCATCCCAGGAAGGTGATTCCAAAGTTTGACTTGATGCCTATTATTTGAATCAGTATTTTTCAAGCTGTTGCAACTTCTTACCAGGAAAAAGGAAAGCGTTGGCAGATAAAGTTTTGTTGGGACACAGCCATGCCCATTCTTTTTCTTTTCCTTTTTTTAAAGTGTTGTCTATTGCAGGCTACAACAACAAGAGTTGAGTAGTTATGATAGTAACTGTATTTTCCCAAAGCTCAAATATTTACTGTTTGGTCTTTTACAGAAAAAGTTTGCTTATGCCTGGTCTGGGGTGTCAGCAGTTTATAGTACTCATAGATGTGGAAAAGAAAAAGTGAATGATGAGGAGGAGTGTGTGTGTCGGGGGAGGGGAAGCAGTGACTGTGGTTGGGGAAATGAATGCCTCCAGCAGCTGTGTCAGCACTCATTCTGGTAAGATAGTTAAAAAGATTCAAAGGTTTCTATCCATTTGTTTTTGAAACATCTCAGAATTTTACCATTAACCAAAAGATCATTATGCCGTCCTGAAAAACAAAATTATTTTAATAAAACCAAAATACCACACAACATTACAAGAGATAGTTAAATCCAACACGTTTTTCATTATTGTGTAATGAGTGAGTGAATGAATGAATGGTGAATGTGGATCCACTTCTGTGACTGTCTTCCTGTTTGAGTTTGGTAGGCACTTTTGTACACATTGTTTGTGTCTTATTACCAGTGCCACCGTAGGAATTGGGTTTTGGATGAAGAGTTAAATTCCATTGTAGGAACTCATTGTATTTGCTGGAAACTTGCCATTAAAAATGGAAATTGCAGTTTGTGAACGGGAAAGGGTTTACAGGAACTTAGATTGTTCAATAGACATTGATGCATGCCAGCAAACAGAGACACCAGCTGGCTTAAATGAAGTATAAATGGTTCTAGGCAAACAAATGAGATTCTATTGGAGAAGGCAGCATTTCACTTCAGATGTCATTTATATTGAGCCAGAAGTGTTCTTAATATTTTGTGGTTATTTAGACAGCTGTTAAGTTGCTTCTAGTTTCTCGGTGGATTTGGCAAATAAACTGTTTTTTAATGGTCTTTGTACTTGGGATTTTAAACCTGATATTTTATTTAGCGCTATGTATGTAGCTTCAGTTATTTTATGGTTCTATGAATTATGCATTTAAGAATCCTGTAAGTTTATGGCCATTAAAAGCAGAATCCAGTTGTATTCATTATTGAGCTATTTTGTTTTGAAAGTAGAAAAATGAAGCCTAACTTGAGCACAGAAACACATCGGGTAAATATGGCTAGATCAGAGAGAAGTTAGCCCTTCTTTAGGTATAGATGCTACTCGCTACCGTTGTTGCCACAGAGACATAATATGAGATGTAAAAGAGAATAACAGGTGTCTTCAGTCCTTGAATGGCTTTATAGGAAAAAAAATATACTATGTGTTACTGAGGTAGGTCTTTCCTAAGAGTTTATTTAAATAGACCCAGGAAGACACAGTGATAGCAATGCTTTTTTGAAAGGATGAGACGAGATTCAGTGGAAGGGCCTAGTTTTCCATGTTTTTCCTATTTGAAAAGAAATTTGATAACTTTCAGAATAATAGCATGGGTTAAGTTTGGACCTCTTGGATAGTTGGTTCGTGAACCTAGAAAATGGTGTTGGGGTGGGTCTTTTCAAGCACCTATGACTAAATTAACCAACTTATGGTCCCTGCAGTCTTGGTATTTGTACTCGTACTGTTGACTCACAATATGTTCTTTATGAATACTTGAAACTATGGTTAATTTCTTGCTTTTGAGAAGACTACCTATTTTCAAAACAGTAGGTAGGTGATACACTTGCTTAAGCCTATATGAACCAGTCTGGCATCTGCAGAAGAGTTCTTCACAAATGAATTTCGTTTGAAAGATTTATCTTTAATATTGTTGCTGAGTGTAGGGAGTCTAGCACTCAGCTTACCAGTATTTCTCCACTTCTAAACACACCCGAGCAATGTGATCCATCTTGTAGCAAATAGATCGTGAACAGGAACGCCCATGGATTTTGAGGGGGTAGGTGGGTCATATGAATCTTTGTGTAGTTTGAACATGACTCCAAAGTTGTTATTATCTGCCATACCTTCTCTCTTAGTTACAATGCCTTATCACAAATAAAGTTTAAAAATGTTTATTGTATTTGTGAATTAGGTAAGCCTTGGCATTTCCCAAGGTTCTTAGAGATGATGCAGTTTTTGAAAAAACATAATTTCAATTCTACCCCTCTCATCTATG
Source organism: Rhinolophus sinicus (assembly GCF_057876585.1). NCBI lineage: Eukaryota > Metazoa > Chordata > Mammalia > Chiroptera > Rhinolophidae > Rhinolophus > Rhinolophus sinicus. The sequence continues at coordinate 63,206,115 of NC_142502.1, forward strand.
CCAATTTTTAAAGACTTTTTTTGTGACAATGTATGGTTTTTTAAATTGTGACTCAGACAAATGGGTAGTGTTAATAAATACAGCAGTTAGTTTAAGACTTCGAACAATGCTTTTCCTAAGGCACTTGAAGTATATGTCTCAGTATTCCCTGATCTTTCTGGGCAATGATGGTAAACATGGATTATGTGCATTATAAAATTTGAAATAGCCCCATTTACAAGGCTTTTACCTTTTTCAGAGATTTGCTCATTTGAAAAAACACATTTTTAAAGACTTTTAGGAGACAGTATTTTATATTATGAAGTTCTGATCTTTTATTTCTAAAAGAATTGAATTATTTTAATTTACAGCAAATTTCTCATGTGATAAGATGTTGCAGCAGCTTTATTGAGCAGGGAGATAATCCTTGAAGGTAAATTAAAATTCTACTGTATGTCAAAATCGTTAACTTTGATATTTATTTTGAGCCGTTTGATCAGAACTTTGCAGTGTGCCAGATTGTGTAGTCTTTCTTGCGATGACAGGCTTTTTTGGGGGATGGTGGTAATGGTTTTTAACATTCCAGTACTAGAAAAACAGCTCATAATATACTTGTAGTTTGTCTTGGAATATAACTTAATTTCTTCCTCCCTTTTTTTAAAAACCATAAGTCATAAGTTTTTGTCACAAGTGTCATAGGCCAGATCATCCTGAAATGTACTAGTGCTTTGCAACATTCTGATTTTATTAAAATTGTAATGTTTCTATTAATACAATTTTTGGATTTGACTTAATTTTTCATTTCTAGGTCTATGCAAGTACCTGTTTTTTCTCAACATTATTAAAAAATCTAAATACTTACTCTAGAAGTCACTTCAGCTTTTATGAACCTCATTTGAGTTCCCCATACTGTGCTGGTTAGGCAAAGACAGAAAGTCTCTCTAGAGACTGATAGAGTTGCCACTGCTAATACTTTTATTAGCTAGCTAAACTTGTATAAAAATACTGTAATCTTTATGCTTTATCAATATACCTATTTTAATTCCGTGTGGACATTTATCCACATTAGCATTATTTTCACCTTTGGCAGCTTAAATATTGAGATTGGAATACTGATTAAATTACACATTTACTACTTTTGAAACCTTCAAGAAAAAGGTTCTTTTTGGGTGAATGTTGAACTTTGTTTATCGGCTGTTTCTGAAATTGTCTCAGTCTATGATGTGTATTCTAACTTTAGTTACAATTCATTTTCATTAATGTTAATTCTTAGAAAACTCCCTCTAAAAATCAAACTAAGGAGAAAGGTGCGAGGGAGGAACCTGGAAGAGTTGATTTCCTTTCTTTTGTTTCTTTTTCTTTTTTTATTAATAAGTATTGTGGCAATGATCTAGCAATTGAAGAATAGAATATAGAGTAGAATTTGAAAGATTGCAGAAAGCCAATTTTTAAAACTTTACTGTCCCTTTTACTGTTTGCCTTTTAATTTTTATAGAGGATTGCCTTGTTCCTAATACTAAAATATAATTCTCTGGAAGAAAAACTTTTCTAAGTAGTATAATTAATTTAAAGTACAGGAGGTTTTAGGGTGCTATGACAGAACAGGGGAACCCAATAACAATCCATCCATGGCCCAACGTGAAAATAGTACATTATCAGAGGCTGACATTGTAATCAGTCCTGTATGGCAAGGCTGATCTACCAGTTTAGAATACTTCCTTACTTTCAAAACACCAGTAAAACATTCTGGTTAGATATAGATGCCTAGCCTATGTCGAGGCAATTTAGAGACTCTTGAAGCATCCCTTACGTAAATATCTGAATGTAACAAGAAGATTTCTTTTAATTATTCTGTTATAGCCAGTGATAATAGTTTCAAATTTGTAGGTAGATGAGAATTATCCTCCGATTTGGTTTCTACCTTCTTAACAGTCATAATTTGAAGTTACGTAGTATGAAGTATCAATAATACATGGTAGTAATTCACCTGTTCTAACTGGCATCCTGTTTTTTAAAAATTGGCTTTCCTTGTTGTGCTTTATTGTAACTTGAGGTACCTGTGGAATACTGGCTAGGTGTGTGTAGTATATAATACAATACAATACGTGAGAGGGGAGTAGATGTTAAGAGTTTAGGCCCTGAGCTCAGGGTTGGCTTTGCCATAATCCAGCTGTGTGACCTTTCAGAAGACATTGAAGCAGAGCTTCGTTTTCCTCCTCTATAAAATTATGCACATGGTGATAGTAGTATCGCCCTCCTAGGGTTGTTGTGATGATTGAGCTTTCCTGCCCCTGAGTACTGAAGACTGTCACAATAGGGCCATCTCAAATGTGACTTTTTACGCTGTCTAGCAATCCTGTCATTTCAGTGAATAAATACCCTTGCCTTCTACTTCTCAGAAAAAATAGAAGCCATTAAATGGCAGCTTCTTAATTTTTCCCAGCACCAAACACTGCCAACATTTGTGCCTACTTGTTTCACTTACATTAATAGTATTGAGGAAGATTAAATGAGGTAATTAAAGCACTTCACATAGGGAGGGAAGGATCCCACTTCTCTCCAAAGGAACATTATCCTCTTGACTATTTTTCTCTCTCAGCCAGACCTTTGCTTTTAGTTTTAAATATTGTTAAGCGTTGCATTATAAAGTAAGTAAAACATGCTCATTTTCCTTCAGCAGACATCCAGATTCCTCCACTTCAAAACAAATTCAAAAAGCTTTCACATAGTCTATTTGTTTCCATTTCTTGGGTTCTCAACTCACTCCTACTCTTGTATTTATGTGCCACTTGTCTAGTCACCAGTGACTTGCATAGCACACAGTGAGTCCTCATCTTGTTCACCTTTCTTACAGCACACTGAGAACCCGCTCCACCCACTCTTTTTTTTTTTAAATACTGTTTTCCCCCTTCTGTAAGAACACTTCATTCACTGGCTGCTTTCTGTCTTCATCTGACTATCAAACAAGAGTTCCTTAGTTCTAGGTTCAACTCCTATCTAGCTTAATAGCTCCCTGAGCAATCACATGCGTGCTTCTGACTTCAGTACCCCTCACAGATGACTCAATTTACATCTTTAGTTTAGACCACTCCTCTCAGTTTCGGGCCATGGGGAATTTGGACCTTTTATTGTCAGAGCTTCCCAGTAGCCCTCCCTCCAGCGCAGTAAGAATTTTTGTGAAATCTGTTGACTTTTAAATATTCACAACTAATTTACAAAATGTATGGGATAAACAAAAGATGTCTGGGCTCCCAATCAGTGCCTTCTGGTGTGAATGGTAGTCTTAATTGCTTTTTTAAAGCAGAAATAAAAATAATAATTACATAATATGAATTTGGTGTTAGGAAAAATGAATATATATATATGTTAATGTCACGTAATGAGTCTCCTGAGGTAGGTCAAATTTAAATTGATTTACAGACTATACTCCTACTAGGGAGGAGTGTGTCTACAACAGAACTACAGCCATGCAAGTGAAGGTGGGAAAATGAACTAATATTTTTGTACTTGTAATAATCTCTGCTGTTACTGCTTCTCCTCCCCTCCATTTCCTGGTATGTCCAATAATAAATAAACCAAGCACTTTTCTTTTTAATTGCCATAGTAGAGGAGTTACTGTTTTAAGCAGGGCATAGAAACTTAAATGCCCATAGTTCCAGGCAAATAATATAAATGAGTGAAGTAAATTAGGTGGGAACCAATGAATTCCAACCTTGCTACTGTCACCTGGAAACTTATTAAAAATGCAGTCTGAGGCGCCATCTCTGTCTTCATTTAAAAAAAAAAAAAAAAAAAAAAAAAAACCCAGGTGATTGACATGTGAATTTGAAGTTTAAAAGCACTTGAGAACTTAGGCCCAAAAGGTAGCAGCCACTCTTAGCTAATTTTACCATATTCAGTCCCCACCCCCAACAGCCAACAAAAACCTTACTTTTAATGTAAAATCACCCAACTTTTAAATGTTGGCCACAAATTCACACTTGTTTGTAAAAAGAGTGTTGAAGCCAAACATGTTAGCCTGTGAATCATCAGTGTGCTGTGGGGGCGGGGGGTGGTATATGTTTTGTGTATCGTAATAAATAAGTTGCTGTAGAAAACAGGCTTGTTCTTCAGCTTGATTGAAATGCCCTGGAGTCCTTCTCAGGGAGTCTGCTCTCTGTCCTTACAAACCTTACCTTGCCTTCGTGGCCGTGGTTAATTGGAATTTAACCATGAAGTCCCAGGCTGGACTTCTTGCCTTGGCACCAAATGTCTTCTGTAACATGCATGTTTTGGGTTTTGGGTGGTTCAGTTTCCCCCTTCTTCTTCCCCATTGATTGCTTTTTTGGTTCTTACTATTCTGTATTTTTCTAGCTTATAAGCAATTTGAGGATATACTTGCAGATAGTATAAAGCTAAACAGCAAAATCAACAGTGTTAACATATCCCTTTAGAATCTAGTGTAATATAAAATAGAAGCGTGAAACTTCTTGGATGTCAGGGAGGAGACACCTGCTGATTGAGTGTTGTTGGGCTCTGCGCTAGTGACTCCCATGGTGCAGCTAATTTGTAAAATTTATACTTAGACCTGCAGGATTTTAACTAATTGAGTCATTTATTTCAAATATTAGGTTGGTGCAAAAGTAATTGTGGTTTTTGCAATTATTTTAAACCGCAATTACTTTTGCACCAACCTAATAATCATTGGCTATTATAGTACTAGTGAAATAATAGAATTTGACCTATAGTGATTATAGTGTTTCTTCCTCTTCTAGGAACTAAATGAATGCTTCTTAAACAGTAAAATACTATATAATGTAAATTTAAAATCTAAGCCAGTTGCTTTTGAAGTACTGTAGATAATACCCTAATGTTTATATAATTGTGCCCAGCTATATTATGCTAATTAGGATTCATATTAATTCAAGTAGAAGGTAAAACTAGATATAAGTTCACAGTCGTGTTAGTTTGGTTTCAGGTCCCTGGTACATAGCAATAATGTTAAAGCACATTCTTTTTCCTTAGATAGCTCATGGCTAGATAGCAACATTGTCCTTAAGGTTCCTTCAAGGAGAACATAAGAACTGTTAGTTTCTGAACAGATGATTATGGGAAAATAGTCGGTTTACAGAGATTGGCCTCCATAGCAACTCTTAATTGTGTATTTTAATTTATAAAGTAGCCATGGAAATGTCAAGTATGTAGTTCAGAGCTCTAGATTTGGTCTTACTTGGAACATTTTGTTAGTTTTAGGTCTTAATGGCTACTGCAGGTTTTCTCTACTTGTGTACAGGTTTTCCATTTCATTTGTGTTCCTGCCTAGAACTGACAGACTTTGAAGATTTATTTTAACCCCATTGTTTATCTGTTGAAGTGAACTTCATTTTGTTTTTTCAAAATGATATGCCATTGAAAACTTAGCATATAAGGTGGAAAAAAGGGGTCTTATACTTAAAACTGTAATGAAACTTGATGTTTGGCCTACTAATGACATCAGTAGGAAAACAGTAAGTCTATACAGTTCTAGGCCAAAAGTTTAGTGTCACATGTCACAGATTTTTAAGACATTTTATGGACTCTAGAAAAAAAGATACTTAGTTCCTCGCCTCTCCCAATTTTGTGGTTCCCTTTAAACATATTTTTAGTTTCTTCTAAATCCATATTCCTCCTTTTGCTCTCAGTCCCATCTTAATGCTGTTTTTCTTAACATCAGCTCAGTTACGTTTTTATCCTATCAGCTGCTTTCTCCTGCTTATATTGTTGATCTTACTCATTGTATCCAGGCTTTCTAAGTAATCATTGGCAACTAAGAAGAGTAAAACAGTTTGGAAGTAGGCTTAATATTGTGTCAAGCCAGGCCTTTTCTTTTCACATTTACCTAGATTTTTGGTTGTTTTGTTTTTTTAGTATCCCAAAGGAGTAAATGCTGGCTCATTGATAATCTGTTAAAGAATAGTTTTATTCTCCTCAATCTCAGTGGCATTTACTAGATTTGGGAATGAAAATGCCATTAGTCATAGAACTTGCTAGTAATGATTGTCACTTAGCACAGTACAGTGGAAAAGTCTTGGCAGTATTCTGTGGTAAAAGTGATGTAGTTTTTAGGATTTTGAAAAGTGATATACAACCATTTGTGGTGTAGATTATCATGCAGATAACCACATATTTTGCTGCAAATTTGGGTCTGTGCTTTGTAAGTATGAAGGCTGCATGATTAAAACTGAAATGTGCAACTGATCATATAAATGAAGCTTTGGTTTTTTCTTTAATGGACCATAACTTGTGTAGGTAACACAATGTCAGATGTTTCATATACTGGGAATAAAATGTCACTTGCTAGTTTGATAAGAGATGGCTTGATTTAAGTATTTTAAGACTAACTTTGTAGATGGATGGAAGGCCTTTAGCTGGTATGGAAACAGCTTCAGTCAGGCAAGTATCTAGGTTGAGCTTAAAATGTGAGTTATGGTATTGAATTGAATCTTGGGAAATTTCTTGAGTTACAGCTTCAAAACTGCTTATACCTCTGCACTGAGATAAATTGAGCTTGAGGCTTCCAGTTAGCTGTTTGCTACTTGTGCTGCTGAGATCTTGGTCAAGTTGAATTGGACCAGTCACTGCATGACAGTGTTGATCGTGTATCTCCACTATTAGAGCATTTGAGGGCACAGTGAGGCTTAGATGACATAGTTGCATCATATTCGATGTAAAAAGCAGTGCAGGCAATAGCACGCGAAATTCTTCAGCTCTGACTGAGAATACCAAGTGCTGGCAAAGATGTGGAGCAGCTGGAACATTCATTGCTGGTGGGAATGCAAACTGGTATAATTACTCTGGAAAGTGGTTTGGCAATTTAGAGTAAAGCCATGCATGCACCATATTATCAGGCTGTCCAGTTCTACTCATAGGTATTTACCCAAGAGAATTGAAAATTTGGCCACCCATAGACTTGTACTTGAATATTCATAATAGCCCCAAATTGGAAACAATCCATTAAAGGAGAATGGATAAGTTCATGAGTATTTCACACATAATGGAATAATCATTAATAAAAAGGAATGACTGATTCATGCAATAATATCATGTATGAATCTCAAGCATTTTGCTGAGTGAAAGAAATCAGACACAAAAGTCTATACACTCTTTATGATTCCATTTATATGAAATTTTAGAAGAATCAAAACTATAGTTACAATAGATGAGTAGCAGTGGCAGTGGTGAATAGGAGCATGAGAGAACTTTTTAGGGTAATAAAGTTATTTATTATGGCTGTGGTGGTTCCAAGATTATGTATGCACTTGTCAGACCTCATTGAAGTATACATTTAAATTGGTGGATTCATTTGTAAATTACGTCTTACAATTCCTTAGCTTTTTGTGATGCCTCTTATTGTATGGTTTATGAAGCTAAATTTTTAAAAAATTTAATCAATGGTAGGCTAGGTATTTTTTGCGACTATTAAAAGAACACATTAAATTTGTTACAACTATTCTTTTGGTACATCTTAGTTGTGCTTTGGTTGATTTTGTGAAGCAAAAGGAAAACTAAAATAACCGAAGAACAGTTGTGTGGCGATCTAAGAATCAGGTCATACAGAAGATGCTACAGTCAGCTTACTCTGCTAGTACATTTGAAGTTTCTGGTTGTGAATAAACTTTAGGATGCTTTGAGTGATCAGGGTGATGGTAGCTTGGAGCAGAAAGTGATGAATGAAGATTGCTGTCTGTCAGAGATCAAACCATCATTACTTTGAAACCTTTTAGAATATTGCTACTGAAAGTTCTTTTATTAAATAATAAGAATATGTGAGCTTGTCAAGGTTGGTATGGGATGTTGCACTAGTTTTATTGGACACCTCTGTGAATCTTAGGAAACCTATTTCTATCAAGGAGCTTAACTGTTCAATAGACAGCCGTTTTATTTCACACCAGTAACTTTGTTTCTAAATTACAAACTATTTCAAATGAATAGAAAGAAATGGCACATAACTTTTTTTTTTTTTTTAAAGATTTTATTGGGGAAGGGGAACAGGACTTTATTGAGGAACAGTGTGTACTTCCAGGACTTTTTTCCAAGTCAAGTTGTTGTCCTTTCAGTCTTAGTTGTGGAGGGCACAGCTCAGCTCCAGGTCCAGTTGCCCAGTTGCTAGTTGCAGGGAGCACAGCCCACCATCACTTGTGGGAGTCGAAGTGGCAACCTTGTGGTTGAGAGGATGCGCTCCAACCAACTGAGCCATCTGGGAGCTCAGCGGCAGCTCAGCTCAAGGTGCCATGTTCAACCTTAGTTGCAGGGGCGGAGCCCACCATCCCTTGTGGGAATCAAATCGAACTGGCAACCTTGTGGTCGAGAGCCCACTGGCCCATGTGGGAATCGAACCGGCAGCCTTCGGAGTTAGGAGCATGGAGCGCTAACCACCTGAGCCACCGGGCCAGCCCTGAAAATAACTTTAAACAAATGTGTTAACATTCTGAAAAATATTAACTATAGCTAAAGCATCCCTCACAAAACCAACCTGAAAGTTAATCATTCCAATGTGTGATTTTTGTGCTTAAGATGCACACTCATGTATATGTAAACAGGCTTATTTACACATAGTATTTATATTTACATAAATGGAATCATAAATGGGTGTATCTTTTGCCATTTTTCTTTCCCTTTTTTTTCCAGTTAAAATAATGAAATGGCATAAATCAAAATGTTTAAGGGACTGATTGATGATGTCCCCTTAGAGCCTCTGTGTCTCAAAAGCCCTAAAGTTCTTCTTGCTAGGGAAACAACATAAAGTGAGAAAAGAGACATGAGAAATAAATATATACGTAAGAAAACCACCAGTATTAATTTTTAAAAAAGGATTGTTCTCACATAAATCTTTAGCCTTCAATTGAGTTTTTTTAGTTCATTTTTAAATTAATGCATCATTGTAGAATTGTTAAAATTACACTCCATTATATTTATGAATCATTTTATTGCCTGTTAGTTGCCACCATAACTTTAAATTTTTGTTAAATTAAACTTTGGATTGGGATTGTTAACTTCTTAGGGTGTACAGTCAGTCCTCACTTCATGTCACCGATAGGTTCTACAACATTACACAAAATGATGTATAATGAAACCAGTTTCACCATAGTCTAATTGGTATAAACAAGGGTTTAAGTTCCTGTAGCATCTCATCACTGTTACAAGGAACCTCAGGGAGGGATTTCCTGGAGAAGCTAAATGGTAACTGTTTTGAATTAAAAATCTTTCTAAAATGAATCACACTGGCCTAAAGGATGTGCTCAATAATTTTACCCGATTCCATGATTGTGGTTGAAGATAATGGATCTGTGGTGTAGTGGTTCTTCCTGAGTCCCTGTAATGTAGCAACCACTTTACATGGGTTTGTACCCCCAAGATTCCGAACAAAACTTTACTGTTAATGCTGTAATATTCATAGGTTCTGTTTATCTTAATATTAATGGTTATGACCATTTAATGTATAATTTTTTAGTTCCCATCTGTTCTGTCATTTTGTTGACCTGCAGTCACTTTTCACTGGCATGTGCTTGTATATACATAGCCCTCCCCACTTCTAATTATTAGGTTGGTGCAAAAGAAATTGTGGTTTAAAAGGTTAACAATTGCAAAAACCGCAGTTACTTTTGCACCAACCTAATATTTATGGTCTAGGAAAAGCCTGTTAGTTTAATAGTTCTATATGTGGTGAATAAATGACCTTTGAGTTTGTGACTGTTAAAGAACCTAAGTTGTATGTTTTAGTTCACAGATTCCCCTTATTTTTACATGGGGTGAAAAAACTTATTTTTTTGCTAATCCGTGCTCAAAAAGAATGGTATTGTGGAATAGCTGAATCTCAGGTCGTGTGTATGTGCTGTTTCTAAATGAGTGCCCACTATTAATGCTGAAATTTATCCCTCCCAGAACATCAGTTTTCTGGATATTATTTGAAGAGAGTATTTTCAGTAGATTGGTTCTACTAAATAATTGTTGGAAACCCCACCTTTTTTTTGTTTAAACTTGAAAGTTTTATCTTGCCAAATTTTAACTTTTTTCTTAGAACAAATTCTGTACAACATAAAACAAGAGTATAAACGCATGCAGAAGAGAAGACATTTAGAAGCTAGTTTCCAACAGACGGATCCATGTTGTACTTCTGATGCACAGCCACATGCATTTCTCCTCAGTGGACCAGCTTCACCAGGTAACAATAAACTAAGTGAAAGGAAATGTTATTTAGTATGGGAACAGGTAATCCTTTATTCAGTCAAGCTCCTATTTCTCTGCTTGATTTTTTTTTAAACACTTAATACAAATAATGCATGATCTCTTAAAAATATGGTACAAAATAAGTAATTGCTGTCTGGATTCTCACTACTGAAAGACAGCCACGTGTATATAAAATCCCCTAAGTGGACTTTCCTTAAGTGCTATGATATGCATCCTCCATTAAAAAAAAAAGTAACAGTACACCGTGTGCTTGTCTGTTAGGTATACATGTACCTTGCCATGGCTGAATACTATGCCATTTTATGGATTTCTAATAACTATGTAACCATTAGATTCACACTATTTACAAAAATGTCCCTGTGCATATACCCTCATGCACTTGTCCTGTTAGGATTCCTAAAAATGGATTCTTTGAGAGTATGTTGTTTTTACCTACCTTTTGTGGGAGGGAGTAATTTGCAAATATACTTTTAAAAAAACGGGCAGGAAAGTGAGGGCTATTTGAACTGAAGGGGAAGTAAAGTTTCTTGCTGGAAAAGAGCCATCAGAAGTACTCTTACCTTTAGTAAAGTTCTCAGCAAAAGTTTGTTTTGTGACAGTAGTTGCCTACAGGGATGGGAAAACTTGCCAGAATGAAAAAAAAAAAAAAAGCCAAAAACAAACATGCAAAGGCTATAAAACAGTGAAATAAAGTTAGATTAGGAGACATGAACTTGTTCAAAACTAAATTCTACAGTACTCCTGCCGATTTGGGAGGCCAGGTATACCGTATTCGCCGTGTATAATGGGCACCCACATTTCTGGCCCAAACTTTCAGGAAAGAAATCTTTCATTTTATCTTTTAATTCAAATTTTTATTTGTTTACATTTAGGTACTTCTTTTTTGCATTATAAAGGAATTTTAGCATTTATTTTTCAACATATTGTGGTACAAGAAATTTTATATAACAAATTACAAAACACAAGCACAGATACAAGGTACAAGAAATGTTATGTACCTGTAACAAATTTACAACATTTATGCATCGTAGAAGGCCAAGAACTCTTCGTAATTACAAATAGTCGTAAGTTCAACAAAACCGATGATCATATTCTAGGGTATTATTTTGCATACAGATATTGTTACTGATTCTGGAGTTATACTTTTAACTCATAAGTATAAATAAAAGAATTAAAAACATTTATATAGATACGGAATTAGTACTACCCACATACAATGTGCATCCTTGTTTTTCCCTCACAAATTTAGGCAAAAAGTACATATTATACACGGCAAAATACAGTAAGTGGGTGAAAGAAATGTAAGGGGAAGTAAAGGTAGACTAGACTATATCAGCAGGAAATGAAGATCATTATCCATTGGTCAGTTTATTTCTTAGAAGATCAATTAACTGGTAGCCTCAATGAAGCTGGGAATTTGAAAGTAAATAAAAGATAGCCTTAGTGGTAGTTATGGACTACTTTGGCTGGTAATAAAGCTCCGGTATACCCTATTCTTGTGATAATCACAGCTCTAACCAGCATAGTTAGTTAACTGGTCCCAGCCACGGCAGGTTATAAAGAGCAGGTGAAAAGACTAATTAGGGCTGCAGCAGAGACAGACACACAAAGCAGGAATGTGTGCAGCAATGGCTGTCATAATGGATGGCTATCCTAATCCCGAGTTCTCAAAAAGATATATTTCAGGTGTTTTGAGAAAGGAAGAATGTTTTTGGGAAATCGAATGCCTTAAGTAATACTTTAAGAAGAATGCATTTTGAAGAAATATTTTATATTTAGTATCATCTGATAATACCAAGTGGCTGTTAGATTAATAATCTCTGGACTCTGAAGGACTCTAAAACCACAAAATACTGAGTATTATGGGATATATTCTCAGTATTTATTTTTACAAAGTGGACTCCTGACTAGTATCCCTAATAAAAAAACAAAAACTTTAAGTTTGTTTATAAAGGAAATATAAAGGAAAAAGTCTGAAAGGGAGTGGAGAAAACTACAAAATACAAACAAACATAAAGTTTTTGTTTTTATTTTGTAGTTTTCTCCACTCCCTTTCAGACTTTTTCCTTTATATTTGATTGTATACATCTTGCTATGTTTTTCCAGTCACAAGCAAAAGATGCAAATGCCACCTCCTGTGTTAGAAGACACTTGCTAGGATAGCTCTAAATCAGGTGCCTCTTGTTGCTGTTCATGTTACACAGGGACTTCCTCTGAAACATCCTCACCGTTAAAAAAAGAGCAGCCCTTATTCACCCTACGGCAGGTTGGGATGATCTGTGAACGTTTGTTGAAAGAACGTGAAGAGAAAGTTCGAGAAGAGTATGAAGAAATACTGAACACAAAACTTGCAGGTATGAGATTATCTCTAGTCCCCCAGAAACTCACCGTAAGAAATGCCTTATTTCCCACGCATACTTCATGTCATTTAAATTACTTTCTGTACACTGGTACAATATTTTTTCCAAGAACCAGAGAATTTCAGTTCACGAAAGGAAATGAACATTTATGTAGCTCACTCATGGCCCTCTTTAGTGACCTCAAGACATAGTATTTGTTAGCCATGTAGATCAGCAGCAGTATTATTAGTGAACTAGATTTTTCTTTTGATGTCCCTGTGCTAAAAACTTGACTTTTTGACTGTTTACCTCAGTTTGGTTGGATATTTGGATTTTGTGTTTCATAACTTTGCCATAAGTCTAGAAACTTGAAATAACCTAACTGGCACTATGTACATCACTTGAGTGTATCAAGTCTTATTTCAAAAAAATTTTTTAGTAAAATTTGGTAACTTAATTGCAGTAAATAAAATTTGTTATGTATGGCAACTTAATCAGAATTCCCCTCCAGATTTTTATGGCACAGATTTTACTGGATATCAATACTGTATAAGTTGTTTGATTCTTAAGAGTTAAATCAAAGTGCTAATATAAGCAAGAGAATTTGTTTAGTTATATGTAACATCTTCTGTGGCATCTGATTACGTTTTAGGTGTATGTTTTTGGGTGTGTCATTTTTTTAGCTTTTGGTGTCTTATTTCCTCTCATTGCAATAAATTGCCTTTCATAGACCACTTATAATAAACTTTCAGAGTAGAAAGATACCTTTTCTCCTCCAAGCCTTTTATTTTCAATAGATTAAGAAATAATCCCCATGCAGCCTATGAGGTGGTGTGATTTTGACTAAAATGTTGGTTTCCATTTGATATACTATTATTGTGTGATAAGTGCCAGCTTAGAATTGTTTCACTATACGTGTTGTATTTTTCCGAGCTTATCTGGCTCTTATTTTATTAGAGGGCATTTTGCAAGTCATATAATTGACATGTACCTTTTATTTCTAGAACAATATGATGCATTTGTGAAGTTTACACATGATCAAATAATGCGACGATATGGAGAACAGCCTGCTAGTTGTAAGTATTGTATATATGAACTGAAAACAAGACAATCTTTTAAGGAGAAGACATTTACTATAATATATAATTATCTTCATACCCAAGAAGAAAATTAAACAAAACGAGGAAATAGGCAGCAAAGTTTACTAAGGCTTATTTTTGGTTACTTAAATACGTAGGGCAGTATTAGGGATAAAGATCTGGTATGTGTTTGAATTTTGAACTGGACTTTGCACTAATTTTCCTTTTCTCCCCCTTTAGATGTTTCATGAATCACATTTTCTGCATTTGTGGGCTGCCTTGTTCCTTGTTGAGTTGTTGCAAGAGGTCCCAATTATGACACGCAGCAATGCCAACACCCCCCTGTGAATACAGGTTATTTCAAGCTTTTGTCAGTGGCAACCACTCTTAGGCAGCAACTGGTTTTGGAAATTTCCCTGATGTCAGTACAACCTGGATGTGGACCTTTGCTACCTGTATTAATACCAGTGGCCTCATTTGCTGTATCATTACAATTTGGCTTCTTATATTAATATGTTTGAAAAGGATTAAAGCTGGTATTCTAAGAACATGCCCTTCACTGGTTGTGTAAATAAAACTGTAGAATGACACTTCAGATGAAGTTAGTGTGATTTTAATTGTGCACTACAACCAAGATGTAACCAGTTATTAATAATTTAGAATGTAATCCCAGGACATTATCAAGCAAATAGCCTACAGTGCTTCCTGTGAAATAGTGGAGGAGGGCATTTCTGTATTCCAGGACTTCTTGGGGTTTCAGAATGGGTTTATATGATTTCTCTCTCTCTTCTTCTCTCTCTCCTTCTCTTTCTCTGTAGTTTTTATTTATTCTATCAGTCTTTTTAACAAATGTTTATTGCTGCATTTTTCCCCCCTGTGTATCATTGTTTTACTGCCCTTGTAGTACTGGAATTTAGTTGGAAGAATAAAACATTTACTTCTAACCTGCTTGTTTTTTAATATACAGATGGGTAGTATTTGAATAAAGCCAGTGTTTTAAATGTGAGCATTTTCTAGTAATCAATGAAGTTAATTTTCTAATAAGGTTTAAAAATCAATCTTTTCATTTACCAAATCTAAGGAAGTGCTATTTTCAAAACCTGAATCTGATTCCAAATTGCTTCTCTTTTGATTGCATAATACAATGTTATATAACTGATCAATTTTAACAGCTGTGGAATTTTTACCTCAAATATCAGTAGAATACAAGTTTGTTTGTTTTTTAAGGACGATAGATACATAAAAGCACGTTTAACTCTCTTTCAATACATGCTTTTCAAACATAGCTTTCCTATAATGAAGTGAGCACAAATGCTTCAATGAATTCTTTTGTTGAGTTCTATCTAGTAGTATATTTCCACTAATTAAACCAATCATAAATATATTGGGATATATATATATATATATATATATATGAAACCTAATTTGTGGAAGAAAGAAAAGTGATTTTTCCTTTTTAACTTTGGTGATTATAGCTCAATTATTTGTTTAAAACAAGGCCAAAAAGAGGTATAGGGCTTTCATAAACTCCTCAAATAATTATGTGCCCAGTTAAGTGTTTGAGAAACACTTGTATAACACAGGGTGGCCATAAATAAGGTGGATAATTCTACCTGGTTTTAATGGCCTAAAACAGATTCTCAACCTCAACACTGCTGACAATTGGAGCCAGATTTTCCTGGCTGTGGAGCTGTCCTGTGCAGTGTGGGAGGCTCAGCAGCATCTCTGGCCTCTACCACTAGGTGCCAGTAGCACCTCCCCCCCCCACCCCCCCCATTTGTGACAACTAAATGTACCTCCAGATACTGCCAAATGGGAGGAAACAGTCCTCAGCTGAGAACTACTGGTATAGTGGGATAGCATTTTTAGTAGAATGCAAGTAGTAAGTTGAAGTATGAAGGAGTGGGTGTAGAGGGAAATGTAAGTACATTTTACCCCTTCTGAACCCCCAGTAAAGGTTTAATAATGAACATTCTTTTAAATGAGCATGTGTGAATATTCACATTTAAATTTATAAAAGAACTGGTTTTTATACAAGGTACACTAACAGGGAAACCAGTCTGAATGGAGCCACAGGCACACCTTAGAGACATTGTGGGTTCCGTTCCAGAGCACTGCAATAAAGTATCACAATAAAAGTGAGTCACATAAATTTTTTGATTTCCCAGTGCATATAAAAGTTACATTTACACTATACTGTAGTCTATTTAGTGTAAAATAGTACTGTCTAAAATAATACACATGCCTTAATATTAAAATACTGTATTGCTAAAAAATGCTAATCATCTGGGCCTTCGTGAGTTCTCATTTTGCTGCTGACAGAGGGTCTTGCCTCCATGTTGGTGAAAACGCAGGATCTGGGAAGTGCAATAAAGCAAAGCACAATAAAACAAGGTATGCCTGTAATATAGTTTTAATTCTAGGTTCAACTTTGATCAAGACTTTCCTCCACAGCCAAATTTCTTATCACCTTACCAAAAAGTCCTAGCTATGGGCTACTCACTGATTTTAAGGAGTGTGTGAGGTAATTCCAGAAAAAAAGAATGTGGGTAACTTCTTGGATTTAATTATAATTAGATGTACTCAATAGTTGATGACTCTAGTCCAAATACTAACCACCCATGACCTTAGTAAGGAAGATTGTATTAGCTGCCTAAGGGATTCTGAATTCCCAAACATCCCTAGAATTGATTTTAATAAACAGTTGTCATTCTTTTACTAAAAGACAAGTGCTGGTATGGTACAGCCCTTCGGTTACTGTGATGTGTTCAATAAACCCCTGATTAACAAGGGCACATTGCCAGGTGTAATTCTTTGTATTTTTGAGAAAAAATAAGCATAGGCAATCTGAGAAAAATGTATTGGAGGTTTAAAGTATCAAAACCATCTTTGGCCAATGGCAAGAACTTACATCCCTATAGAAAATGGTTTCCAAATGACACATTTATTGCATCAGCAATATTAACGAGAACTTTTAGGAAAGATCTCAGGTTCTACCCCAGAGACTGCTTTAGAAGATGGGGGAAGGGAAGACTGTTGGAATCTGTTTAATTTGCTCCTTAGGTGATCCAAGGAGCTAGGGTTGGAAGTGATTGTCACTGGGTTCTCCTACTCCCTTCAAAATTACACAGTAATTGGTGTTAATAAGTGAATATTTGCTAAGGACCTAACAGCCTGTCCCAGTCTACTAAGACATGGCACCAGCAATTCTCTGTCCCTACATTTGCCCTAGGTAAGGAAAATTAGATCCAAATCCTCGTCTCATTCAAAGACAGTTCCAGTAGTCCTCTCTCCTGCAACCATTTTCTTTCTACTAGTTCATTCCCATAAGCATAATAAACATGCTATTAAAAATCTTTTTGTCCTATAATCTCCCTCTACCATGTTTCCCCAAAAATAAGACCTAGCCGGACAATCAGCTCCAATGCGTCTTTTGGAGCAAAAATTAATATAAGACCCGGTCTTACATTAATTTTTGCTCCAAAAGACGCATTACATTACAGCTGACTGTCTGGCTAGGTCTTATTTTGGGGGAAACGGTAGGCTCCATTACTGTTTTTCTGCTCTATAATAACCTTTAGCGCAAACTCAAGAATTTTCTAAACTTCCAATCTCCCCCACCTTTTTTACACTAACTTTAATCAGGAAATCTTTAAAACAGAAAAGTTGAAAGAACAGTCCAATGATCCACTTAGTTACTATACCATACTTGCTTTATGTGTATATATTTAACTGTTTCAAACAACATATACAAGCTGCAGCTCCTAAAAATGAGATGGTTCTATATATCTTAGGTACCATTATCCTACTTAAAACAATACTTCCCTAATTTAACATCCAGTCCATATCAGATTTTTCCCAAAATGTCTTGGAGCAGAAATGAGTACTATTAAATCAACTGCAAATAATCTATATTCCTGGATAAGAGAATGTATTACATTTACACACTATGTTCAGGAACAAAGTAATGATATGAAAATTACAGTGATAATGTGAAGTTTTAGTTATAACGTTAAGCATGTTATTTGTTGGACTGTAAAGTACTCCAAAGATGTTTTGATACATTCCTGTTGGGTTTAGCAGTCTGCTTTCTGGTTAAACATCACACAGGGATTACGAATTTCTTCCTCTCCAAAAGTCTTCCTCTAGTGACACGAAAGTACGACGGTCTCTTAAGTGTGGTTCTTCTGGCTTCATTCATTTGCTTTCTAGCAGCCTCCCCACGTTAGCCTTGCCACATGGTCAGTCTTCTGTTTGGTAGGTTTTATAAATCCTAAAAGTTCTAGTTCAGAAACAGCTCTAATAAACCGAGCACTGGAGGCTAGCTAAGGAAATTGGCCATGTTGTAGTTTGACAAAAAGGGGTTCAAATCTCAACATTAAAACATTACTTGGTAAACTGAAATATAGGTCAAATATACGCTAAACTACATCCCTTACTGGAAAATGTTAAATGTAATTAGAATTCACTGTTAAGACACAAATAGAAAAGTGCTTAATGCTCATCTAATTCTAAGTTTTCTAGTATGAAAATCCCCCCCCCTTCTAAAACTACATTAATAAATAACCTTACAGAAATAGAGAATTCAATAATGACAGTTTTGCATATTTTTGGTGAATTCTGTAATGTCTTTGATACGTTTTAGACCAAATATTTTAGATTAAATTCAGAATAAATATTTAGAAAGGAATTATTCTGGGATGGTATGATTAATATTAACAAGTAATAAAGTTGGTTGGTGCATGCTCTATAAATCTAATGTAGATCTGGGGAAATTATAAACATTCTGTATATATTCTTAGACATTATAGAAATGGTTTTTAAAGGATACTGGATAATTTCATTTGTTTCTTCTGAGGTCATAGAATTTGCATCCATTTGTTCAGCAGCTGTCACAACTGTTGCAAAAGCCTTTTGAGAGACAAGACAGAAGAAAATAAAAATCTCCACCATTGCCCGAGATCTTTAATTGCACTTGATGGCTCTGTATGAACCCAGGTCAAGAACTGCTGCTGCTGCTAACTGGCACATTTTAAAAAATTAAACACCAAATTTCAGATTCTCAAAACTACACTGATGATCACTTTAAATCAAGTACACATTAAATGGTAACAGCATGGTTTCTGAATAGCCTTATTTTCAGAGAATTAAGAAATGTGCTGAGAAAACTAAACTAGTCAGAGCTGAACAGTAAAGGATGCTCTATCCTATACTCCCCAACCTCCAATACCCCAGGAAAATGCCTGTTTTTCTTGGAAGCAGTCAATTATGAATATTTTTAAATGATGAAAAAACATCTGTCAAAAGGGCCTTGTTCAACAGAGTTAACTTTGTAATATTGTGAGGGAAAGAAGACTTACTAATCATAAAGAAGAACAGTTGTCCAGTGCCTTGCCAAGTATTCTTTGTACTTCCGGATTGCTAAATCTATTGTGCAGTTATTCCAATGTTTTTATGCAATAAGGGAAATGCTAGTTAATACACTTTTTTATTCTGTAGAATAACAGAACTGACCTACACTGTTAGCTTTTGCTGTTAACGGGGGGTAGATCCCATACTTGTTCTGACCTGGCAGGAACACAGCACTGGCTGGTTTGAGGCGTGTGGGGTTAGAATGCAAGGCCTGGGAGGGGTTGTGGAGCAGTTTTGCTGCTTTTCTGGAGGACATAAAGTATGAGGTGATTTATGTTTTCCAAACAAAAGACAAGACTTGAAATAAACATGAGTTCCAAAGTACCAAAAGTACTTTTAAAGACATGGCAGGAAAGTTGTCATGGATGGTAGACAAATACACAGCTTGCTCTTTTCCCCGACCTACCTCTGACCAGTCCACAAGGTTGATGAGCCGGCTGCACTCTAGGTGCAATTTATATGCTATGCAGATGTCGGGGGCGACATTGGGAATGCAGCCTTCTTCACTTTTCAGTGCTTCATTCTAAAAATAACAGTAAACTAAGATGAGTACCTTTGAGGAAAATGATAAGGAACAAAACCAGACATTAATAAACCCCCTAACCTAAACTTAATAAGCCAGTAACAGGAGTCTGGTTTCCTTTATTTAGTGAGGTGCATTTACTCTCCAGCAGTTAGCTAGTAGTGCTTGTTTAGGATCAGGTCTTGGTCACAATCCCCCTAGCTCCTCATCACTGGAATACTCCCAGGATCAGAAGACAAGCATAGTTCTCATTTTAATCAAACTATTAATTTCTTTTTCATTTTAATCATAACATTAATTTCTGAGACCGTAATGCATTTCTGGTTTCCATAAAAAGTTTATGGAATTCTTTGGACTTCAATAAAATGCCATTTCCAACATGTAAAATTATCTGAATTCTAACAATCACTCTCTGTGTTAATAAATACCAACACACCATTATCAAGGCTGTAAGTTCTCTCTCAAAGAAAGACTTGTCAAAACTGCAGATCGTAACCCCTACAAAAACCATCAGTGTTTTCCAACTCAGATGAAATCCATGGTTTTTGAGAAACAAAATCTCTCACACAGAGACTATAATATATACTCCCAAAGACTGCTACCTACCTTGAGATAATAATACGGATTGTTCAGTGCGGTGTGGAGAGCCATGCGGGGAGCAGCGTTCAGGCGCTCGCGGAGGGTGTGGGCAGCGCTGCAGTACAGCGCCTCGTGTAGAGGCTGCGTCTCTGGAGGCAAGAGGTGTTCTCTGAAAGAGCCAAGTCAGGGAGCAGCTTTTAGATAAGCACAGGTGTAATCTCAATATAATATTTTTGGCAGTCCTCTGTGGAAGACAGCAATTTATACTTAAAGACCAAATTCAACAACAACCGAAAACAAACAAATGAAACAACCCAAATACCAAACCCAGTGCAGGTTCACTGGGAATTGTACCTCTTCCATATGATGTTTTAAGAAACTTCCAGACTCTGGAGTACAAGACACTATATTTCAGTTCTAATTTAAACTGTTAGGAACAAATGTACATAAATTACATTTTTGCTCAAAATCTTTTAAGGTAGAATTTCTTAAAGTATTAATGAATACTCTCTAAATGTAAGTTGTTTAGAAAACTGAGATATCCACATTCCTTCCCATAGCAAATGTTTCACTCTTGGCAGTGTTAAACACAAACCTCAGGTCTGGAATTCAGAGTTTAGGAAATTCTTTCTGGATCACAGAAAATGTCTTACTGTCTCATAGAAATGATACCTGTTTTTTATATGGTAGAATTACTTTTTACTTTGGAAGGCAGAAAACGCTAAATTTTAGTTTCAGAGTATTAAAAAACAAGCAAGTTGTTTATTAAAATTTCAATTATTAAAACTACTGTGACTTGGGATTCCTCTCTCATATATGAGCTACGTGACAAACCAATTTTAATGAAATCTGAACTTAAAAAATAAAGCATTAAAAAGTTCACTGAATGTATAATGAGCCCATTAGCTGGTTTCTACCTTGACAGTGACATTGGTCTTTAGTGGCCTGGAGGGAAGCAAATTGGAAGGGGAAAGCTTTGGCATACACAGCCCAAAGATGGAGTAACAAGTCACTAACTTGATTAAAGTAAACTCACATACCTTTATAAAGATTCCTGGGGCTTAGTCCAGTCCTGGGCTTCAAGTATTTTGGCCACATGACAGATTTGTATCAGCTCCTTTTTGCCACCAGTGCGGGTAGAACACAGCATTAACCCCCCCGCTCCCCAGGGAAGTTACCCACTTCTTCCTGGTGTCCTGTCCTGGCTTGTTCCTTCTGGAAAGGGTACCACTGCCTAGAAAATCCCTCTACATCTGCTCCCCCCGTGTGGTCGGTGGCTTAGAAGAGAGAAGGTGAAGAGTATATTAGCTGCGCACATCTCTCCTCCCTGTCTCAGGAGTTCCTGGCCTCTTGCTCATTCCACTTCTAGAGGTTGTCCTCCAGAGTCAATCCGAATAAAATCATTTGCAAAGAGTGTACAGTTTTGACTTGGCCCTGAGGACTAGCATTCTATACCTCAAGTACTGCCAACATCTTACTCAACATTAAGTTAATTTAGCTGTAGCCTCAGGATTTCTGTGATGCTCACTGCCTCCCTGGCTGGCTGGCTCCCATCTGTAACTTCTGACCATAAATTCTTCCCACACCAACCTCAGGCAGTTTCTCCCCAATAATTAAAGACCCCGTTGAAGTTCCTGCTATGTAATAAGGACTGGAAATCTAACAAGGCAACCAGATAGTCAATTTCAGAAAAAAACTGTGTCTCACATTTGTACTTCTCTCCTTTTTCAATTCAACATCTTTAATTTTTAGAAATTCAATTAATTCCCAAGGCAAAAGGCCTTTTTGGATATCCTCAAAGAATCCCCATTAGGGGCAAAGTATTTGCCTGTATTTTGTTTCCACTGGGCTACATTAGTTGAACAACAACAGTGACAAAGTAATCATACATTAGAATTTCTGTCCAAGCACAAACTTGGAGATTGATAAATAAATACATTCTGCAACTTCTTTGCTGTGAGAGAAACAAGCAATGTGTCTGGCACGAGAGCAATGCAGGAGGCTCATTTTGGATTCAGATCAGAGTTCACAAGCCAAAGAGAGATGGTTTTAAGGGAATTTGTAGAATCCCTCAGTACCAACAAAGGCTACCAAGTTGAAGCTTGTGTTTTGGTGAAAACAGTAACTTAGTCTCAGCTCTCAGTGGTCTCAGCAAGAGCAGATCATGGTATACTGGGAACCCTGCCTCCTGGAGTCTACTGCTTCCGTTTCTCTTTAAAGGACATCTTTTTTCCAGAACTCCAAGCTTTGTTCAAACATCTGTGCTGCAGTCCTTGGGGACAGTATGGAGAAATGGGGAGGGCCTTCTGACAGATGTCAGCATACAGAGACTTTCCACAAGTCAGAGCCTCTCTGGGCTTTCGCTGCCACGTGACTCCTCAGGTCCCTTTCAGCTCTAACATGCTACAAATCATAACCTCTTCCCTCGTGGGATAGTCAATCTTGGTAAAGACAGTAAATCCTAGTATGGAAAATGTGATTTCACCACAACACATTTCAGTCATGCTCAGCTTTATTTCAGTAACTACTAAGAAAGGTACAAAGTTGTATATTAGGTCAAAGATCACAAAAGGGGAATGGTTGTCTGGTCCTAGAGTCACCAGTTTGGGATTTGTGGGAACTCTGAAAGGAAAGGAACCCTACATTTGACCTAGAAATTATGCTAAATTACACTGAAAAATCATTTTTAGCAACTTGATAAAAGGGAAGAGTCAGGAACTTAGGCCTAGAAACCATAAAAACAGGAAAGCCGGTAGGGCAAGGTTAACTGAATTCCAAAAGGTCGTTTCTGGCTAGTAGATCAGCAATATTGCATGGCCTCACTTTTATATGACACATTTCTCTCACTTGAATCTTCTTGGTTGATCATTTGGACCGCTTTCATGACAGTATTTTCTCCCCACTGACGAGGAACAATAACTCTGCCCCCACACTGTCCTAGAAAATGGAACTTTTCACTTTCAAGACGGTCAGGTAATTTATCACCTTAGTCTTCAATAACTGAGCTGCTATTTTTTCAGTACTTGATTCTATTCGGTGACTAGCCTGCTGCTGAGCTTGAACTGCCATTAAAAAACAATAAGCAAAGATAAATAAGTTTTCCCTACTTTTTAACTATTAAATCATTTTCTTTTTCACACTTCTCATGTTTTTATACATCATGTCCGAATTGCCTAAAAGGCAGCTTAGGTGGGTGGTCTTACACAACCACATAAAGCTAGCTTTGGGGAAATCCACGAATCAGAATGACTTGGGTTTCCCCAAAAGGAATCATCTTAAAATACAGGCAGGACTGCTGGACTTACAAATTTACTATGAGTACATTTCTCAACATGAATTTAGTGCTGATAATGAGTTGTACTGGTATACGTAGTTTAGAATTAGAAGTCCTTTAATCAGGATAAGACAGGACATTGTGGCTAGTCTGCTCTGCTTCCGGGGCTTGGCCCAGGTCCAGCACACTCCTAGCAAAGATAAAGGATAAAGTGCAGGGCAAACACTTTGTTTTTAGAAAGAGGAAACACTATGTTTCCTCCACCACTCTTCCCTGTCCCAGCCTAATGAACTAATCAAATTTAAACCTGTGTTCTTGAACTGGTAGTAAAAGAATGAACTCAGTCATTTAACCAGACATCTTCATAAGAATGGAAAAAGAATCAAAATTCCAATTCTTAGCTGGAAGGAGGGACCTGAAAAGCATAAAGCCTAATTCAGGAGACAGTGTCCTGGCTTGGCTATGGACAGCTATCACACCAGTGTTATTTGGGAAAATAGCCTGATTTCTAGCTCTTAATAACAGACTCACCTCACCAGACTGTCAATGAAGTTCACAACTTTTTCTCTAAGTACTTCAAACTTGGTTGGCTTCTTACTTGTTCTTCTTAACTCCTTCATTTCCAATAAGGCCTGTGGATGAAAGCACATACCTTTTCTGGTGATTCTGAGGAAGGAAACCCTTCAAGAAGGTACTCTGTTGCTCAGGCAGAAGCAGCTGACGCCCTCTCCATAAGAGAATGTGCAAAGAAAGAACCGGATTAAAATGGGTTGTTTTTATTTTTTATTTTTAAAGTCTGGAAAGAATCTCTCCTCCTAGGTGTTTTGCTTCAAATATATATCAAGTGAATTTTCAGGGAAAGAGGAAAAGGGCAGTGCATTACTAAGTTATTATATGGCATAGTGCTCATTCTTCACAACCCGTTACGTACTTCATTTCAGGAGAGGGCTTACAAGAACAACAACAACAAAACCTTGCCTTTTTGCCATACTAACAGAATAGGTTCCATGTGTTTTGTTTTGCTTAGACTGAAATTTTACTCTACATTTATCATAACCTGATATCATGCTATACAAAGAAGGTTCTTTACTTTGACAACCAAGATTCTAAAGTTAGAACTATCTGAAAAAGATTATAGTGGGTATACTGTGGCTCAATTTCTGCTCTGTGCTTAACACTCATTTAAAAAATCAAGAAAAGTATCTAAAACTAATAGAGTTAGGCTTTTTTGCATGTTTCAGTTTGATCAAACAGAAAAACAAATACATCAGATAAATAATTGGATTCATGTTTGCAACCACGTTCCCATTTTCCTTTATTGCTAGTTAATTTTCTTTGTCTCTCTGAGACTACAGAACAGTTTCCATCCATGTTCACTAGTAAATTCCAGACTGAGTACATGGAGAATGAAGATGGCAGTGGGATAAACAGGATGTTCAATTTATAAGTGAGTTATAAAGTCTGCTTTCTTCCTGGTTGTGGTTTAAAAAGGAAAATAAAAACATCCAGGCAGAGCTAATCTAGAGCACACACCAAAAAAAGGGAGTGTCACAGGATGCAAATGGAAAGAAAAGTGACCTGACCTTCTGAAGATGATAGAGGTCTGTCTTCTGCAGCCCCTTTGACTGTGACCCCGAAGTATCTTCTTCCTCTTTAGCTTGTGCTTTAATAGAAAAGCAATACACAGCAACTAGGGTAAATCCATTCAAGTCAAGAGAATCAACATTTTTATTACTCCAAGGGAAATAAAGTTTCATCTATTTTTTTTTCAATGTGGCAGGGGATCAAGGGTCCATTAGATAAATGATTTCTTCCAGAAACTGAATGTAAACAAATATTACATAAGTTATGCTGCAGAGAGGTCTTAAAAAAACCAGCTACTGAATTTTAAAACGGTGACCACAATAAAAAAAAAGTACAAATAACACCGCGCCCCTACCCCCACCACATCAACAGCAAAAAGCTCCAGATCTTTGCACTGTTATAAACTGCTTTTAAAAAATGAATTTAAATTGTATTCCTTTGATTATGCCAAGACTGTAAACAACACACACCTACACCCTGGGGAGTATGGTCTCAACCTTCCAATGCATCCAATGCACTAGTTTTGACAAAATGCTATGTAATGATGAGTGGAGTGTGTGAAAGATCGGAAATCATCTATTAAAACACCAAGTGCACCAGGGCTCCTCAGCAGAGGGAACGAAAACCGTATCTGGTAAAAGGTGTAGTTGTGCTTCTGGGGAGCACGAGGCCCCACTGCCCTCCGCTGGCGCAGGGCAGGTTAGCCCCTCACTCACATGGTCCTCTGGCCTAATCTCAGACAGGATGCAGCTGGGCAAGCTGCACTGTACTCAGAGAATACATTTCTTTGTTGCTGTGGCTAATTCTTAGATCCAGAAAGATATAATTTGAGGTTAAAATATTTAATAAATTCTTTGTCCTATTTCTTAGCATGTAGCAGAGACTTAAAAATAAATCTCATATGACACTCTCACCTACTTAACCCTCCAAACTTAATTTTAAACCCAGACTATAATATATAATAACTTAAGGAACCAGGGATAGTGTATAGTCAAGTATTCCTACTTGTCTAACATAAGGGGTTTTAATTTCACTTTATTATTAGCAATGTGTCACTTTTGAAAATAGAGAAACACAGACATTTCTTCATGACACTGGTTTTGCTTCAATTTGTAAAATTCTTTGTTCTTTACACTATTAATCTTAACCTCTAACCTTTCTATTAAGCTGTATTGCTTTATTTGGTATTAGCACATCACAGAATTTGTTCATTAGCTTATGTTACATGAGCTATAATTAAAATTATATTTGCATTCATTTTACAAAAATCCCTGAGTCCAATTTTGTAAAAGATTGACATTTACCTAATTTACCTTATATTCTTCTAAGTCTTTTGCCCTATTTATGTCCTTAAGGGTGGCCCCTCACTGTCCCAGTGACCACAATTGGGGATATTTAAAAACTGAATATGTGAGGAAAAAACAATGAGCTGGTGATCCTGAGCAAGTTCTTTCTCTTCTTGGGCTTTAGTTTCTGTATGTGATAGCTGGACTCAATGACCTCTCTGATTAACAATTTCCAGCCCTTTTGAAAAGTAGTTGAACTCAAGCTATACTGCAAAAGAACGATGCGTACACACAACGTGGGGGAGTACTCCCTCATTCGGCCTGCTCATGCCACTCTAGTCAGACAAGCTTTCTCTTTCACCTTCCATTGACTAGGCACTCATCAGGTGCCCAGCACTGCAGCTATGGAGAGATATGGAAAGATGTCAGCAAAAGCAGTTTCCTAAATCCAAAGGCTTTTCAAGACAAAAGAACACTTGTCAAACATAGAAAGGCCTGATGAGGCATTCCAAGTAAAATAGTTTCACCATGCCATGTCTAGTCCACCTATGTGCTTACGCATTATTCAATCTGCCTCTTTTCCCCAAACTCCATTAAAAATTTCCCTAAATAGGGGAAAATAAAAGATGTACACTTACTTTGTTTCACCAAAAGAGTAGCATACTTTGGGGCTAGAAACAGAGCACGAGAAGAGCCCAAGAAAAGTTAATGATCGGTATCTGTGGTGCCCCATGAGAACAAAGTCCTGGGGTACAGAGAACAGAGCACGGCTACCTATACACAGTGAGGCACCCCCAGCAGTAAGCAAATAGAAATCATCATGTGGGGGTTATGCAGATAAAGGGAACTGCAACCGTCCAGCACTGAGGAGGGCCTCAGTTCATTTACACTGAAAGAGTCAAGGTTTTGCAAATCTGATTAAAGCAAACCTCATGCACAGTTTGGTAATCAGCATAGCAATGAGCCTCACTGCTGTGAAAGCAGTTCACAAGTATTAATTTTTCAGGGTTACAGATGATTTATGCAGTGTTTTTGAACTCTACAAAGAACTTGATGAAATGCTCAAGAAAAAAACAACATCTAAAAGGAGTCCTTAATTATGATGCCGTTACTCTCTCCAATCTTTTTGAATTTTTGTTTTTAAGGTAAGTGCTCCAAACTGTCCATCAGGAGAAAGAATTTGCTTTTTCCTAGGCCCATTTGATGTTTTTCATGGTTTAAACCAAATCTAGAAGAGAACCATTTGGCCTGTTTGTGACTGTCAAGATGTGATATTCTGAGGCTTGGTATACTGATACTATGAACTACTTTATCCTTTCATCTCTCAATACATCACAATGTGGGGTTTTCCATGTTATTTTAGTTAAATGGTTATCATAGTCCGTAGAATTGGCAAGATACTATATTCTCACCATCAAGGCTCTGAAACTGGGCCAGGAACTCCTCTATTCTCTTTGCTGTGTTGCCAAGCTGCTTTTCAGAAGACCTAAAAACATTGAGACATTTCTGAAGTATGGTCGTCAGTTCATCCTTTGCCAACATCCTAGAACAGAATCAGTGACAGGAGATGTAATATAACAGCAAAATTAATATAGTTAAAAAATTATCTCCATAGTAAATAATTCTGGTCAGAACAAACAAGATAGTATAAATTCTTTATTAGTAACTAACATATTTCCCAGAAATTAAGACCTAGCCAGACAATCAGCTTTAATGTGTCTTTTGGAGCAAAAATTAATATAAGACCCGGTCTTACATTAGACCTGATCTTATATAAGACCTGGTATTATATTACATTATATTATATTACATTATATTATGTTATATTATATAAGACCCGGTATTATATTATATTTATTATATTCATTATTATATTATATTATATTATATTATATTATATTATATTATATTATATTATACCTGGTCTTATATAAGACCCAGTCCTATATTATATTAAAATAAAACCGGGTCTTATATTAATTTTTGCTCCAAAAGACACATTAGAGCTGATGGTCCGGCTAGGTCTTATTTTCAGGGAAACGGTACTGTTTCCAGAGTAGGAAAAGAGCGTACATTTTCCCAAGTATTCTTTGGTTTAATATAAAATAAGCCTTTAAGTAAGTCTGATTAGAGATAATAATGTGATACAACCAATAAAATCATTAACATTTTAATTGAATTATATATACATACACAGAATCAACAAAGACGCCTGCTATCATCAGTAATTCAACATCATTTAAGAGTCCAGTCACTATGACAAATTAAGAAAAAAGCAGCAAGTGGTATAAACATTAGAGAGATGAAATTTATTATTTGCATATGATGTGACTGTAAGGGTCAAAAATCTAAGAGAACTGCAGAAGTGTTAAAGAGTATAAAAGGGTATATGGATATAAGACAAATAGGTGTATGTGTTTTTGTGTGTGTACACACGTTAATACCTTACATGTATATATAACAAATATATTAAAACTTTGTAACAGAAAAAAGAACAACAAATTTGGCAACAAAAACCATAGAATACATAGCAATATACGTTATAACAAGTGTATAACATATTTAAAAAATGAAAGCCCTGAATAAACAGACATTTTAAGTTCTAACCTTCAGTACTGTAAAGATACAAATTCATTCCAAATTAATCTATACTTTTAACACTTTGAAACAAAATTCCAGTGACTATCTTTTTAAAATTCAGGAAAATTATCTAAATTTTATCTGGACAAATAATTGTTACTAAAAAAGAAGAACAATGTGTGCATGCTTCCGTGTGTGTAGTGGGGCTATTAATATATCAAAGGTATAAGCTATAGTGATTAAAATCAGATGGTACTTGTATAGGAATACACAGGACAGTGAAAGAGAGTAAGAGTCTAGAAAGAGATCAAGGTATATATAGGAATTTGGTACATGACACAAAAAGTAGCATTTCTAATCAATGGGGAAGAGATGGGAGGTACTGAAAATAACTCATTTGAAAAAAATAGATCATTACCTCAATATATTTCAGATAGAATAAAAATGTGAGTATGGTGTAGAAGTAGGGGAAAGAACTACTTCATCAATCCTAAAATACTAGAAGAAAACAAAGAAAGATATTCAAGCCTGATAATGTCCAGCACCAGTAAGAGTGTGGGGGAAACAAATACTGATACATTGTTGGTACAAGTATACCTGGGTACAATAGTGTTTATATTTTAGACTCCAAAAGTCTGTATCTATGTATTTATTTTCTGAAAATAATTATACAGATGTGCAAACACACACTTTCAACCCTAGGTGATTACTATTTGTAACAGTGAAGAATTAGAAACTACCTAAATAGGCATCAAATTAGAGACTGATTAAATGTTACTTTCAAAACATGGGATATTACATAGCAGTGATAAATAATGAAGTAATACTAGTTATGACAACAAACATCTTATATGTACACATATGAACCAGGCATCATTTTACCGCCACAACATTGTATGATGTAGGTACTATTATTATTCCCATGTTAAAAGACGAGAAAATAGAGGCACAGAAAACTTAGGTAACTTGTCCAAGGTCTAGTAACTGGCAAAGCTGGGATTTGAACCCAGTCTGCCTTCAGCTCCATGCTCTTTCTGACCATGCTATACTGCATTTCACAATACAGTGTCTATGGTAGAATATTAGGTGCAAAACAAGTAACTACTATGAAAAAAAACAAACAAAAAAAAACAAATCCTAAAAATACAAGTTCTGAAACACTGTATGAGTATTATTTAATATGTTTGTGCGTGGAAAAATATCTGGAAGTACAAATTGCTAACAGTAGATGACTGGCTTTAAAAATTATATAACACAAGGGATAATATCAGAAAAGGAATGTTATCTTTACATTTAGATTACTATTAGAGTGACATCAACGCTTTGAACAAAACCAAAACTAACTAAGCACAATTAGCTGGAAACAACTAAAAAATGAAAAATTTATCCTGAAAAGTTTGTTATACGAGTATGTATCATCCCAAATAAAAAATTAAGGATTGACTCTAGCCACTAGACAAGCATTTTTCAAAGCGGGTTTTCAAAATGGGTTTGAAACCATTAGTAAGTCATGAAACCATTCATTCAATAAAAATTTAATGAATACCTACTGCACACCAGGCACTGTTCTGGGCATTCGGGGTACACCTCAAATGAATCAAAAATCCATCCTCATGAAACTCACATTCTAAAAGGGGCAGGGGTAGGGTGGGGCACAGAGACAAATACTATCTCATCTTTCTATACATGTTAAAATTAATATTATGAAAAAATATTGAGCAGAGTATAGTGGGGAGAGTGCGGGGGAGGGGGTTGTGGGTAACTTTCAATTTTAAAATGGTTATTGAGCCTCACTGATGACATTTGAAGAAACATGTGAAGGAGGTATGAGAGTTAGCTATACAATATCTAGAAGAGCTTTTCCTGGCAGAGAGAATAAAACATGCAATGATCCCATAGTAGGTGTATGTCTGGCATATTCAAAAAGAGTAAGGAGGCCAAGGTGACTGAAGTGGAAAGAGAGAGACCAAGCAGGAGATAAATTCAGAGAAAGGCTGGATCATGTAGGGTCATCGTATAAACTGTAGCTTTTAGTCTGAGTGAAAAGGGAAATTAACAGAGAGTTTTGAGCAAATGAGTGACATTATCTGACATATATGAAAAGGATGATTATGACTGCTATCTTGAGAAAATCCTGTAGGGGAGCATGTGTGGAAGGAAGGAAACCAGTTAGGAGGCTATTGCAGTAATCCAGGTGAGAGATGATGGTTACTGGGACAATGGTGGTGCCAGTGAGGGAAGGTAGCAAGGAGAGGTTTGATTCTGGACATAATTTTGAAGGCAGAACCCAGGCTTTCGGCTTTGAACAATCAGAAGGATGGAAAGACAGCAGGAAGATTCTAGGTTTCAGGGGGGAAGATCAGACATTCAGTTTTGAAGATATTAAATCTGAGATGTGTATCAAATATCCAAGTGGAGGTGTTAAACAGGTAGATGGGCATAACAGTCTGGCACGCAGGAGAGAAGTGTGGGCTTTGGACTACACACGGGGGCACTGTCATGTCAGAACGTCATGGAGAAGGGAAACCAGCAAAGAACACTGAGAAGGAAGGAGCATGCAGTGAGGTTAGGATACAAAGCGAGAGAGGCTGGGCCTTGGAAGTCATTAAGGAGTGATGAACTGTGCTCAATGCTGATAATACCTTAACTAATGCCACACATAACTGACCATTAGATTTAGGAACATGGAGGTCACTGGTGACCTTGATCAAAGTGGTTTTGATAATGTGCAAAAAGCAAATCAGTTAGAGAGATAATGAGAGGAGAGGAACTGAAGATAGTGTGACAATGCTTTCGAATTTTTGTGGATTTCATCTAGCATGTTGTTTTAAAAGAAACAGAGTAAAACTGAAAAGAAAATATTTGAATTATAAAGTCTAAAAGCCACCACACTAGAGTACTTTGAAAAAAAAAGGAAAAACACATCTAAGATAGGTCACATTAATGCGGAAAAAGAGCTATTTATCTTTAAGGAACTTGATTAAGTGATTATATCACTACCAGGAACATGGTCCGAAAAAGGCTTGTGATACTGAATGTGTTAAAGCTTTATAGGTTGTCAAAAAAATGTTTCTTTGACTAAGACAGAAAGAGAATCATTTAGCAATCATTAAAAGCAATCACCCTGCAGGGCAATGGGGTGTTCTGCTTCGTTGTGCAGAAAGCCAGTCATTTCTGGTTAAGTACTGATTATTATATACACGTCTGATTGAGAACAGGCCCTAAGGAGAAACTGGTCAGTCCATGGCTAATGCAAAGATCTCCTGAATAATGAGTTCTCAAGCTCTCCACAGACATCATTACAATACAGCTTCAAAAAATATTCAAAAACTCAAACCTGCAAGTGTATCAGTGAAGACTAGAAGAAAACAAAAAAAGCTTACAAAGAAAACATTCACAGAGACTGTCTTCTTCAAAAACAACACGATAAAGCAATCATTTATGATCATAACAAGTGAAAGAGAAACCAAAAATATGCATAATTACCCCTAAGGCTTGATATTTCATCTGAGATACCACTCCTTCCAAGAAACTGCTTGACCTACCAAATGGAAGTAACTATCCAGTCTATTAGTTCCTTAGCACCCAAGAGTTCACCTATTACAGCACTTACTCCTCTGTACTGTAATTGCCTGTCCACTTGTCCACTTTAATCTCTCACTTGGCCAAAATTCACTGTAGATCAGACTCAGGGCTGTCTCTGCCATCAGATCAGTGGCTCCACCGATCATGCACAGAAAAACATTTTTTGAATGGATGACCCAGGCAATGGCCATGCACTGATAAAGAATTTCATGACGTCAGGCCTTAGTGAAGGACAGTTTGTCAATTCTCAAATTGGTTCATGCTGGCGAGTCCCTGGAAATCATGGTGCCCACTGTGGAACACCATGCCCTTTTTTGAATGTCAAAATAAATAAAGTTAATTCTATCACATGGTTAGAAACCATTTTAGTAAGAGAAAATAGATACATGTTATTGATGCATTATAAAAGTATAACCATGAGTTCACAGGGAAAAAAACGTTGTCAAACTTAGTTTAAGTAGCTATAGCTGAGTTTTTAAAATTAGTATTTCTTAGCTACTTTTTCATTTTACTAACAGAAAAGTGGTAGTGGGCACTAACTGTTTAATAAAGAAAACCTAAAACTACAAATTCAGAATTTTTTTTTTTTTTTTTGGTTTATGGAGATAAAATAAAGCACTGCTCACTATTAGTGCTGAAATACCTTAGTCCAGTTTTAGACTAGATCAATTTGAGATCAATTGCCTAAAGTCATTCAGCTTCTCTCTCTACAACTAAGACTTCTCTTTTACTTGGATGGCTTCATTTCTTCCTCAATTTTTTTGTACCCTTTTCTTATTCCTCTTTATTTTCTAGAACAGTTTTCCTCAAAGTGTGGTTCCTGGACTATCCGTCCAAACGTGGTGGAGTGCCTGCTTGTTAAATGCTGAATCGGTGAATCCTGCTGACCATCACATTGAGGTTCCCAAGAGTCAGATTCAGAGTCTTTGAAGAAAGGGCAGAGAGGTACACCTTGAATACGCCTTAGCTGATTCCTAGGCACACTGAAGCCTGAAAACCATTATTCTAAAAGCAGGACTCTCAACATCCTTTGCTTTAAAACGAGCTGCAACAATTTAGCTGTTTGCCTGATTTCTCCACAAGCCAACAGATAATTGTGGAGGTACCTGATGGGATATAAACTCAGGACTGGCAATTCCTGTTCTAAAAGAAAGAATATTTTAATGGTGTAATCTCAAAGCTTCTGCATGGATAAAGCTAGATTATCAAAAATTAGATTAGTGCTATTGAGGAGGCATCTCAGACTGTGGAGCTGTATCATTTAGATTCCAAATCTTCAGTGTCTTTGAAGTAAGCTAAAGTGATCAAATGTTAATATTATTACTTGGGTCATGTTTTTTCAACTCAATGAAAGCTGAGCTGACCTGCTAATATATTACTGTTTAACTCAAAAGCCTTACTCAGAAATTAGAATAATTTCTTTCAGTATAAAGTAAATGCCTTCAGCTATCAATCAACTTCAATTTACAAATCTGTTTCTGTAGCAAGCTCATAAAGTTACACTTGGGATCAGCATACTAGACACTGAGGCTCCTTTCACTTATGGCTGCAGCCTGTGCCAAAATGACTCGCGTCAGGATTGGGGGAGGGGGTTGCACCTACAGAATACTTTGCTGGCTCATTTTAAAAATTTGAGTATGCTCTGAACATGGACTATTGGCCACAACCCATATAAATTTCCTTTTATACCACCTCTCAAATAATTGGAATAGGGCTGAAAAATGTTCTGAACTTTGAAGGTTCAGATTTAAATTTCATCTCTGCCAACTGCAGGAAAGTCATTCAATGTTTCTGGCTTTGGTTTTCTTATTTGGAAGAAAATGTGCTAACTCTGGATGGGTAATTCTCAACTGATGGGATGGGGAGGCAAAATAAATTCCCCTAAGAAAGGGGGCACACTGTTTACTATCCCCAATCCAAGAATGGCTGCCAGAGCAATCCACTGCACAGACGTGAGGGAGCAGTACTCTGCAGGTCCAGCTGACCCATCATGTTCTGATAAGTTGAGGACTCTGATTTAGATCAACCCTTAAAACCTCATTATTGAAGCAAGGTTTTTAGAACTTCAAAAGTCTGAAAAATTCTTGATCTAGTGTTTGATTTCTAGCTGGCTGTTTAGAGAGTCTCTCAATAGAAAGGTAAATTTTTCCTCTTAAGGTCTTTCATAGCTGATCAGGAAAAGTCAGTGTACTCACCTAGCTCACTGCTGAGTTAGCAGCAGTTTTACCACTTCCTATTCCCAAATGGTGTTTTAACTTAGATACATCCTTATATATTTGGTTGAGTGAAAAATTAACCAATTCATAGTCTGTATAGGGTTGTGGTCTTCATGCTCTAAGAACTGACTCAAGAGAGGAAGTTACAGAACACATGCAGAACCAGTGTACGCACGTCAAATTAGGACACATTATAAAGGTTTACCCCCATGCTCCCCACGCGCACATCAATGTCTGCTGCATACATTTTTTAAATAGCTGTGATATAAAATTCTATAGGACTTTTCCACTCATAAATATGTAACAAACATTTTAGCAAATTATGACAAATTCCTTGTAAATACTTTTTTAAAAATTGGGATATAACTGACACATAATATTGTATTAATTTCAGGTGTACAACATAATAATTTGATATTTGTATATATTGCAAAATGATCACCACATTAAATCTAGTTAACATCTGTCACCATGCATGTTACAATTTTTTTTCTTGTGATGAGAATTTTTAAGATCTACTCTCTTAGCAACTTCCAAATATACAACACAGTATTAACTATAGTTATCATGCTATACATTATATTCCAGGGCTTCGTTATTTTATAACTAAAAAATCTGTATCTTTTGACCACCTTCACCAATTTTGCCACCACCCCACCCTAGCCTCTGGCAACCACCTATCTGTTCTATCTACGAATTTGGTGTTATGGCACCAAATTCTTCTTCTTTTCATGGCTAAATAATAATAATTATATATATATATATATATATATATATATAATATTTATATATACACACACATACTTTCTTTATCTATTCATCCACTGATGGACATTTGTTTCCATGCCTTTGCTGTTATAAATAATGCTGCAATAAAAATGGGGGGTACATATACCTTTTTGAGTTAGTGTTTTCATTTCCTTCAGATAAATGCCTAGAAGTGGAATTGCTAGGTTATATGGTAGTTCTATTTTTAATTTTTTGAGGAACCTCCACACTGTTTTCTATAGTGGCTGCACCAATTTATATTCCTACCAACAATGTATGAGGGTTTCCTTTTCTCCACATCCTCATCAACACTTGTTATTTTTGTCTTTTTGATAATAGCCACACTAAAAATGTGAGATGGTATCTCATTGTGATTTTGATTTGTGTTTCCCTGATGATTACTGATGTTGAGCACCTTTTCATGTACCTGTTGGCCAGCTGTATGTCCTCTCTGGAAAAATGTCTATTCAGATCCTCTGCCCATTTTTTAATCAGATTTTTTTTCTATTGGGTTTTATGTATTCTTTATATATTTTGGATTTAGCCCCTTATCAAATATATGATTTACAAATATTTTTTCCCACTCTGTAAGTAGCCTTTTCATTTTGTTGATGGTTTTCTGTCAGAAACATTTTTAGTTTGATGCAATCCCACTTGTTTATTTTTGCTTTTGTTGCCTTTACTTTTGGTGTCAAAGTTAAAGTCATTGCCAAGACCAACGTCAAGATTACTGCTTGTTTTCTTCAAGTTTTATGGTTTCAAGTCTATGTTCAAGTCTTTTGTATATGATGTAAGATAGAGGCTCAGTTTGATTCTTTTGCATGCAGTTGTCCAGTTTTCCCAACACAATTTATTGAAGAGACTGTTCTTTCCTCATTGTATATTCTTGGTTCTTTTGTCATTAATTGCCCAAATATGTGTGGGTTTATTTCTAGGCTCTCTGTTCCATTCATCTGTGTCTGTTTTTATCACAATACCATACTGTTTTAATTACTATTGCTTTGTAATATAGTTTGAAATCAGGAAGCATAATGCTTCCACCTGTATTCTTGTTTCTCAAGATTGTTTTGACTATTTGGGGGCTTTTGTGATTCCATACAAATATTAGGAATTAAGTACTTTGTAATGGCCACAAACTATTTCATCAAGTAGATCTATGGTTACTTAAACAATCAAAGAGATTTTTCAAGAGAAATACTGCCTTTGAGGTACTTAAGAAAAATAATTAAAATTGGAAATGTTACTAGACTATGTTTCTAATAGTACCTTAGTTTTTCTTTCTAAATAACATTCAATGATCATTTTATTATTTTCTCTCATGACTTGAATTGTTTGAAGACAGGTGATGAGAATGTCTGGTTTCCTAAATTCAAATGATTCCTACTGAGAATGTCTAAGCTGACAAGTGTCCCTGACTTTTCGTCGACCTCTATTCTTTACAAAGGGGAAAAGAAGAAATCCAGTCTGAATGTTCCCAGATTCCTACTCTCTTGTAGCCCACTCTTACCTGTCCTTGCTGTAGCTGCTATATTTGATCCTTAGTGGTTTTATATTCCTATTTCTGATCTCAGCTTAGCAAAATGACTGAAACTTTGCTTTCTATTGACTGCTTCCGCTTGACTGAGATCCCTAAATCCATATTTTAGATCTTGGCAAAGAATAGTGGAAGGTGCAAGAGCTTTGAAGTCAGGCCTGGATTAGAATCCTAGTTCCACCAACAGCTAACAGCTCAGGCAAATCACTTAAACACTATCTGTGCTTCGGTTTCCTCAACTGTAAAGTGTAGCTAATGGTATCTGCCCAAAGGTGTACTTGACTACTAGACTAGAAAATGTACTGAAAGCGCCTGAGGCAGCGCCTGGCACACTGCCAGCCCTCATATACGGTGGTTACTACTGTCACCATTATTATCATTGCTCGTGTTTCCTTACCCTAGTGTGGAATTGGCATTCTTCACTCTTGACTTGTACCCCAAGATTATCAGTGCCAGGGAGATGCAGAAGGAAAGGAACAAGTCCCTCCCTGATAAAGGAATCCGTGAATTTGGGAATACCCAACAGGAGAAGGAAGCTAATCACTAACCACAAAGGTTAAAGAGGAAACCCAGCAAGAAGAATCCACTGAGTGTTTGAGATAGGTATGTTAACTTGAGCAGAAAGCAAAAGAAGTTTCAGAAACAGTCCAGTTGAAGTATATAAATACACAGAAATCTTTCATTAACACTCAATAAAATGAAATAAAACATAGCTTTTCAGTAGCAATCTAGTTTCCACGTGGAGTTACTTTCCCAGATAGCATAAAATTAGTTTCCTATCTTAAGCTGCACCTGCTAGATCACTAACATTTGTATTATTAAGTCTCTGGACTTAAAGTGTTTTCAATGTGAATTTTCCTCCTACTGTGCCCACCTGTTCTTTTCTTGTGAGCCCAGAGGAAGCCAAGACTTCATAAGTATTCAGTTTTCAGAGTTCTTTATGATATTTTCATATAATCATTTATATCCATTGAGGAAAATGATAAGACTATGTGCAGAAACTTAACTCACATTTGATTTTCCTTTTCTTACTGTCCAAGTAATGGAAAACTAGAAAGCCACCACACATATAAGAATTAAAGCCAAGAAAGACAAATGATTATAATTTTAAAAGGTACATTTGTCAGGGATAACTGATCTTTGATATCCGATAATAACTCTCAGATATCTTATATATTCATATAAATTAGATAATTTATGAAAGATCCAATGTTACTGTGGTCAGGGCCAGCTCAGGTGGGGGAAGGCATCAGAGCCACTGCCTACCTGAGGTTGCTACTCAAGGTCAGCAGCGACCTCCTTCACAGGATGTACTTCACCTGTGACGCTGTTCCTCCACCCCACTAGGTCAGGGCCATGCTGAGCTTGCTTTCTGTGACTCCTTTCCGTGCCATGACATCAAGTTGGCTAGATTGAAATTATTCATCACTACGTTCTCCTTGTGTAGTGTTAATATTTCATTAAACAAACATTTGTTTTACTTTAAAAATCACAAGTTCAAAACCAAGGTAAAAGCAGAAAAGAAATGGATGGTTGCTACATTAAAAACACCATAAGCTATAAACACAAATTCAAGACAGATATAAATATTAGACACAACAGGCTACTTCAGAAACTCCTTGGCAGGCAGAAGTCTAGAGGAAGGTGTTACTTATTGGCAGGCTTAGAGCAGACTAAGAAGAAAAAAACCAAACTACCTTAGCAGCTGCAAGGACGATGCATACTCCTCTGATTCCCATATGTTCTTTTCTAAACATGTGCAGTACAGCTCTCTGATCTGTAAGTGAGCAGAACACTTGTAAGGAGCCAGAAGCAATGGACTAAGTTTGCACACTACTAGTGTGCAAAATCATAAACGTTCAAGACATAAAATTAATGTTATTAAAAACAACCATTTTCTTTAGATGACAACAGACATGGCATATATCACATGGATCAGGCTTTATGAGAACACCATTTATGTAAAAGCAAAATGAGGCTATATTGGGACTGGCTGTTATCACTGGTCACTTTGCAATAAGAAAATGATAGAAATGATAATGTGATTATTAAAAAGGTTTAATGGCAGAAGTCATTTACATATTCTCTAAACCTTTGAGTAAAGGAAGCAAAGATTTAGGGATACAGAATTCTTCCATTAGCATCCAGTCTACAGATGGCTCATAGGTTTATGGTATGACACAAAGGCCAGCAGAGCACAATTTTGCAAGGAGTAGAAGTACTGCTTTCGTTTTAGTTCCTATTGCAATGCAAAGTTAACCATTAAGCATCCTCAAACAGATTTTTTCCATTTCAGTGGAAAAACGGAGGATTAGCTCTCTGTTTAAGTGATGAAAAGTTATTAAATAAAGTTAAAATGCCTCAGCACAAATACATTATAGGGGAAGTAACACCACTGGATTCATGTGGTTGTTTCCAGTTGTGGCCATAGAATAAAAAAATGACCAGTAATGTGTACAGCTGGAAGGGATTTAGATTTTGCACTCACTGCAAGATTTGGATCCATTTCAAATTCTGATGCCTGAATGCTACTGAAGTCAAAGCAAGAAACTACGAATATCCTGACTTCATAGATTCTAAATGAGGAAGTTTTAGTTACCTGTCGACCCAATGGGCACTTGGGAAGAGAAAAGGTGAACTGATGAAGACATCTCAAAACTAGGAAGTAATTTGTATGGTAAACATGCAGGTTTTCTAGTAATGACTGTGTTTCCTCCTAAAAAAATCACAGAATACATATGAAAGTCAGTAATTTAAAAAATATAATAAAATCTATTTCATGGATATGAAATATAATTTCTGGAAAATGATGAGAAGATTCAAAATTACAAATTAACCTCCTTAATTCTGAAAATTTATGATGCACACAAAATCCAAGGATAAAGGCTAGATATTTCTGATTTAGTATCAAGTCTGGTGGTATTTTACACACACCAAAATTAATACTGTAAGTTAATTTCCTCCTACCTACAACATTGCTACAATAACTTGGTTCCCCAAAATACAAGTGTGCAAAAGAGCACCTTGTTGGATGCCTGCCTGCACCAGCCACCTGGTGTGTGCCACAGTGAAATAGGCCCATTACTCTACCTCACTGGCATCAGGAAGGTGAGAAGATGCCCAAAGAGCCCAGTACCAACGTAATTAACAGTTGCTGGGGTTCCACTTATGATGTATGTTTTATTAAAAGTACTGCTAGAGTTGTGTTTGAAAGGGAAGAAAGAAACACTGTAGAAGAAACAACACAGGAGATTCTGCCTTTTGTTGATAATCTCCAGTATGTATTGGTTTTCTTCACTTTACCAATTAAGAAAAAAGACAGTGAAAAAGAGAAATCTGAAGCCAACAAACTTTATAATTTAGAATCCAGTAAGTATGATATGGGAGATAGTGTCTTTAAGAAACCTATGGTTTGCCTAATCTCACAAATCATTTCAAAAGGTTTTGTGGGTAGGGTGGGGGTTTGCAGGGAAGGAGCATTGTTTTCTAGAACCTTCTGAAATAGCTTATAAGTCATTTTAAAACACTGCATCCTAGCAAGCATTTTTCAGGTCTCAAATACTTTCATAACTGCTTACTTCCATGATGTTTTCTTAAGAGGATTATGATCGGTGGCATGGTGTAGGGACCTGGCCCACAGGCAGATCAGCTGGCTGCACTCAAGGTCTCCTGGCTTCTTGGGACGCTGTGTACCTGACAGCAGCCTGCAGGGCCTGCCAGATGATTTCTCCCATGGAATGCTCTTTGTTTTGCTGTGCCTATCTAACCTTGCTTCCTCTCTGCCTGCGGGCGGATCACTACCCTCTGACCGGCTGCCACCGGAGACTCTCCCTGGTCTGTAAGCCTCGATAAACCTGTGCCTGCTGTGTTCTTTGGGCTGTGGCTTCTCAGGCTCAAATCTGGAAACACCTCGGACTCAGTCTAAACACACAGTCTGCAAATTTTTTTCTCCTCTAAGAAGAAAATAAAAACTTTTAACTACTGGGTTGCTTTTTTTTTTTCAGTAATATTTTGCAGATAGCCATTATTTTTAGCAGAAAATAATACCTCAGGTATCAATAAATTCAAGTAAATCTAATCTACATAAAGCAAGAAAGCTGGTATATTTTCCTAAACTCTAACTCACTTAGAAATCAATTCCTTGGTCAGCAACCTATGGCCATTATCTGAAAGCCTAGGGCAAATGAAACAAAAGCTTTTGATATCAAAATGTTTTTCCTCCCAGTATTTAAGTAGTAATTTCAAAAATCTAAGTCTCCTACCAACACTATACAAGTATTATCAGTACAAAGGGTACTTCTGCCACCACTGAAAGTGCACACTTTTAATTCTACGTTTACTGTAAACTATAACAGAGATTGCATACAGTCAGTAATTGTTTGCCTTGATGTGAGCTTAAATAGCTTTTATATGGGGGAATATTCTGGAGAAAAAGGAATCTATTACTGAACAATAATCATACATCATGATAATTGCACTACCTATTACTTTTGCTCTGTGAAGTAACTATATTGTACATATAACCGAGTGACACAGTAGAATTGAATGACATGTTCAATTTACTTGGATGAAGAGAGAAAATCAACTCTTTACACATGATGGGCAATGCTGCACACTCAAGGAACCCTGCCCTAGAGTGTGAGATGAGAGAGATGAACACGTTTTTCTCCTAGATGGTCTTGGGCCCTTATACTTCTTAACTGTGTGATTACATCCCTGGGCTGAGTGGAATTCTAGCATTTAAAAAACGTTTTGTCTTGTTCATATAGCATGGCAGACTATTTCATCTGATGCTCAACTGAGTTTTGAAACGAGTTTTGGTTCCAACACTGCAAATAAAACTGGCTATGTTGGACTTAATGAGAGAAGATCTGTCACCTTTCAAAGGGATTTTCAAGAGTCATTTTGACCATACCAGATCTTTGTCTTATGTGCTGACTTTAGAACCTAATCTCCATATAAGATTCCACTGTTATATCTGTTATCAGCTGCAGCAGAAAACATCACAAATGATTAACTTCAGTTTTTTCATGTAATCTGTTCTCTAAGTTCTTTGTCTTACCGAGATACACATCTGCAAATGCCTTTACCTATCCAGACTAATAACTCCTAATGCATTTTATGAACACCTTTTTTGTAAACTCAAACTTGTAAAAGGTTTTGATATATGAGAAAATTTCCCACTTAACAAATTACAGCAGCATCACACTACAAACATGCAAAACCAAAACCTGTTGAAATAGTAATCCTGTTTTCTGGTCATTAAATATTTCCTCTGGCATCTTTTCTGTATTCTAGTCATAGCTGCCACTGTTTTATTACATAATTATGGTAAGTGTATTTCAACAGAAATACACTGCCTAGGAAGTCATTACTTCCGAAACAGGTACACTTTCTTCTGACGACCTCTTGGTCTTTACTGATCTTTGATACAGATACGGGAACAGAAATATTTCTCTGCTATAAGAAAAACAGAACAAATACATAACAGCCTCCTCACTCTTCTTCAAACTGCCCAGACATGCTCCAACCTCAGCTCTTCTACTTGCTGTTGCTCTGCTTGGAATTTTCCTCCAGATTCCTGAATGGCAAGGTCTATAACTTCCTTTAAGTCATTAGTCAAAATTCACCTTCTCGTGAGGCCCTTATTTAAAATTTCAATCCCACTCTGCATGCACAACGAACTTCATACTCCCTTTTTCTCCTTCGTTGTTTTCTCCTTAGCAATGATCACTAACATAGCTAATTTACATATTTAACTTGATAGCATGTAAGCTTCGTGAAGGCAGGGGTTTCGTCTTTGTTCACTCTTCTGTTCTCAGTACCTTGATTAATACCTTGCACACAAAGAAGGCACTCAGAGAGGATTTGTTGAATGAGGAAGTGCATTCAGAACGAAGGCCAATACTCAGTCACTCTTTTAAATAAGAGCAACTGCTTGTCTTGATGAATGTGGGCCAAATTTACTAATTTTTCAAAAGAGGAAAAAAGTTTGAATTTGTAATGTAAATTTTCTCAATTTGTAAATGTTGACTCAGATTTTTATAAAAACACTATGGACCTAAAAAAAACCACATTTATATTAGGCTCTGGGTTGCCAGTCAATGTGTAATACATCCTTTCGAATCAGCTGTCTCCAACCACAGCACTGTAATAAAATAGTGAAAGACACTTTCACTCTAAACTAGAAAAATCAACAGACACATTAACTTTTTTTCATAGACATCTTCTGTTCTTTGAATTCAACAGGTAGCCTGCAGATAACTTTTTCAGGGTAGGGTACAAATCTTTCTGCGCCGTCATATTTCTCACTATGTAAGTCTCAAGAAAATATGCCTCTAAAGGACAAAACACGCAATCCTAAAATGAATATGGCACAAATAATAAGAAACAGGGCTGCTAAGCGCAACAAGGACAAACACAGTATAAATAAATGCATAGAAAATACACAAACAGTTACTGAAAAGCAAAGATAAATGTCAGGCTATTTTTATAACAGATCAGCCTAGACATTCTTTTTCTTCGTCATCTCAATGGTTAAAGGTACTCTTTAAAAAATCTATTCCTGGCTTCTGAAAATACACTCTTGACAGAAAGTTATAGCAGGAAATGCACTTGGCAACTAGCTCACTCAGCAGACAGCTAATCTATCTAATCTTAAAAGACTCAGTAAACATGCACCCATCCATTTTCCAGTGGTTCTTAAATTTCCTTTTATCAAAATAACCTGCATTAAGGTTTCAGGACTTCCTATACTGCTCTGAAAAGGTTACAGAGATTATTACAATGATCATTAAACTCAATCTAGAAGTGATTTTACATTATAGCCCAGTGTGGATTCTCCATTACAAATAATGTTGAATAAAAGCCATTCTTCACTGTAATGCTGTATGTCAATTATACCTAAATTAAAACAAAAAGGAGGTAAAATAGGATTTAGAACTATGGAGAATACATGCCCTCTAGGAACTAACATTCATTTATTCAAAATTTGAAAATAGTACATATCAGCAAAACTCACACATAGAACCAGGGCTTAACTTCAATGCCATCTTAACTTTTTTACAATTTTCTAACAACTTTTTCCTAAAAAAGGCATGAAGAGTATGAAAACAAGTGTGACATTATGGGTTTCTAATTGTCCATCAGTAAAGGACTTGTTAAATAAAATGAAGGTACATTTGTTTAATACTATTCCACTCTTTAGTACTGATATGATTTCTAAGATTAAGTGCAAAACAAAACAAGGTAGCAGAACAGTGTACATATTCTAAGTTCATTACTTCTTTCCTGGCATTATATTATCAAAATATAATGACATTTTTTCATATCAAATCAATACCCACTTAGCAGTGGGTCCCTAAGCTGCATAGCTTCTATGTGCTTTTATTTATGACAGCCTTTAAAAGATCATTAAAGTGAGATTGCCTGCAGATTCCAAAACTGCTATGTGGAAAGAAAGTTGAGATCTAAAAACTGTTTTCAAAATAGACCACAGAAGAAACCTAGTGTTCTAGTTAATATTTTTTCTCAATAAAAAAAATCTTATCTCTTAGGTGAGATTTTGTGTCATCCTTAATAGTAACATTCCTATATGATTATCAAGACCTACTACTTCATTCTGCAAAGCATTTTAGGATGTACAGATATGATTTATAAAATTAACTCAATAAATGGTATGTGCATATTCTTTTTCATGAAGAAGAAAAGGAATAAAACTGAAACAAACACACCCACATTCCTACCTTCAAAAATCTCTCATTGGTCAATAGTGCAACTTGCTTTTCTGCA
Organism: Rhinolophus sinicus; assembly: GCF_057876585.1. Classification (NCBI taxonomy): domain Eukaryota; kingdom Metazoa; phylum Chordata; class Mammalia; order Chiroptera; family Rhinolophidae; genus Rhinolophus; species Rhinolophus sinicus. The sequence goes on from NC_142502.1 coordinate 63,250,850, forward strand.
GCTTGCTTTTCCACGTACCTAAAATGTTCACCATCCCATACACAAAAAGAGAAAATTAAACATTCTAAATAGTTGAATAGCATATGGGGGGAAAGAACTGCCTCAATTGGTGGTCACAATCTTTCATGTTTCCTCAAAAATAAATTCAAGATGACAGTCATGGTTTAATGGTAATTTTTAACTCCTTAAATCAGCTGCACTTCATAGTGTAGGGGTCTAATCATAAACAAAGGCCAGAAACTCCAGAAACAGAAAATGCTATTTATAAAAAATAACTCTAGAGAATCTGCAAATTATGCCCCTTTGTAAAAATGTTTCTTTATGCCCAATTTTCAAATCCAACAAAGAAATCCCACAATTAAAAACAGAAGGGTTTTAATTTGCGCCAAAAAATATTAAAAGGTTGTTTTTCTTTTCCCCACTTCAAAAACAACTGGATATAAAATCCCTTATTTTGCCCCAAACTCTATTATAAGATATGTTAAACATGTACTTCTGTTTTTACCTCCTAAATGATGGAAGACGTCGGATGTTTTCACATTGATTATCTGATAAAAAATTTATTCTTCTCTTGGCTTCTGGGAGATTACAGCACAGAACACTGAGGGGCTGGGAACAGAAATGCTCTAACAGAGAAAGCTGAAAGAAATGCGAAGATTACATGTATTTGTTATATTTTGGCAGTAATTCTTCTGCCGTATGTCTGCTCAATTTTTTTTTGTTTTAATAGCAGAAGTATTTATGGCACTGATACATTTAGCAATGTTGCAGTGCATAAATGACTATATATATTTAATGTTTTAGGGCTCCCATTTTGTAGACAAGATCAGAAAATTATCATCTCTGAAGTATAAACTAAAAGAAACTAATATAAATGGACAGATTAGCTATCTACAGAACAACTCACTTACAACAACAGTAAATGTGAAGGGGAAAGGACTGGGGTGTGACCTAAGGGTCTAACTGGTAGCCCAAAACTCGTAAGAAAAGAGTCAATGTGAAAACTGGTTTGCTAAACAAATGAAAATGCTACAACGGTAGAAGCCTGGCCTACTGATAAAAAAGAATAATGAAAAATGAGGAATAGCTAAAGAAAATGTATCTTTTTAAATGCAGTTTTATTTCACAAAGGAAAACATGGTACAGTATCTGATAGAATAAGTATTCTAGTAACTAGAATGCAGTGGTCTCCACAGGACAAGGGAGAATGATTTTCCAGATTCTACCATAACTGGTAAGATATCTCATAAGACTCTCCAAATGCTAAAATCTCTGCTCTAAGCAACCTTCTCATGACCAGCTTGGTTTTTCTAGATATCTTGATACTGGAGAGACAGTTCCCTAGATAGCAGACAAAACATACTTCCATCACCAAAAATAGCATTCTCCATCACAAATTAATATTTACATGCTACTTTATATACCACTCTTAAGATATCTGAGCTTGATTCTTCCTGGTAAACTGATAATGAATTTCTGAGCCTATAGAGCTATGGACCAGATACCTAGGTTGAAGTCCAAAACAGTCCATTTTGGAGAAAGTATAAAGCTGTAAGGCAAAGCACCACCCAAACTTAGAAGCAAGTAGAAAATAGAAAGCAACTGTTCATGCCAAGTGCTAAATTATTTTTGCACATATTAACATAATCTTGTTTCTTACTTATATTTTCCAATTACATTAATGTGATAATACTTACTCCAATGTTAACACACTTTTTAAACATAAAAGTGAAAATCAAACATGGCAAAGGCCTTGCTGGAGGGGAGGAATGGGAGCAAGTCACGAGTTATGGCAGAGTAATAGATGGGATAAGAATCCAGTATCACTTAACTATTTTGTCCAAGTTGTTCTCAATGTCTGGGTCAATTAACAAGTTGGTTAACTGATCTACTATCTAATGGGGGAAGGACTTCAACATACACAGAATGATTATATGCCCTATTCTACCTCGTAAGAAATCAGGACTTACACACATTTCCCACTTATACTTAGGAAAATTGGACAAATGGGGTCTAAAGATTCTGCCACTTATTAGCTATGTGACCTTGGCCAACCTACTTAACTTAAGCATGCTTTTTCATGTGCAAAACTGAGGATAATAATACACATTAATAAAACAAAGTAAATACTTAGTAGTGCCTAGCACAAAGGAGGTGCTTAGAAAATTTTCAGGAACCTATAAAATCATCTAATCTGATGCCCCTTATTTTACAGATCAGAAAACTGAGGCCCAGAGAGATTAAGTAACTTGGTTAATGTCATTTTCTTCATTCACTTTTTCAGTGGTATTTGAGACTACAGTCTCCATTTCCTGCAACTTTTTCTTCTCTTGACTTCATTGATACTCTACTTTCTATTGGCTTTCCTTTTTGCTTTGTCTCCTTTTCTATTGCTCATTCTTGTGTCACTTTGCCTTAGGATTCTGCCCTTAGTCCTTTCCTCACTCCTCTGCTTCACGCCTCATCCTCATTATATTACTTCAACCACCAACTTTTAATGATAAATCTTATTTCTAGTCCAGATCTTTCTCCTGAGTGCCAAATCTTTATGTCCAGCATAGCCTAAATTAACCATATTCAAAAAGAAAGTCATCCTTTCCTAACAAACTGACTCTTTCATTTATATTAACATGTACACTTAATATATGGTACCAACCTCTAATACATCTGCCAAGCTAGAACCTGTGTGTCTGTCGCTTATGCTCCTCTCTTACACATCCTATTAGCCACTTAGTCACCAGGTTCTATTGATTCTATCTTATCCTCAAACTTATTTCCTCCTCTCTAGTCCCACTTATCCTACCTTAGTTTAGCCCTTGTCGTATCTTGTCTAGACTACTGCGATTACCCTCTGATAGATCTCTCTCCCTCTATTGTTGCCTTTGCCTGGAATGCTCTTCCAATTCTGACCTGGCTAGCGCTTCTTCCTCAGGATACACTTCTGTTCTCCTATAGAATCTCCAGGGATGTTTCTTTCATACCACTGACTACTCAGAATGGTAAATGCAGGTTTACTCTTCTGCTTCCTTCATTAAACAGTGAACAATTTGAAGGCAGAGATTTCTTTGTGCTCTGTTTCTGCAGGGCTCAGCACAGTGCTTGGCTTACAGCAGACTCTTGATAAATATTAATACTTATAAGTAAATAAATGAATAAATGAAATGAATGAGAAGTAAATTAGGAATTGTTATACCTTAATATCATTTAATATCACATATGGCTAAGGTAAATAATATTTTCTTGCTTTAACATACTTTTTGTTAAACATCTAAATTAAAAACAAAAGGACACATATTAGCCATAACAGATCACTACAGTGTTTTATGTGGAATCAGAATATATGAGAATTTATAATCTTCCAGGCACTACATAAATATAAGGTATTATCATACTGCACTTCTGTATCGAAGGTTACTAATATATAGGTTTTAATCAACTTGACACTTGGCACGTGTTTACAATGACTACACTTTGTTAAGGTGTTTTAGGTAGTTGCCAAGAGAAGAAAATAACATTCAGTTCTAAACAACTGAAGAATGGGGTCCTGTTTTAGTTTAGGACATATGTTATCAAGCTAAATTCGTGAATTTTTTCCTGGTACTTCATGAAACCTTAGTGGAAAAAGCACTCCCAATGCATTCATATGAGAATAAATATGAATGAACACACACACACACGTGTTCAGGGAACAGCAAACTATGGCCCTCAGCCTATTTTTGTACGGCACAGTAATGTTTTTTTACATCTTTAAAGGATTATTTTTTAAAAATAAGAAAAAGAAGAATACACAACAGAGACCACCTGTACCATGCAAAGCCAAAAATATTTAATATCTGCTCCTTTACAGAAAAAGTTTGGTGACTCTTTATATATAACATTTCCTAGGTAGACAGTCCATTAGCTTTCACCAGATTCTTTTAAAAAAGGTCTCTTACTCCCTCCACCCCCACAAAATGGTTAAGAAGCACTGGAATGGAGGTCTTTTTTCATTTTGATATCTAATTAATATATTTTCTACATTCTTGCTGCAAGGTAACCAAGCAATGGTAGAACCTAGAATAATATAGCTTGAATTTACTTATTCTAGATTTTGTCATTTAAAATGCCTTAAGTATCACACTAAATAGTCAGTTTGAAATAACATGCAAATTATTTAGAATCAGCTTGTGAATTTTTAAACCCATTAGTGTTTTCTTACCTGAAGTCCTTTTATAAAGTTCTGAATTGAGAAATCATGATACAAAAAGATGTTGATCAGAATCTGTAATACTTTTTCACTTAGTTTAAAGGGAAACTGAGTTGTAAGAAGTAGCTGAAAGAGAAAAATGGGGGGTAGGACACACTCCTTGTTAGTCTTTACTATTCATAAACATGAAGTATTAATAATGAGGCAAAGAATGACAGTATAATACAGTAACTATGAAAGCTCTAAGTAGCTAGGTTTTTTTAGGTCAAATATCAACCAAAATTTTAAATTAATTAATACAACAATAACAAAAAGAAGGTATTCATACTATATCTTCAGAATCAAAGACATCCATCATCCTCCCTTCATTTCCTAATTTAAAAAAATACTGCCTATCAAATATATAACTCCTTTTCTACCATCAGAAGCCACTGAAGAAGCCGCAGGCTTTGGCAATTCTTGTTATCTGATAGGATTTCTTATTCATCCCTACTGATGCACATTAATGAAGAGTAACACATTATGTACTGCTAAATGAGAAACCCAAAATTAACTGATGTCTACTTAAAAACTATAAAATAGCTGAATCTGTATTACTCAGCTAATTTTCAATGGTCTATAGTGAAGACTGTACATCTAAACATGAAGTCATACTAGGCTTTTTAAACAGAAGCATTGTTATAGAAGGCCAACTGAATCTGGCCACAACCAAGTAACTTTAAATAATATAGCAACATAAAGAACACCATAAAGGAGCTGAATCTAGCAACAATTTGTGGAAGGTCAATACTAAAGAACTGTATTTCTATATGGGTAGAAATATAGAGCTAAGGCCTGGGAAAATGGTAGTATTTATTTTCAGTTAAGAGCGGCATGACAGGAAAGAGTCTACTAAAAATTTCTAATCATTTAATACAAAATGTAACAGTCAAAATACTGTTACTGTTACCAGGAAGTCACTAAATTCTATAAAAATTTATTTTAAAAACTTACAATTTTCCATTGAATAATAACTGATTGATAAATATCATTCTTTTCATAAATCTTGTATTTTATCTGCAGAGGCAATACTATACTACTATAAAAATCAATACATAAAAATATTAAAATATGTGAAAGAATATGTTCAATATCATACTCAGAGATGCAGAAAATTATCATTAACATTTATATTTATAATCTATTCTTAGCAGTTTTCTTTTCATCTTATTATCACTGGTAAATTTTTTTTCTTTTTACCTTATCAAGTACCGTAGTCAGGTGCTCCTTGCAAGACAAAGATTGGAATAGTTCTATACACAATAGAGATGATACTGCATGAGGAAGCAACCGATGGATGATAATAGGAGATGTGGCAATTCCAAAAATAAGTATTAGTGGAAATTCATGTAGATGTTGACTAGTTTTCAAAGGAAAATACAAAAGTGGGCTTTCTTTAGCAAATATATCTCAATACATATTTCAAAATAAGACAACCTTTATTTTAATGCCTATTTTATCAGACAACGCTAAGGAGTATTTTCTAAATACTAAAATTTTCTAGGTCACTAACTGCTCTAACAAAGTGACATAGAAATAGTTATATCCCAAACATTCCAACTCTGAAATCAATCTATTATGGTTCCTCTCATTGTATAAGAATACGGAGTTCCAGAGAGATCAACTGCCTCCCTCTAAGGTTATACAATCTCAAGTATTAGAAGAGGTTTCAGATACCATTCAATTTAACCTCTCACCCAAAGTTTGAGTCCTACTTACATTCTTCCTCACAGTTAGATATCCAGCCAATGCTTTAAGAGTTCAATGACATGAAGTTCACTGATTTTCAAGGTAACTTATTCTATTTATGGACATTTCTAACAGATCATTTCTGTGATCCAGCCATAATAGCTAAGAATTAGAAAACTTTTCTTACGTATACATTAAGATGGTTTTTAAGGACGTTAATAAAAAATGTTACATCCTTGCATTCTTCACGCAAACTTATTGGACGTGATTGATTCTCAGCATTACCAGTAGGAAGAGAAATGTAAAACAGTACTCTGAGAACTATAGCAGGCCAGAGTCCTATGTACTATGGCTGACGATTTTGCTTGTTCCCTCCTGTTAACTACTGCTTTTCAGTATTCCAGCTGTATGCAGTTCTACCACGGTAGGAGTAAAGTGCCTGGACTCTGTTACTGTTTTAAGTTCTTCCTTAATTTTGATGGTAAAAGTAGTTACAAATCTGATCTCCAAAAAAGTAGTTTTCCTATCACTATCCTGTACTGTGCATTTTCCCGGCAATGTTAAGCAGTGCAGTGTTAGCATTAAGAAGTCTTAGAATAGAAAGCTTAGTTTCAATGGGGGGGACAAAGACATTATTAAAATAACTGTAAGTGTATTAGTAAATTATTACACAATATAGCTTTAAGGCAAACGTAGCCATAACTATTAAGCAAGGTTAACACAGAAAAAAACAAAATAAATTGTATCTTAAAAAATGTACCATGGGAAATGCATGTCACTGGATTTTAAAATAGTGTTAGTTACTTCAATTCTGAATCTCATAGGATTGCCTTGAAGATCCAATGAGATCTTGGAAGTAGATTCTCACTAGAAATATTACATAAGATAATATTATTCAGAAAATATTCTTGCTCAGTAAAACTATATGTAACTCAGAACTTCTAAGGGTGGATAGGTATCAGAAAATAAGACCGGACAAAAATATCTCAACTTGTAGGAGTTTATCCATTTAATGGGCAAATAAGAGACAGACAACCTTGGGAAGAGAAACTATATTTTAAATTGCCTTATCATGCTAAACAAAAATGGGCTAACTTTTGTCTTTTGATTCTCATTCTTTGGTCAAAAAGCAAATGAAAATCTGATAGGAGGTCTTTGAGCATTCAATTATAAGGAATTTGAAATCATCTTGGTTTCCATCCAGATGGTATTAAAATTAAATTAAATTGTCATTCATTTTCTCTGAAAAATAAGGTTTTTTAAGTTAAACATTGTATGTGTTCTTAATAAAAACAATTTTGCACAAAAGCCAGGTGATACACCATCTACCTGCTGATAGTTATGAAGTCTTGGAGTACTTTTGTGGCGAAGCTTTCCATATCCTTTAAGATAAGCACAACAGGAGGAGAATGCCATTGGCTAGAAGAAGTCCTCTTTTTCCCTGGTATTTTTGGGTCTGTCTTCTTTTAAGCCATGGTGGAAAAAAGGAGTTTAAAGTAAGCCTTACCACCCAAACAAGGCCATAATGTCACATATAGATATATCTCCCTTTACATTTCACAGTAACATTATTTCATTTATTTTTCCCACATAGTAAATAGAAACTCATCCTAACAGTTATTAGCAGAAATCTTTCTGTGTCTGACATGGGAATAATAACCAAAAAGAAAAAGGTTCAGGAAAATTTATAATTCATATGACATATTTATATTTTCTGCTATTGAGACAATGACAGGGAAAGCATGGGGACAAGAGAACATTCTCTATAAAATTGATTTTTCCATTAGTAGAATGTCATATTTTGCTTTGCTTTAAGTTGAGAACTAATATTTTTAATTAAAAAGCATAATTGATAACACTAATTGCTGTTGTGCTGACAAATTTTAAGTTGAAAAGGATCTTAAATATCACCTGGTCCAATCCCAATATTTTAAAGATCTCTGACAAAAATTGCATGTAGTGTTTGATATCTACAAAATCTAAAATTCTGGATCAAATTAAGATATAATAAGCATTTATACAAAGCAGAATGAAACTGCACTTACAATGACTTCAGTAAATACATTCTTCAGAAAATGTCAGCACGTAGTATAGCATAGTACAGTATTTTTTCCTATACTATATGGTTATACAGCATTACAAACTAAGGCTATGGTTTTATGGTGCAGTTACTCATGAATCACCTAGGTTACTCATTTTCACCAGAGACTAACATGGTAGAATGGAACTTATTTTTATTTATCTGTTTGTTAAATATACTTTACTTAAAGAGTGTTCCCCAAATATTCTAAATAGAACAAATTAGATATATAGATGTGTATATCTATATATGGCTATACATAGACATAGATATAGATATAGATTTAGTTCTAATTGGACGAAGGTGAAAATGGGTACTGGCAGCCTGGCTCTACTGTACAAAAGCAAATATCGAGGCACCAGAGATAATATATTAACATTATAGTCATGTCAGAGATAAGAGTCTGCAGCAAAACCAATTCCAGATGCTGTTTTTGTCACTAGATGACATTCTCCCACAAACAAAATGACCTTGCAAGAACCTAAACATTTAACAGGAAGTGGGCTGCATACTGATAAGAGAATACTTTTTAAACTCTAGTAGCCCTAGGAAAAACAAGTAGCTACTATTAAATTAACAGCTAGTGCTGTATAAGCATATCCCTGTCAGAACAAACCAGTGCTACGCTTAATATAATTCTAAGCCTCTTCAATCACATGCCAATTTCCTGGGAGAAAACTGTCAGTTTATATTTACCTGTGTGACATTCATATACCAACTGGAAAGAAAATCCATTGAACAATGTGTCATTTTCTGGGTGATCTGAACATTTTCCTCCTCTTTGGATTCCACATCTATACAGCAGTCCATTAACTGTGAGCCCAACTTTTGTAAAAAATGTTTCACATCTGCAGAATACGATAGGTAAGAAAAGCTTACTTATGTCCCCTTAAAACAAACCTAAAACAACTGAAACTTCTTGATCAGTACATTACATTATTTGGGTAGAATGCGTTTTTCTATACTTAACTAACATATCACTTAACATATTAACAATTAATGTTCATTGGTATCCTCTCCTTGATATTTAAATTTAAATTTCATTAATTCAGACTAATGAGGCCAAAGTTTATGTTTATGGTCTAAACAGAAGTGTTACCTAAGCAAATGTATAAACATGAAAACTATTAATTTTATTAGGATAATATTTATTTAAATTACTTCTAGACAGCAAAAGGTTTGTAAAGCGCCTAAAAAAGATCAAAAAGTGTTACGTAAGTTATTTTACTGATTACAAATCTTCCTTAAAGTCATGTTAAAAGATTTCCTAAGAGCTTTTACTTAATTTCAATCAGTTTATGAACATGGAAGTAATATAAACACATAAAGCCCTTATATCAGTCCAAATCTAATTTTACTCTATTAGTAGCCACATCCTTTATGATTTAATGGCTTCTGATACCCAAGGTTAGCTCTGATAATGGACTATTTTTACCATGGTGGCCTTTCAAAGTGGGACAATAAGATAATTAGGCTGTACATATGAGCCTATGTAGTCTATTCTCTCTTGAGCTAAATAAGAACTCCCCATTCCTCAATTCTCAGTTCCCTGTCCTAAACTTAAAATGACTGGACTATCGTTGGCAGGGAAGCTGATATGGCAGGGATGGGACCAAAATAAAAAAGCAAGAAGTGGCAGAATCCTGCAATAGTGAAAATTACTCTGGGAGGCATTAAACTTCACCCTGCCAAAAATGTAGTGCCATGCTCTTTCCACAAATAAAAAGAGATAAAGCAAGCCTGAACGAAAGAGAGAGAGGGCTGAAGAGATTTGTAACATCACATCAAGGCTACGAAAGCATTTATACTTTACCTGGACACTCTCTAGCTTGCAATGAAACTACATATGGAGTGACATTATTCTGAAGGACTTCTGTTAGACTTCTGAATGTTAAATCATGATCTGTTACATTCACTCCTGTGGGATTATACATCAATATTACACCATCATTTTTATTATTAATAACAAAAGCTATTTAACATGCCACATAAAAATATTTTTACATGATTAACAACAGAAACTAAGAAAATATACTGTATAAATGAACATATCTCTATTAACAATAGATATCTAGAGGCACACACTACACTTATTTGTTAGGAAAGATATTTAGCACAATTTCTCCTTAAAAAAAAATTTACTGGGGATGTGTAGTCGACCCTTGAAAATATCTTAGGAATAATCTCATTCCTTTGTCACATCCATAAAAAGCTCTTTAAAATAATTATTCAAAAATAAGGGCGAAGGATTCCAGCCTTTCTGTGACCTTGACATAACAACTGAGGAGAATCCAATCACTGATACCATTTATGATCACAGTAGTACATATATTATTATAGGTAAAGTAGTTTTAGTTTTTGTGCTCTCCATACAGTTATCAGAGTTGTGTGGAAATTTCCTTACTACTTTGGAAAAATTTCTATTAACTTCCCTACCATCACAATCTATAATTTTTAGAAAGTGCTTTGGGACTTAGACAGGTGACAGCGGCAGACATTATGAAACTACATGAGACTTGCTACTGTAAAACTTCAGCTGCTTGGAAGAAAAAGAAAAGGTTCAGAATCATCCAGGCCACCCATAGGCAACGCTTGTTTTTTCTAGGAGAGCCAACAAATAAAAATGTTGGTGGGCTGTTTTAACATAGACATATACATAAATAAATAAACAGAAATACAACTTTTAGAAAACAGAAAATGTGCAACTGTGCTTAAGTATCTTTGAGTACAGATTTTCAAGTTATCAAAATGGTATTGTTAGCATGCGTTATGGTCTATGATTGTGACACAACATCTGAACAAATTTAGGAGGTTAGTAAAACACTGGCTTATCTTGTCTGACTGACTTTATAAGCTATTTAACACTATGTTCCTTAAGACAATGGGCTTCTCTATTGGAAAGGAGATAATCAACAATGTCTTTAACTGGAAAATTGTTCTCAGACCAGCGACTTTGAAACATATGATTTCCATTAGCTTCCTTTCTCCTTTTGGCAGTAGGCAGAGAAGGGATTTAAACAGTGGTCTCACAACAATCTATCAGGCCATCCCTCTTGATTGTATTTCTCCCATCCATCTCCAATTGCTATAACATGGCAATAGAGAAAGAAAGCACCTATCAATACAAGCCAGCCATCACTGGGCCTCAGCTTCTCATCCATAAACTGAAGAGATTTTTTAATTCAGTGGCAGACTGCACTGAAAAGTTGGTCCACAGCATTACAACAATCATCCCGGGGAGTCTTATTACTCAGAATGGTCCTGGGATGAGCAAAATGGGCATCAGCTAGAGGCCTGGCAGAAATTTAGAGTTTCAGGCCCTTCTTCAGACCTATTAACAGAACATTTACATTTACTAAGATCCCCTGAAGGTTATTTTAGTTAAAGTTTGAGAAATATTGCCCTGAATATCAGGTAGGTAATGAACAGTATTAGGCAGCATTAGGCACAAGAATTAATTTCTTATCTCAGAGCCTACTAGTATAACAAATTCTGAATAAATATAAAATTGGAAGTACAATGAAAAATTAGGAATCCAAATAAATTCAACTTTCTTTTCAAAAGGAATGAAGAAAATTTGCTAATATTCCAAAGTAAACTTTCCATTATCCTGCAATCCAGATGTTTGGTTAAAATGGGATATTAATGATGGATATTTAAGTACCTAAGAAATTTACAACCTGCAGTCTGAAAGCAATTTATATACAATTCATACAAACTTCCTTCTAAGCAATTAATATTAATACATTATGAAACAATCCAAGATTGAAAAACTAAGGACAGGGAAATAAAATTAAGGTCATAGAGTAATTTGCACTGAAGACATGATAAAAAAGTATAAACATCAAATCTATTAACATACTGGTAGTTTCCTTATTACCAAATTCAAATCTCATATATTTTCATAAAATACTAAGGAAAAGATAATAACACAAATATATTTTCCCTTCACTTTTCAGACAAAACGTTGAGGAAGGTACTAGTTAACCCCAGCTCAATTTCTTTTAATTTACAGATGCATGCTCAGTGTAAGGAACTTTTATTGGTTTTGAAAGTATGTCTAACAAACTATAATTGGCTAAATTCTGTAAATGGAAGAGACAGAACAGGTTTATCAGAACAGGTTATTCCCCACTATTCTCAAAAACGAAACCACCAATTCAAAAACACAAACAAACACACACGGACATACCTAGAACAAGAGCAGCAGTTGGAATTTCTCTGAGTTTTATTTGATAGCCCCAGTCTCGTGAATTCTTCTGGAATCCAGAATGAGACTTTTGCAGAAATTCAATTAGACTGTCAAACAGGTTTTTATTTAATTCCTCTTGCAGTCGCTATACAGAACACACAAAACTTTATGGCTTAGTAGTAGTAGTAGTCTGATGAGTCTTTCCAAGTTTGGGAAAGAAAATTGTCATAAATTCAATTCCAAAGATTATATGTGAAATTACAATCATAATGAAATATAATCATGATGAAACAATTTTTTTTCCTTAAATCTCCAGTGATTAGAGCTTTGGATTCCCTCATTATGGAATCTCATTTATTCATTCAACAAACACTGACTAACCACTTTGCAAATAAAAAGACAGTCTCTACCCTAAAAAAGTAAAGAAAAAGAGTAAGAACACTTACCAATTAAAATACATTGTGTGGAGTGCTATGATAATACAGGAACAAAAAGTAAGGACCATCTAATTTCAGCTGAGGAATCAAAAGCATTAAGAGTAGGTGATGGTAAGTAAAAGAAAGTCAGAACGAATGGGGAATGGAGGCGGCAAATACCAAACATCTGGGGAACCACAGATGGAGCTAAGCATACAGAACATGAGAAGCGGTAGGGAATGAGACTGGACAAATAAGCAACGGGCTAAACCAAGAAAATATATATTTGATGTTAAAGGGTTTTGATTTTATCCTGTGGGGAGAACCACTGAAGGGATCTGAAGTAGAGACATGATTAAATCAGGGTTAAGACGAGTTAATCTGACAGCACTGTGAAGGCCAGAATTGAGGGGAGCAGAGAGGCTGTACTGGTAGCGGGGCTGGAAAACCCCTGTCGCCTGCCCAAAGGGAGGACTTTTCTAATTTGGCCAGTGGTGCCACAGGGACTAGTGACGGACCTGAAGGGCTTATATCAGAAGCAGAGACATCAGTTAGGAGGAGAATAAGACAATCCAGGTTAAGAAATAAAAAGGAAACCACGAACTCAAATACCTTCAAGGGTCTGATGGAACATGAATGAGCAAAGTCACTAGGTGTACAGCAATCAGGAATGCTTGGAAGCAGTAATCAACTTGAAAAAAATAACCCTCCCAAAGGCATTAAAAAACAAAACAAAACACCACTGTTGCTCAAACAAAACAAGTCCACTCAAGATGTTACCCCTAGAGCTACAAATTTGCTAAGGATAGTGAAGAAATTTTTCAGAGCTGGAATATAAAGAACATGGTAACTGGATATGAGGATGAGGGAGTGAAGTAGTTTAGAAATAGTTTAGAAATAGCTAGATTTCTTGTGTAACCTAATGGATAATTTAAAGAGTACCACCATTTCAGTGGTGTGAGGACATGTAAAGAACCCCTTGCAAAATAGCTATCATTATAAACATATGTTCCAGCACCTGAAGTTATGCTTAATATTTGGAACATGAGGGTTTTTTTCAGTACACACAGATTATGCTTAACCAACATTACTAATATTTCATCAATACTCTTGAAACTGGTGGAAAGCAAGATGGGAGGCAACAAACATGATTTACAGTATTATAGAGATGTTATTACAAAAAGTATTCACCTCAGTTTCAGATTTCATCTGCTGCCATACCAACTGATACGTTTCAAATCGAAGCTTACTGTCCTCAGACTCATTTTTCCCTTTATTAAAATACTCATCTGAAAACAGAAAGAAATGTCAGTTTCTTTTTTACATAATAAAAGTTAGAAAATCTGTACAAAGTCACACAGTAAGTGATGAGGTTGAATTTTTTTATACGTATTAAAATATATACGTATATATTTGAGGACAGGTAACGTTCAATATCCTTTATATTATTTGACTTATTTATGTATCTTATATTCTTACTGTGTTAACTGTATCTGTAAGATTAAAAATATCATTTTACTTTTTAGATTATATTTCTATCATTTACTTTTGAATTTCTAACAGTTTTTATTTAAGGTACATACATTTATTATTAATATATTTTCATTATTTGCTCTTATCCTAAGGCCTTGTATACTTTACTTGAAATATGTGCTTTGAGCTCTCCTTTATTAAATGATTCTTACTACTACTATTCTTGTTCATTTGTTCGATTGACATAGGTTAGCCGAGCCTTTTAGTCTGTCTGTATTAGTTTATGTACTTTTAGGATGTTTTCCTCCAAATGGTTAGCCATTTATCAAAATACCGTTTATTGCAATGGTTTTCAAACTTTTTCAACCATGACCCACATTAAGGAATGCGTTTTACATCATAGTCCAACACACATATCTATAACAGAAATGAACAGTCTCACAAAACAGTACTTATCCTTATCTATGACAGCAAATGTTTTCTATTTTTTGAAACTCTCATGACCCACTAAATTGATTTCATGACTCATACTTGAGTTATATATAACCTTCAGTTTGAAAGACACTCATTTATTGAATAATCTGTAACTTCTCCACTGATTGGAGATGTCCTTATTATCTAAATACTTATATATACACTTGGAACTATTTTTGAACATTTCAGTTGTTCTACTGAATCCACCTCTATTCCCATATCAGTTCTGAACTATTTTATTATTGTTGCTTTTTAGCACATTCTAATATTGAATAGATACAGGTCTTCCTCCCACCACCACCAAACATTGCCATTCTTTTCCAAAAAATTTGAGCCATTCTTTTACATTAATGTTTGTCATCTCTCAAAAATAATTACACTAATATTTTGACTGGATAAAGTAAAATCTGTAGATCGAATTGGGAAGAAATGACATTTTTAATATGTTAAAAATTCACATCCAAAAAATCACAGATCTCTTCCTTTAATCAAATATTTTACATTCCTTATAGTTTTCTACATTCCTTCATATTTCTTGTTGTTTACTTCTAGGTATTTGCTTGTAACAGCCAAACTTTCATGATATTAAATAATAATTGTGAAAGTACACATTTTGTTCCTGACTTCACTAGTATTCTACCACCAAGTTTTAATGTTAACTGATAGTTTGGAATAGAATTGTCTTTCATGTTAAGGAACTTTCTTGCGAATCATAGTTGACTCAGAGTTTTTGGCAAACATTGATTTTTAACTTTTATCAAAAGGCTTAGAATATATTGAACTTATATCGTAAAATGATAGACACAGTTATAGTATAAAATGTAAACAAAAAAGGCGATACACTATTACTAAGAGACAAAGCACTAAGAGACAAAGCAGAATAACAAGGCAGCCTTAAATAGAATAGTCATTTTACTTTGAAAATGAGTAAAATCACATAAAATGTTAAAGTGGCAAATCAAGACATGATTCTTTATGTGCTGAATGATGCTGCATCAAAATGTATAAAAAACAAAATTGTTAGACATTGGGAAACAAAAGCACTAGGACACTTGAACCTGTTACCATAACTGCTCTCATTTTTTTTAAAAAGATTTTATTGGGGTACAGGAACAGGACTTTATTGGGGAACAGTGTGTACTTCCAGGACTTTTTTTTTCCAAGTCAAGTTGTTGTCCTTTCAATCTTAGTTGTGGATGGTGCCATTCAGCTTCAAGTTGTTGTCCTTTCAGTCTTAGTTGTGGAGGGCAGCTCAGCTCCAGGTCCAGTTGCCGTTGCCAGTTGCAGGGGGCGCAGCCCACCATCCCTTGCGGGAGTCGAACCGGCAACCTTGTGGTTGAGAGGATGCGCTCCAACCAACTGAGCCATCCAGGAGCTCAGCAGCAAGGTGCCGTGTTCAATTTTTAGTTGCAGGGGGCGCTGCCCACCATCCCTTGTGGGACTCGAGGAATTGAACTGACAATCTTGTGGTTGAGAGCCCACTGGCCCATGTGGGAATCAAACTGGCAGCCTTGGGAGTTAAGAGCATGGAGCTCTAACCGCCTGAGCCACCGGGCCGGCCCCTAACTTCTCTCATTTATTTATCGATCAAGTAAGTAAAAAATAAATAAGCACTAAGAGTAGCTAAAGAATCTAAGCTCTCCCCACTGCCAGGTTCCCTCCTGCTCCTACTCACAGTGTGACATCGCCCATAGTGCCAGTGCCAGTGCCAGTCTGTCTCCCTCCTCCCCTCCCTCTCATTCTTATTCTCATTCTGTCTCCCTGTCTCTCTCCCTCCCTCCCTCCCCATCCCTCTTTCCAGAATACTGAGGAGGGAGAGTTACCAGTCTTCTCTTAAGTATACACCTAAGTGTCTCCGAGTCAGGGGACAGGTGGCGGCACAATGCAGAGCACATCCTACTTCTTCAGGCAGTCTTGTTTCAAGAACTGATGCCAGTGAAGGCAAGTGCTAAAATCTAGATATGTTTTCCTCATTCCTGCTCCATCTGTCTTAAAATCAGGGTCAATTCCTCTAAGATATTCATATGTGTAACAGTATCTGTTGGTCTTAGATTAGCACAATGAAAAAATATATAATGTACTTCAAAACAAAATCCAAATTGTACAAATTATACATATCAGGATTACTAATACTAAAAACTTTAAACAAATTTTAATAAATTATAGTTGAAATTCAACACAAAAACTTCTAAGGCAAAAATTCACCTTGTATTGAGAGGTACTAAGCAATGATTAGACTACGAACTCTAGAATCAGACAGTTTGGGTTCAAATCCCAGCTCTGCCACATACTAGCACTATCACTGAGAAAGTTTTTTATATGTCTAAGAATACTCATATATTATAATGGAGATAATATATTCCTCATAGTTTGCTGAGGGGATTAAACAAATTAACACATAAAGTGCTAGAATAGTCTGGCACATAATAAACACTCAATAAATATGAGCAATTTTATTAGTTACAATGACATTGCTGATAATATCAGAAACCATTTCATGTTATGTATCCTTCATGGTTAATGGGGGAACAGATCTTGACTTGTCTCTAAAAATGTACTATTTCTAGTTAAGTTTAGCAATCTCCAACAACAACAACAAAAATTATGTTTGTAAGTCAATCACTTAAAATAAAATCACTTATAATGTAGCTATTCTTTGTTCACTATTTCCAATTCCATTACTGTCACTTTTCATTTTCAGGGTGAGGAGAACAAGGAATACACAAAATCTTAGGTGTCTTTGAGACTAAATCTGTAAGGGTGTGAATCTTGGGGTCACTGTTTCTTCTCTTGTTAATGAGAAACTAGACTGTTATCATAAGTCATACCTCCCACCCTCTGCTCCCCTCAATATGGACCACTATTTTATTATTTGCTCTTAAACACAGGTTTCTTACCTAGTTGGTCTCAAACTGAAAGATTAATAATACCTTAAGGCCAGTATGTGATGATTTAGAAAAACTCTATTAGATATTCAAGTTACTTATTCCTTAGTCAAACAACGGTATAGTTCAGTTTTTCTCTTTTAAAACTAGTGTATGAGTGAGTATGTTTAATTCCACATCATAATTTTTCCATCAGAATTAATCTTCACAGTGCTGAATATTGAGTAGAAATACTCAATCAGCCTGTGAAGAGCTTTAAAAAAAATACCAACGCCTGGGTGCCGTTCCCAGAGATTCTGATTCAATTGGTCTGGGTTGGGGTGTGGACATTGGTATCTTTAAAAAGTTCATCAAGTTGAAATCTGAATAAAATCAATAGATTGTACCAATGTTAGTTTCCTGGTTGTGATATTGGACTATAATTATGCGAAATGTTACACTGGGGATAACTAGGTGTACAGGTGAATTCTTGACCCTCTTTCTTGCAACTGTATGTGAATCTATGTTTATATCAGGAAAATAATTTTTTTTAAATTCCCCAAGTGATTCTAATCTGTAGCCACAATTGAGAACCAGTGCAATTAACACTTTCTGACAGTAATATTGTGATTTGTTTGAAGTCTTTTTAACTTGCTCACTAAACAATACCCTGAATGAAGACAGTGAAGACAGTATCTTTTTTCATAATTTAATTTTATTGACGTATAATTGACAAATAATAAAATGTGCCCATTTTAACAGATGATATGTTCTAACAAAAGTATACACTCATGTAACCAGCCCTCAATCTAGGGAACATTTCCCTCACTCCAAGAAAAAGTCCCTGCTGCCCTTTTGCAGTCGATTCCTCCTATCTCAGCTCAGGAAGCAACTGAGATTTTTAAGACACTCTCTTTTAAAGAATGATGACATATGTTTTGAAGGAAATTTATTTCCCAGTTTGCCTTCTGAAGGTATTATTTGTATTCCCTTTTAGATTAGAACCCTGGGATGTACACTTATCCATTTGACCTATACCTTGGAACATAACTGCTACATCAACATACTAAGTAAGCCAAGCTTACCCAAAAGAATTAATAAATTCAATTACTAATTCAAGATTTAGAGAGCAAAACTAAGAAATCTGATATTAAGACATCTTACCTATTGGCACAGAGGTCTTTCTTTTCTTGAAGTTTGGCTTAAACACAAAGCAACCCTATAAAAAAGAAAGAAAGCATAAAGTCAAAGTAGCCAAGGAGCAGATAAATCTATTAACCAAGTATTTTATTGATAAGCAGATTTTTTAAAATGGTATTTCTTTAAAGTGCTAAGAAATCATCTCTTTTCTATCTAAATTATAGAAGGAAAAATCTTCTATATGAGGACTGTCCATTTCTTTCTCCTCCTTCCCACAGGATGTTCATCTTTGTTTTTGCTCTTTGTGACCTTACCTAAGAAGAAAATAAAAACTGATGAAATGTAAACTCAGAAATGTTCCATTTGTATAAAACTTAGAGAACATTAATACTACACAAGAAGATAAAACATGGTGATGCTCTCTCAAGAGAAGTATTTATTATTTAATTAAACTCCAAGTAACTTCAACTGTGATGGGAAATGGATCATTTTGGCTATCATGTCACCTTTCTTCATCTGATAACTCTTATTCATTTACCCATTACCGTTCTACTGAAACCCACCTGCTCTAGGAAACCTTCCCCAATTCTCCAGTCAGAATTATTCCTTCTCCTAAGAACTCACAGTACTTGAGTATCTTTTGCATTGTTTTAAATCACTTTCACTTAATATCACAGTAATTTAGGGTCTGTCTTCCCAAGTACTTTGTAAGCATCTTCAGGGCACATTCTGCATTTAGTTCAGAATCATTTCCCCAATGTTTAGGACAGTGTTAACATCTACATATTAGGCAATCAGTGTACAGAATGAATGACTGCTTGCCAAGTAATTTTCCTGGTAATTTCCTAGCTACATTTAGTTTTCATGTTATTATTTGACTAGTGATACAAAGCCCTCAAGCCACCCATCCTATGTTTATTCTAACAATCCTAAAGTGATGCATGATGGACAGCTTCTTAAGACTGTCATTTCTATGGAAAATGAAACATACTTAGAAAAAGTGATTTCAGGAGAGTTCTAAAAACAGCAGTGCAAGTAGAGGGTGCTAAAAAAATGTACACACATTTTAAGAAAAGAAAAAAACTGTACTAAAATTGTAATATTCGATATGTACGGATAACAAATGATGAATACACGGATAACAAATGATGAATACAACTCTTGTGTATACTTTTTTTTTGGCAGGCACCCGGTATATCACTTTATTTCTATCTTCTGGGCCAAAGAACATGTCATTCTCTATGCTGGAACCGACCCCCAGCCCCCCACTATTTTACCTAACTTGTACTCATTTTCCAGATCTCAGCTAAAATGTCACTTTCTCCAAAGGCCTTCGCTGACCCTCGGCAATCTAGATTAGGTTCTAGTCGCTTTTCTGTTCTCTCACTTCGGACTTTCTTTGTTGCTAAGATTTATCACAATTTATGGCCAGTTTATCTGTGGGTTTTTCGTTTTTTTTCTTGAGTGCAAAACGGAGTCTATTTGTTTAACACTCTCACCTGGTACCTAACGGCGGGCTTGGCGCACAATAAATATTTATGAGGAAAAAGGAAGGGACACTGGGATACATCCTTCGAGCATCCGACCTCCACAAACCAGAACTTAAAAATCTTCCTAGCCACAACACTAAGGCAGGTGCGCGTCTTGGCTCCCCAAGTAAAGTTAGCCTCAATTGGACCTGGAGCAAAGACGCCTCATCTCGGCCCTGGCGTCGGGACACCCAGGCCTGCGTAACTTCTGCTTCATCTCTTCCTCAAAAGGGAATGAAGCGGCGGCGGAGTCCTACTGCGCCCGCCCCCACGTACCTTGGACACCGAGGAGGTGGCCATGGTCCCCACAGCCCGCGGGATTCCAGATGCTTGGGATTTCCCGCGCTCCCTCGCGGCACAGGGCAGAGGTTAGTGGAGGTCCACTGGGCTTCTTGATTGGCTGTCATCACCCTCCGGGGGCGGGCTTCCGGTGCGCGGAGGCGGGGCTGTAGAGGAGGCTGGGACACGCTTCTTGGAGCCCGACATGGCGAGCGGCTTCCGCAGGTCCATCGCCTGTCAGGTACCAACCTGGGAACTGGCAAAAGGAGGGTTCCTGCGGAGTTCTGCACCCCAAAGCCATTTCCCCGCCGCGGGCCGGTCCTTAGTCAGCGAGAGGGCGGGTTCTGAGGAAGCCTTGTTTATTTCTGCCGCCTCCTCCCCCTTTGGAGATGCTTCAGCTGCTAAAAAGCAAAGCCGGTGTAGGGTCCGGCCTGCGGCCCAAATCAGTTTCTCAGAGTGAAAAGTTAACTTTAAAAGGCACATGTTGCTTCGCTCACTCTTTCCCACCCTACAGCTTCGTATGCTTTACCTGGGTGGAAAGCCACTGGGCCACGATTACCGGTAGACCCTATAGAAATTAGTATTGACCTAGTGAAATCCGGAGGCTTTGGCTAATTAATAAATGATAAAGATTTATTCCAGGGTCTTAGGGTTCGTAAACCGAAAATACAACTAAACAATAACCAGAGTGTTCTGAAGAAGAAGGAAACGCTGAGGGTTCTTTAGCCCTGAATTCTTAGCCTCGGGATTGGTCAGAGATGATAATCCTCTAGGTGGCCAGTGGTCTGGATAATAGTTGTCAGGTGGTCTTGATACTGAACATCCTTTGCCTTCATAAAATAATCAGAGGGTTATCTAGAGTTTTGGTGTATATCTAGGCACTGATGCAGGACTGGAAAGTTGGAAATTGTTAAGTTCCCAGGCTAATGAAAGCAATAATAGAATTGTTTCCTCATACCTCAGCCTACTTGATTTTAGCAGCTTGAGTATAGTTACTCCATTTTATTTCTTTACTCTCCAGTATTCTTTACACTTAGTGAAGTTGACAGTGGATCTGAATTTTCATTTTACAAGATCTAATTTAAAAACTGGTCATTTCTCTTATGGTCACTTTTTCTGTCTGCCCTACCATTACCTTTGGTAACTCCAAAGATAACATGAGACCCTGCTTTTTTGATTCAGAGGCTTCTTTGAACAGCTCTGTAATGAGGAAAGGATTAAAAACACTGTAACATCAGATTACATCAAAAATAATTTTTAAAATGCATCAGCCACCTCTGGAATTTTGCGGTGAAACTTTATTGTGGTCTTAAACTCATTTCCTTTTTGTTAATGGGCATATTAGTAGACATATTTTGCTTGGCATGTAATGCCCCTTAGTTCATTTTTAGAATATTGCTGGACTTTTGTGGGGAAATCCCTCTGCCTGTCTTTATGCTTATACGGTAGATGTACCATCCTGACTGATGTCAGCTTCCCAAATATCACCATCAGACCTTTTGATAAGACAAAGCTGAGTTTATGGCTACTGGAGTAAGGGAGAACACCACCTCAACCGAATTTTGGTAGTGTCTCTCACTGAGAAGGCAAGATAAGATTTTATTGAGGATTTGAAGTATGGTTTAAAGGTGGTCTTTCAGTGACAGGCTGAGGGCAGGGGAGTGGAGGAGATGACTTGATTAGGATTGGATACTTAACAGTATTTAGATTGATGGAAAGAGCAAGGTGAGGAGTGCAAGGAATCTTAGGCATAAACTGTTGATGCTTTGTATTGAAGAACTGATAGATGTTTCAGGTAGTTCCTGTAATGAATAATCAAGATATTTATCTGGGCAGGAGTCTCCTAGAATAGTAAAGTTATGTTAATGAAGACGAAATAATAAAGTCATGTTAATGTAGACAGTGAACTATGTCCAGGGTAGGTAGTTTTGGACCTCAGTGTCACAAGTTGTGTTGTGTTGGGATGGGAGGTGGGGAAGGTAAGGTGGTGTCCATTGTTAGCCCTTAAGTAAAGAAAGTGCCATGGCTAGAAACATTTTGTGTTTAGTTTTGCAAAGGCTGTATGCTTCTGTGTAAAAAAGGCAAGTTGGAGAACCAGGGACTAATGTGTATTGAGTGTATATTTGGCTAGATACTTTACATTCACGTTTGGGCCCCATGATAACCCTATGACAGACATATTAACCTTATTATACAGTTGAGCAAATTGAGATCCAGAGAGAGTAAATAACTTACCCAAGGCCACTTGGTCAGTAAATTGAAGTTGGTTTATGAACAGAGATCTAACCTCAAAATCACCTCCTTCTTATACATTATGCTGTTTATAGTTTATGAGGGCAAGGAGAACAATCTGATCATTAAACAGAATCTAATAAGTTTGTATGACAACATAAATTAAGCAAATATGTATTTCTCCAAATATGGAGTCATTGAGGGTTGATCTGAAATGAGCATAAATAAAAATATGCACAACACCTACATTTACAAATGAGGAGCTTTTGCTAGTTCAGGAATGAAGGAATGAATGTATTACATGAAATGGCACATGTGTTCAACAAATTTTGATTAATGAGTCTACAGTTTTCTAAGCATTATCACGAGTCCTAAATTGAAAGTGAATAGAATATAATTTCTGCCTTGGCATGTCTCCAGCCTAACTTGGGAAACATACATAAACAAATAATTGCAGTGCAGTCTGTAACTACTATGGCAGAAGCATATGTGAAGTGCTAAGGGAATATGGAGAAGAGAACTTCTAAGTGTCAGGAAAGGCTTTGTGGAAAAGGTAATGTTGGGGCTCAGTCCTGAAAGGAGAATGGGTAGGAGTGTACCAAGTGAGTAGGGTGACAGCTTGGGGAGGGTTAGGATACTCCCAGAAGAGCATGTGCATAGACACAGACACATGGGAGAGCATGGTTATGTTCGTGGAACCACAACATTTAGACATAACTGAAATTTAGAGTATGCCTCTGATGACCCACTTCAGCAGGTCCTGTTGATTCTATCTTCAAAATAATATCTTGAATCCATCCACTCTTTTCCATCGCTACTGCCCTTCCCTTCCGTCACCCCAAACCAAGCTACCAGTAGCACCTATATCAACTGCTTACACCAGCATTCTAATGGATCTTTCTGTTTCCATTCTTGCTCTCCCTCCATTCTCCTTGTAGCAAGAGAAGTGACTTTCAAAATGTCAGTCAAATCATATCACTTATAACTACATTACACAAATTCTCCCACTACTTAACAGCTTTCTTCCCAACCTCAACTCATACCACTCTACCCCTTCTTTCTGTAGGTTCTAGCCACACTGTAATTTTCTATTTTTCCATTCCCAGTATCTTATATAACCACACTATAGTTAGATTTACATAACATTGACATGCTTTTATCTAGTTTATAGTTTGTTCCCGTTTTGTTGTTTTTCAATATTTTTTCCAGGATCACAAACTACATTTCATTGTCATGTAATTGTTTATATTTTGAGTGACCTGAAGCTCTCTTTCTCATTACTTTATATCTACATAACTTGATAGAGATGCATTGCTAACAGTGAATAGAAGACAGGCCTTGACTACTGATGAGTTTTATTGTCAGTTTCAGGTGTGGCCTCAAGGAGCAATTGAACTTGTTGACCAATTGTCCTCTAGTCCTAAACTGAAATATTTATGTTGGGGAGATATTTATCCACATTCAAGTGAATGACAGGCGTGACTGAACTATCTAGCTGTGTACTTCACTTCTAACCCACTCTCACAGGCCCACCAGTGTTCAGTTCTGCTTAAAACCACAACGACAAGAGCCATGCTGAATTTCTTTCATTATAGATAATTGGTAATAATAACTTGCCCTCCAAATCGTTTGGAATGTTTTCTTCTGGCCCTGGAAGTGTCAGTTGTTACCTTGTTCGCTGCCTGTTTGAGTCTTTGAGCAAATCCAGACCAGCACCTGAAGAAAGGTTCAGCAAATGTGGGAGTGCTTGTGCCTCGGGTCTTGGCAGCAAACATATACACCGGACCTGGTTATGTTACAGAGTCAAAAGAGAGGAATAACCAAGTGTAATTGACAGTTTAAAATCTGGAAGAGTGATTATGGGGACAGAGTCCCAGAGAGCAGTTTCCAGGTTCTCAGCCTCACATGGAAGGTACTGGCTCAGGTAGTAGATGGCCATCAGCTGTGACTAGTTGGCCATCAGCTGTAACCAGTTAGCCATTAGCCACTGATATAACTGCTGTGGCTACGTTGGCAGGGTGGTTGGTTGGCAGAGAAGCGGACGGCAGGCTGTGGAACGTGTGGCTCCTGTCTCCTGTTACTCCAACCCAGCCACCAGCGAGAGTATAGTGGTATGACTCCCCATCTATGGCTCTGTGGGTGTTCCTTTTTGGTCTTACCGTGTCCTCCGTTCTTGTGTGGTGAGCGGAAGCTGAGACCCCGCACGACACCTGGCATGACGTTGCTAAAGCATAAGAATCTTTTTTCGTTAGCAGAATTAGGGTTCTTATGTGATTACCAGAGACTTTGATCTTGAACTTAAGCTCCTAACTGAATTTAGAACCTGTCTAGAGCTAAACTGATCTACTAGGGCTAGGAATTGTGTTTGCCTGGGAAAGGAATGGTTGGGTGCTGCCCACAAGCTGCTTAATTAACGTGCTTTCTCATGCTGGGTATCCTGGGAACTAAAGATTATTCTATTAGAATCTCTGACCTTAGGTTGCCAAATCTAAGGCTTAGAATTGTACCTGGTACAGTGTAAGCACTCAACACATATTAGCCATTATTATATTCTACATTATACCTGTGGTAGTCTTGGATGAAGCCTAATGCCAGTAGAAACACCTTTATCTGAAGGGGAAAAAAGAAAAATCCTGTAGCTAAGGAAACCCATAGGCCACGTTCTCAATAGAAAATGCACTAAATACAATCTCAGAGACAGTTGAAGAAAGTCATTCTTTCTAGAATAACTGAACCTATGAGAACATAGGTCAATTTTTACCATGCTCTCTGGCATTTGACCACTTGCCAGTGATTCTTAACATTTTTTTCTTCTTATTTTGGTGCCCCACCCATTTGAAGGATACTCCTTTAATTAAAAACGCTCACTAAGGTGGACGCTGATTGTTAACCTGAAGGGCAGCTGATGTCTCCCTAAGCCTTGTGGTTCCCAAGCCTTGGCTACAGACTGGAAATACCTGAGAAGCATTAAAAAATACCTAAGCCCAGGTGCATTGGCCTGGGGTGGGGTAGGGGCTTTGAAGTTTTAAAAATCATCAGGTGATTCTGATGTTTATCCAGGCTTGCTAACCACTTACCAAGGACGGCCAGGAGGCAGAAAAGCGTAGTGCGGTGGTCCCCACACTTCACTGCACATTAGAATCAACCAGAGAACTTTTTAACATCCAGTTGCCCAGGTCACACCCTGTGCTAATTAAATCAGGATCGTTGCATGCGGAAGCCAGGCATCAGTGTTTTGTAAAGATCCCCAGGTCTTTTCAATGTGCAGCAAAGTGTGGGATTCACTGGTATAATGATTAAGAACATTGACTGTGGAAGATATGTGGGTTTAAAACCAGCTTCTCTGATAGGTATGTAAGATCTCTGTCCCTCATCTGTAAAATCTGGAAAATTTAGCTACCTCATTAGGATTTAATGAATTAATAAATATGTAGTGCTGAGGGTTGTGTTTGGTACGGTGTATACACTCAATAAATATTGCGTTAAATTAGAATTCTGAGGAAAGAATATTTTGGAACCCCCTTTTGCACATCACTTTCTGATTTGGGGGACCTATTTGTTATCCATTACCCTGTAAATAATCATCATCATTAATAGGTTGACCTTCTTTTTAGATATATTTCTTTGCAGATATACAGATAAAAAAAAAGAAGGGAGGGAGATAGGAAGACTGGACAGATAATGTTTTTTTATAAAAGCGGGGCTGTATTGTAATGAGTTTTTATTTTAGGTTCCTTTGCTTTTTTAAAGGTTTTATGATGGAAAATGTCCAACTGCCTAAAGTACAGTAGGGTTGTAATTCCCCATGTACCCATAACTGAAATGCTATTTTAAGTAAAATGTACTAAACAATTTTGCTTGAATTTAATGAAAGAGAAAGAAACCAAAGTGCAATTCAAAGAATTATTGATGTATTTGGTAAATGAGTCCTCCACAACTAAGGAAAGAGATTGTGAAGAACATTCCAGTTTGGTGTGTTTCTTTAAAATCTTGATGTTTCCAATTTAGACAGTATCAACCCCTGCCACAGAGAGGGGGACATTAGCACTCCTGTTTGATATAACTTTGCTCTGCCTTTCCTAATTTGTTTGAGTAACCTTTTCACTCAAAGTTTGTAACACTTAAAGTCTATTTATTAACTATATCTATACTACTTGTCCCCTATTCATTTTATATTGGATGAGATGCTTCCCACCGATCCTTTTCCTGATGCATGGCTTAATTGGCTGTATTTCTTTATAAATAGATTTTTCAAGAAGGGCCCATGGTCCTTTATTTTTTTGAAATTTTACTTTTGTTTTTTTGTTTTGTTTTTTTTTAGAAATGATGACTTCTCAGATAAAATAATCCTAGATGTATCAAAAGGGGGTTTAATCATCAGAAAATTAGCATGTTTAGAAATATCAAAATAATATGAATTACTTCAGGTTTAGAAATAATA
The DNA here is from genome assembly GCF_057876585.1 of Rhinolophus sinicus. Classification (NCBI taxonomy): domain Eukaryota; kingdom Metazoa; phylum Chordata; class Mammalia; order Chiroptera; family Rhinolophidae; genus Rhinolophus; species Rhinolophus sinicus. The sequence continues at coordinate 63,277,884 of NC_142502.1, forward strand.
TCAAAAATCTTCATTTCAGAAATAAAGCAGTAACACCAGATTGTTGAGTTCTGATTTTAAATTTTCCAGAGACTGATACTACAGATGCAGATGCACACAATCCAGTGTTATTTTTTACTTTCCATATATTATTTGGCAACTAATTCAAACTGAAAAAAGAACAACTTGAGCAGGTGAAATAAAGTCTGCAACTTCTCTAGTGGGTGGATCTAGTCCCATTTAATATCATTGCTAAATTATTCGCTTTAACCAGATCATGATCGCTGATTACATAACATTGGTACAAAGAAAAGTGCATTTACAGGGTCTGACAATTAAGTTTGCGAATTTGTTGCAATGATGTTGCTAACCTTTTGATATCAGAGGGATTATTCATTATGAGTTTGTACCAACTGGACAAACAGTTAACCAAGTTTACTATTTGGAAGTGCTGAAAAGTCTGCGTGAAAAGTTAGACAACCTGAACTTTTCACCAACAATTCATGGCTCTTGCATCACGACAATGCACCAGCTCACACAGCACTGTCTGTGAGGGAGTTTTTAGCCAGTAAACAAATAACTGTATTGGAACACCCTCCCTACTCACCTGATCTGGCCCCCAATGACTTCTTTCTTTACCCGAAGATAAAGGAAATATTGAAAGGAAAACATTTCGATGATGTTCAGGATATCAAGGATGACAGCTCTGAGGGCCATTCCAGAAAAAGAGTTCCAAAATTGTTTTGAAGGGTGGACCAGGCACTGGCATTGGTGCATAGCTTCCCAAGCAGAGTACTTCAAAGGTGACCATAGTGATATTCAGCAATGAAGTATGTAGCACTTTTCTAGGATGAGTTCGTGAACTTAATTGTCCAACCTAGTATGTCAGTACTGTGTGATTTTGATTACTATGGCCTTGTAGTATAATTTGATGTCAGGTAGCATGATACCTCCAGCTTTGTTCTTCTATCTTAGGATTGCTGTGGCTATTATTCAGGGTCTTTTATGGTTCCACGTAAATACTAGTATTATTTGTTCTAGGTCTGTGAAAAATGCCATTGGTATTTTATAGGGATTGCATTGAATCTATAGATTGCTTTGGGTAGTATGGACATTTTATATTCTTCCTATCCACGGGCATAGTGTATGTTTCCATTTATTTTATCTTCTTTAATTTCTCTTCGATGTCTTAGAATTTTCTGAGGTTTTTTACTTGGTTAAATTTACTTGTAGGTATTTTATTTTTTTAATGCAATTGTAAATGGGATTGTTTTCTTAATTTTTTCTGATAGTTTGTGTTTGGTGCATAAAAATGCAACCAATTTCTGAATATTAATTTTGTATCTTGCTACTTTACTAAATTCATTTATCAGTTCTAATAGCTTTTTTGGTGGAATCTTTGGGTTTCTGTATAGTATTATGTCGTCTTCAAAAAATGACAGTTTTACTTCTTCCTTTGCTGTTTGGATGCCTTTTATTCCTTGTCTAATTGCTGTGGCGAGGTCTTCCAGTACTGTGTTGAATAAAAAGTGGTGAAAGTGGGCATCCTTGTCTTGTTCCTGATCTTCAAAAAAATGCTTTTAGCTTTTTCCCATTGAGTGTGATATTAGCTGTGGGTTTGTCGTATATGGGCTTTATTATGTTGAAATATGTTTCCTCTATCCCCACTTTGCTGAGCGTTTTATCATAAAAGGATGCTGGATTTTCTCAAATGCTTTTTGCTGCATCTATTGATAGGACCACATGATTTTTATTTTTCATTTTGTTTATGTGATGTATCACATTAATTGATTTGCGGATATTGAACCAAACTTGCATACCAGGAATAAATCCCACTTGATCGTGGTGTATGATTTTTTTAGTGTATTGCTGAATACAGTTTGCTAATATTTTGTTGAGAATTTTTGCATATATGTTCATTAGGGATATCAGCCTGTAATTTTCTCTTTTTGTAATGTCTTTTTTTTGTCTGGTTTTGGAATCAGTATTGGTGGCCTCATAAAATGAGCTTGGGAGCCTTCTTTCCTCTTGGTTTTTTGGAATAGTCTGAGGAGAATAGATGTTAATTGTTCTTTGAATGTTTGGTAAAATTCACCTGTGAAGCCATCTGGTCCGGGAGTTTTGTTTGTTGGGAGCCTGTTGATTACTGATTTTATTTCGTTAGTAGTAATTGGTCTGTTCAGATTTTCTCTTCTTCATTCAGCCTTGGAAGATTGTATGCTTCGAGAAATTTATCCATTTCTTCCAAATTGTCAAATTTGTTGGCATATAGTTGCTTGTAGTATTTTCTTAAAATTTTTGTATTTCTGAGGTGTCCATTGTCACTTCTCTTTCATTTCTGATTTACTTGGGTCCTCTCTCTTTTTTTTCTTGATGAGTGTCATTAAAGGTTTGTCAATTTTGTTTCTTTTCAAAAAACCAGCTCTTGGTTCCATTGATCTTTTATATTGTTTTTTTAGTCTCTATTTTGTTTATTTCCACTCTGATCTTTATTATTTCCTTCTTTTATACTCACTTTGGGCTTTGTTTCCTGTTCTTTATCCAGTTCCCTTAGGTGTAAAGATAGACTGTTGATTCGAGATTTTTTTGTTTCTTTAGGTAGGCCTGCATGCTTCGAATTTTCCTGTTAGGATTGCTATCGCTGTGTCCCATAGTAGTTGGTTATCGTATTTTCATTTTTGTTTGTCTCAAGGTATCCTTTGATGTTTCCTTGATCTATTTGTTGACCCATTCATTATTTAGTAGCATATTATTTAGCCTCCATGTGTCTGTGTTTTCTTGTTTTTTTTCTTGTAATTGATTTCTAATTTCATACCATTTTGGTCAGAGGAGAAACTTGATATGATTTCAGTCTTCTTAAGTTTATTGAGACTGTTTTGTGCCTAACATGTGGTCTAGCTTGGAAAATGTTCCATCTGCACTTGAAAAGAATATATATATTCTGCTTTGGGGTGAAATGCTCTAAAAATATCAATTAAATCCATCTGGTCTAGTGTGTCATTTAAGGCTGCTGTTTCCGTGTTGATTTTGATTTTCTGTCAGGAAGATCTGTCCATTGGTGTCAGTGGGGTGTTAAATTCCCCTACTATGATCGTGTTACTGTTGATCTCGGCTTTTATGTCAGTCAATATTCTATATACTTAGGTGCTCCTCTGTTGGGTACACAGATGTTTACTAGGGATATGTCCTCTTGTTAGATTGATCCCTTTATTATTATGTAATGTCCTTCTTTCTCTCTTATTAAAGTCCTTGTTTTAAAGTCTGTTTTGTCTGATATAAATATTGCTGCTCCAGATTTTTTTCTCATTTCCATTTGCTTGAAATGTTTTTTTCCTTCCCTTTGCTTTCAGTCTATGTGTGTCTTTAAATCTGAGGTGGATCTCTTGTAGACATATGTATGAGTCTTGTTTTCTTATCCATTCAGCTACTCTGTATTTTGATTGAAACATTTAATACATTTACATTTAAAGTGATTGTTGACAGGTACATAGTTACTGTCATTTTATTATTCATATATTTGATCTTTGTTTGTTATTTGTTTTCTCTTCTGCTTAAAGAATTCCCTTTAACATTTCTGGTAATACTGGCTTGGTGGTAGTTAATTCTTTTAGCTTTTTCTTGTCTGGATAGCTCTTTATCTCTCCTTTAATTTTAAATGATAGCCTTGTTGGGTAGAGTAGTCTTGGTTGTAGGTCCTTGTTTTTCTTCCCTTTGAATATTTTCTGCCACTTCCTTCTGCCTTGCAAAGTTTCTGTTGAGAAATCCACTGATAGTCTTTTGGGAGCTCCCTTGTAAGTAACTAGTTGTCTTTCTCTTGCTGCTTTTAGGATTCTCTCTTTGTCTTTAACCTTTGCCATTCTAATTTTCATGTGTCTTGGTGTGGGCCTGTTTGGGTTCATCTTGTTTGAGGTTCTCTGTACTTCCTGGCTTGTATGTCTATTTCCTTCTCCAGCTTAGGGAAGTTTTCAGTCATTATGTCTTCAAAGAGATTCTCACTCCCTTGCTCCCTCTCTTCTCCTTCTGGTACCCCTATGATGCAAATGTTACACTGGATGTTGTGCCACAGGTCCCTTAAACTATCTTCTTTTTTGTTTTTGTTTTAATTCTCTTTTCTTTTTGTTGTTCTGATTGGGTGTTTTCTGCTACCTTGTCTTATAAATTGCTGATTCAGTCCTCTTCTTCATCTAATCTGTTGGTTCCTTCTAGTGTATTCTTCATTTCAGTTATTGTAGTCTTTATTTCTGACTGGTTCTTTTTTTATGGTTTCTATGCCCTTCTCTATGCTTACTATCTCTTTGCTGAAATGCTCAATAAGTTCCTTAAGCATTTTTATAACCAGTGTCTTAAACTCTGTCTCTGTAGGTTGGTTGCCTCTATTTCATTTAGTACTATTTCTGGAGGTTTCTCCTGTTGTTGTTTTTTTTATTTGGGACATGTTTCTTTGTTTCCTCGTTCTGGCTGACTCTGTGTGTTTGCTTCTATGTGTTAGGTGGATCTTCTAGGTCATTTAGTCTTTGTTGGGTGGCCTTATGTAGTATGTGCCCTGTGTGATCCAATAGTGCAGTCTACCTACTCTCCTGTGTTCTAGGAGTGTCCCTTGAATGTGCTGTGGGTGTTCTCCTGTTGTAGTTGAGCCTTGATTGTTTTGGGCATGTCAATGGGTGGGATGACTCCCCAGCTGACTGACTGAGTATTGGCTGCACCAGTGTATGAGCTGCTGTGTCAGGGCTGACTCCTCAGAGGGGGATTTGCTCCCTTGGGCTCTTGTGCCTGTTTTTAATTGTGGGAAAAGATACATAACATAAAATTTACCATCTTAACCATTTTTAAATGTACAGTTCAGTGACATTAAGTACATTCACATTGTTATGCAACCATCACCACCAACTATCTCCAGAACTCTTTTCGTCTTGCAAAACTGAAACTGTCCCCATTAAACAGTAACTCCCTGTTCCCTCTTTCCCCCAATTTTGGTTTTTAAATTTACATCATATAAGAATGTTTCTGTGCCTTTGTAAGACTTCTGTTAAAAATAGTTTCTATTTTGGTGTTGGTAATCTGCATGTGAATATAACTTGGTCTTAGAATTTACTTTTAGGAAAAGTTTGTTCCTGCTGACTTGCTGGATTTATTATTAGGTAAAACATGCTGTGTAGTTATATCCCCTTTGTAGCTTGGCTTCCAAGAAACATAATAATTGTCTTTAGCTTGGGTTTTCTGGTATAATTTTATACTTCCATTTTATTTTTTTGTTTTTAAGCCCCCTAAGAAACTTTTTGGAGCAAATGAGATGTCATAATAAGAGAAATAAATATTTAAAAAATCGTTTTTAGTTTATATTGGAAAGAATTTTTTGTGTCTTGTTCATTTGAATGTGAAGATTTTATGACTTAAATCCACAACTTAATTTGTCAGCTGAAATGGTTTAAAATTTACCTATATCACTTTTTTTTCAGCAAAGTTTAGTTATATTTAAGATAGGCAGAAAATCTTAGTGGTTATGGGTAAGTTTGGGAGATGTTATATTCAAAATAAAACCTCTTAAAGGAAAAAGGAAATAATATTTATTACATCCTTATTGTATGACATGTTTTTCTTAATCCTCACAAGAGCTCTATTTTATTATTTACTAGATTTATTACCCCATTTGTCAGATGTGAAAACTTAAGCTAATTCATGTAAAATGACTTTCCCAAGGACTCATAGCTAGTAAAAGTGGAACTGGAATTTGAATCCTTTTTATTTCCTTAGAAAAATTATAATAGAACCTTTATTACTGGTGCCCTTTATTACTGGTGCATCTATATTGCAGGAACATTATGTAGTATAAACATGAACTGTCATAGCCTTTATTCTATAAATGCTTTGCAATATTTATACACTTCTGGGAAAATATCCTAAAGAAATAACATTTTTGTGGGGGATATAGTAATGCCGTTCCTAAAGACTAGAATTTATACATAGACTGTTCTGTGAGATTTAAATTTAAAAATCAACATATACTACATCAAAGCAGAACGTATTTAAAGATAAATGACAGTTCCAGGTCAATAAGTTTTGACTTTTTTTTTAAATGATTGTGAAATTCAACAAATGATTTTGTTTTACTATATGAGAGTAAATATTACTAGTTAGGAGGCAGTGGTTTTAGTTTTATTACTCTCCTAAATAATTACAAACACCTCTGAAGATTTCTTCTTACATTCTTTACTTTTCCTATTTGCCCCATTTCTCCCTTTTCCTTATCCCTCAGCAGCCGTGGTTTGTCCGTTGTAGAGGCCTCATAAGGAATGAGGAGGTCGGGGAAGAAAGATGAACGCAATTTTAAATTCATTATAGCTGTACTGCTATTTTATTGTTTTGTTTTTATGCATTTCTCATTGAAAGGATATATATATATATGACGTAAGGGTTGAGTGGAGGTTCTGGTTTTAGGTAGCTTGTGTTCACATCCCAGCTTTTCCACTTAAACAAGTTACATAAATTCTCTGTATTTTAGGTCCATCATTCATGAAATGAAGTCTATAATAGTGTGAAAGTCATGGAATTATTTTAAGGAAAAATTAAGGCATGAAGATATGCCTGTCATGTAAGAATTGTTCAATAAAAAAATTGATTAGGGCAGTAGTTCACAACTGTGGCTATGCATTACAATCATTCAGCGAAATTTTAAAAAATACAAATGCTTCCACCCTGCTGTTTTGGTGAGTAAATCTTTGATAGGGCCTGGGGATCAGAGTTTTCTCCCATTACTTGTTTTGCTTGTTTGTTTATTTTTAAGTGCCATGAGATTTTTGTCTCTCGTGTTTATTGCTATACCCCCAACTTTTAGAACAGTACCTCGCACAGAATAGGCACTCAGTAAATACTTTATGAATGAATAAAGATGAATTATTTTTGGTTCCTCAGTGATTCATCCCCTCTCTGTTTGTAAAAAGTAATTTAATTTTTAAATTTATAAATATAAAATTATTTTTTTTATTTTTTTATTTTTGGTGAACAGTTCTGTTTGTTACTTATGGGTCAAACTCACCCTCAATCCCTGGCAACCACTGATCTAAGTCTTTATCTTTACAGTTTTGGGTTTTCCAGAATGTCAAAAATTGAATCATATGCTGTATCACCTGTCGAGGCTAACTTTTGTCACTTAGCATGGTGCATTTGAGGCTCATTTTACGTTAAGTGCCTCAGTATTTCTTTTATGCTGAGTAGTATTCCATTGAATCTGGAACAAATATATCAACAATCTTGCTGTTTTTTTCTTTATTTTTAGCTTTCCAGAGTACTGGATCTTCCACCAGAAAACTTGATCAAATCAATATCTGCAGTTCCGATTTCGAGAAAAGAGTTAAGTATAATATGTTTGTAACAATCTAAAACGTTACTAACTTTATCAACATACAAAAAAAAAATTGTCACTATTTAATTTACAGAGTAGTCCTTGAAATTAATCATAAAATGTAATTTAGCCTATTATTCACATTGACATGAATAATAAAATCTGTATTTTACATACTCTGACATGGCAGATTAGTATATATTAGTATACTCATGTTTTAATATTTGTTTATGCTAATAACTACAACTGTTATTCCCATTGACAAAAATAATAAAATTAAAATCTGTATTTTACGTACTCTGACATGGCAGATTATATTAGTATGCTCATGTTGTTTTAATACTTATTTATGCTAATAACTATGCATAAATTATGCATAGTTTTATTATGGCTGTCTTTAAGAAGAATTAGGATTGAGGTTCAAATGTAATTGTATAACAGCAAATAAAAGAACTGTGGTTAGGATCTCGGGGTTTTTGAAGGACTCTTAGATTATACACCTATCTGATGCCTGAATACCATCGTACAATATTTACCCACTAGGTTTTTTTGTGGTTTATTTTTTAGTTTTTTGTTTGTTTCTGTCTGAAGACTTCCAGTGATAGAGCACTGTCGGTTAGGACTACATAAAACCGATAGTTGCTTTCTTGAATGCAGGGAAATATTTATTTCTTTGTGAGTTTGGTCATTCTAAATGATGCTTGTTTACCATTTGGCTAGAAAACTTCAATATTTGGATAAAAGACCCTCTCACTCAGTTAATAATGACAAGCAATTAGTTACAGAGTAGGCATTTAAGCCCTAAGCTTTAGAAAGATGTAAAGATATAATCATCAGTACCATTATGTCCTTATGTTTTGTCCCCTTAACTTTGTCAGGATTTTAAGATAAAGATTATCCCAGAATAGGACAAAGAGATAAGTGGAAAAGGAAGAAAAAAGCTACATATGACCTTGTAAAAGAGAACATCTTTAAAATGGCCTGTTGCGAATTCCTCTCTATTGTGTTCCAAGAATAGGGCAACCACTGACCAAGGGGACCTCATAATTACATGTGCATTGATGTAATGTTCGAAACCAGTTACCTGTTTCACAAAATCTGTGACATTCTGCATAACAATGGGAATAGCTCTTTTTATTTCATTTTTCAAAGGCCATGAAACTGTCTTGGCCCATCTTTTGAATAAGATTTCCTCCTGTCTGGAGCTCCTTTGGGCAGCTCCACTTTAACAATCTGAAATACTAACACTTTGGTTTATAGAAAATAAATAATTGGGGAGGACCTCAAAATTTTTCTAGGCTACAAGTCTAAAATTCTATATATTAAATTTATTTAAAACAAAGGGAATCTCCAGTGCTTTGCCATAATAAACCCAGGTGTCCTTTATAGTACTGAAACTAAGCCTAACTGTCCTATATTTCTAACTTTATTCTAAAATGCTGTTAAGTGCCAGGAAATTACGAAATAATTACGAAATATTAATTTTGTTAATGTAGCCTGTTTAATATGATATGAAGCATTTGCTCAGATCTTCTAGCTCAATTATATTTTCAACTATGGTGGAATTCCTGCTTAATACTAATCATAGTAGAGAGGATTAATAATTTTGTTACAAATCAGGAGTACTTGAGTCTAGGGATTTCACTCTAACACCACAAGAACCAGTCCTCAGAAATAGTGGGAAAGTAGCTATTGCTTTTTATACTTTTTAAAAATGTAAACAGTATTAAGGTAAAGGGAAGAGTCTAATGACCCCCCTCCCCCGTGCCCATCACTGACTAGCGTTAGCACACATCTGTACCCCTACCACCCGTCTTCATAATGGATTATTTTGACAGCTACTGCTTTTCATAGTGTAGATGTTATGTCTCTTAAGGTTTTTCTTTTTGTATTAATTTCAGGAGCACAAAGCAACGTAATAGTTAGACATTCACACCCCTCACAAAGTGATAATCCACCCCCCAAGCTAGTACTACCTCTCTGACATCTTATATGACTGTCACAATACCATTGACTGTCTTCCTTATTCTATAATCCGCCTCCCATGACTACACACACACAAACACACACACACATACACACATTTACTTATAGTTGACATACAACATTCTACCTCAGTTTCAGTTGTACAGCGCATTTGGTCATATAGCTACACAGTCTATGAAGTGATCCCCTGATAAGTCCAGTCCACTTAAATTAGTTTGTTTTTCTATCACAAAAGCAAAATATAATCTTAAGGAAATTCAAGAAAATACAGAAGAATAAGAAGAGAAAAAAAATTCCCTTTAGTTTTACTGCAGTGAGACAACTGACATTAGCAAGTTGGTGTATTTTTACATTTTCACTTTGAATATGTCTTGCAGCCTTTAAAAAAACATAACTATAAAACTACTGTATATATGATTTTTGAACCCTTTTCCCTTGACATCATTCTTTTTTTTGTAAATATCACTTTTAACAATGGCTAAGTATTACCTCTTTAAATACACAAAGCCAAAGTTCCTTGTGAGTATATAATTAAAAGTTCCCAAAAGTGAAAATTGGAAAGTAGGTCAAGTCTAGTTGATCCCCCACCACCCTAAATCATTTACTTCCCTTTTGATCTTTCTTATTGGCAAATAACCCTTTACATAATTTCAGAATTCATGTTTTAAATATTCCTACTTTATTGTAAATCACTATTAATAGACCAAAAGGGTGATTTTTAAAATTTGTCCTCCTAACATTGAACTAATTAGACATATTTGTGATTTCTGTCGATAATAAAATTTTTAAATTCAATTGAACTAGTTTATTATTCATGTCTAGAATAAAATTAAAGGTGCCTCATACTCTTCATAATTTTTAAAAACTCTATAGAAAATCATGTGACCTCTTTGTGTTTCCTAGATGTTTTGAGAGCCATCCTATAGGCATATGGTCATAGTAAACCTGTTACAAAGTGTCCTAGCTGTATGTCAAAAATCATAGTTTAATCTTTGGTATATTCAAATCTGTATCGTTTCAGTTAATACTGTTATGGATCGTATTACTTTTAATTTATTTTTTTATTTTTAAAAATCTGTGTTTGTGTGTTAATTCTGTTATTCTCATTTTGTTAAATTTCTTCAGTTTCCCACATTATTGCCACAAATACTTGACTAAGCTATTAGTCCTTTGATAAGAATAAATAAAAATAAAAATGCATTCAAACCTTATATGAGTTTCCACAATTAAAGTTAATCTTTAGAAAATTAGATTATCATGTAATTGTTAAAGAATAGTCTTAGAGAAAAACAGAGTATAGTTTGCCAACCAAGTCAATACAGGAAGAACTACAGACAGAATAATTCTCCAGGCCTTAGTACTGGTACACTTTAACATCAGAACTAGAATTAGTATTATTTAACCAGGACTTAATTGCTCAACAACACTGTGAAGTAGGTACCATTATTATCACTCTTTTCCTGAGGTACAAGGGATGTTTAAGCAACGTGCCCAAGATCACATAGACAGTGATTGATAGATGAACTTGGGTCTGTAGTTACAGCTTAAACCTCAGTAGATGAGTTTGGGTTTGTAAGTGTAATCCACACTGGGTTGCTGGATAATGGATGAAAGCCCAGGAAAATTTTTAATGGTCATTGTTGACTAGGTTCTTTAATGGGTTGTTAAACAAAAGTCACACAGGATTTTTTAGGTATGTCTCTAAATTTCAAGAGTGGTAAGAACAATCACTTCGACCCCTCTAAAATACATCCTTTTGTGTCAGTCACAGTGGGCTAGACAGACCTCCTTACTCAACCCACTTACTCAGCCCATAGGGTCTCATCCTCTGTCTGGTTCCTTATTAAATTTTAGGAGATGTTCAGTGTGGGTAATTATGTAGATGTTTGTATATCAATAAAAAAATTTTTTACGCTTTGAACTATTTCAAACCTACAGAAAAATTTATAGAGAATAACATAATGAATAATCATGTGCTCACTTTCTAACATGTCAAGTCTTAACGTTTTCCAAAGTGGCTGCTCTAGCTGACAGAGATATAAACTTACAATTAGGTAATGGGAGAGGAAGAATTTTGTAAGATGATAATAAAAGGTAAAGTTCTAAATAAATACAAGGTGATGATATTTCTAACTGCTTTGTATATTGAAAGCATAACACCTTCTGATAAAATTGTGTCAATGTGGAGAACTCATAGTGATTAGTCTTTTTGTTACACCAGTAACGTTTTCAGGGTAACAGCAGCTTTTTCCTATTTCAACGTCTGTCTTTAGAGAAGTAGCAGATTTTCAGCTTTCTGTGGATTCTTTATTGGAGAACTGCAATGACCATTCAAGACCAGATATTCAAGTTCAAGCCATGAGACTGGCAGAAAAGGTATCTTAACATTATCTCTTTTTGACATTATAATAAACTCATTATTTTAAAGGAAAAAAAATACTTAGCAGGCTATCTCAACTATAATAATGAATTTAATAGTGTTTCTTTATTCAAGGCACCTTGGAAAATACAATTTAAATTCGTTTTAGCTATGTGCTATAAGATTAGGATGATTTTTTCAAATTAGTTATAAAGCATTCCTCTTGAGCTGACATTGTTCAATTTTTTGATTAAGTACTTACAGAAGGACTGAAGTGTTAATTAAATTTACAGATTGAAGCTGGATGGACTTCTGAATTTAGGAAAAGAAGCTTGATAAGTAGATTGTACTTTTGAAAATGAGTTTCTGAGAAGAGGAGCATTAAAATTTGAGGAGAAATGATTAGAAGTAAATAGAATCATGATTGCAGAGTAGAAGTGGTTAGATGATTTAATCAACCTCTTTGATGTCTCTGATGGCTTTGGTATCTAAAAGGAATTCAGAGGACTATAGAGAATGAACAAATTTAAATTGTTGGTGTAATTCCATCAGAAAAGGCAGGTGGTAGACAAGGTTTTTGGGTTTTTTTGTTTGTTTGTTTTTTTTAAGTAAGGTTATTACATATGATACAGAAGAGGTGTCTGGACACACTGAAGAATTGGAACAATGAAAGTCACTATCATAGAAAAAAATGTTTAAAGAATGAGTATGATCAAGGAGCTTTGGTAGCTTAGTAAATATTTCTTTGATCAAAATAAAACACCCCAGATTTTTATCAGCAACTACACCAGGAGTAGAATCATCCTAATTACAATATTTAGTCTCAAAATAAAAACTGGTGGCTCTTCAAGTTCCATGGGTATATCAGGTGATTTGAACGTCTAGTTGGTTAAAATTTTAAGACCTATTCACTGAAGGCAACATATTTAAATTATTTACATTTTATATGTTGGTGCAAGTGCTTTAACATAGGCTCCGGCAGACTGTCATGTTCTGTGGCTCTTTTAAAAGATGGGTGAGGTAAAAAGAATTTGTGCAGCTCAGTGTGCGTAGAGTGGGGGTAAAGTGATGCTTTCTTTCTTCCATGTTAGATGGAGAATTTGGGTGATAAAATGATAGGAATACAGAATAGCGTTCTAGTCAGAAAAAGAAGAAAATGTGTTACCCAAATGGAATGATAGAATTGAAGGGACTGGCTAAGGCCCAGGTCCAGAAATAATGACAGAGAGTTGATGCACCTGCTGCCTTTGCACAGTTGAAAATTTGATAATATTAGAACTACAACTCTCAGTAGGCCATTTTATAACATAACCTATTGTACTTGATTTGTTATCTTTTCAGCTAAAATGTGATACAGTAGTGAGTGAAATCAGCACTGGTCAAGGAACTGTAAATTTCAAAATAAACAGAGAACTATTAACAAAGGTAAGAATGGGTTATGTCTCAGCTCTTGCATCTTCACTCTCTACTTTAGCTATAGTGGTTTCCCTCTTCCACTATATATATATATATATATATATATATATATATATATATATATATATATATATATATATATATATATATACACAAATGTAGTTCTTACATTTATTGTGCCTCTTGTTGCCTCAAAACCTTTGCACATTCCAATACCTCTGCCTGGAGTGGCACCCCAGTTAACTCCTGCTTATTCTTCAAATCTTGATATTTCCTGGGCAGTGCCTTTCTGACCTTCATTTATATGTTCTTATTGCACTATATATTTTTCCTTTACTGTAGTTGCTATTTTACATTTTATTTGATTAACACGTATTGCCCTTTAAACTCTAATTTCCATTAGTACTTACAGTTTCTGTTTTTCCTCACTGTTGGATCCCCCGTTCCTACCACAGTGCCTGGCATGCAGTAGGAATGAGATAACTATTGTTGAATGAATTAATGGACTCTGTATTGAATATAAGAAAGGTACTGCTGGTTCCTGCTCTGGGGTAGTCTATAATCTGTTGAAAGCGTAAGATTTATACAAGAAACTATAAGACAACTTCTTCCTTTAATAAAACAATAAATATTAAAACAACAAAAAAAAAGTATGATCAGTACAATAAGCATAAGAAAGATCAAAGATGGAAAAAGTCAGGATGGCCTGGAGTGATTGGGGAAATCGCATAGAGGAATTGGGTCTCACGTGAGTGAGACCAGGGAGGACACTTAATCCTGCATAGGCAGTGGTTTGAGATCTTTTGTTAAGAGTTTTCATCTCAATTGAACTTGAAAATTTCTCATAATGCATGTTTTGGTCTATTATTTTTTTAAAAAGAACTACACACCAGTATTGAATTGGTCAGGCTTAGTAAATGCTGCAGTCTTGAATTGAAAATAACTGTAAAACCAAAATTTCTAATAATATAGTTTCTAACTGAAGGAGAGTTAGTATTTTATGTATATCTTTAGATCTTTAAACTTTTTTCTTTTAGCTTTTTTTCACTCTTACTTAAACGTAAATTAGTTAACCAAAATCAGTCACAAAGATAAGAAGGAAATTTGTTTTGAGCTTGTGAAAAAGTGTCTACAACTTGCTGGGCTCTTGATAACATTTCATGCTAATTTAGCAAACCACTGAGTCTAATTTACCATTTTTAAGTAAGTGACTCTTTCTTCCAGTTGCTGTCTCAGTTTTTGTGGAAGTGGAAATGCAGCTCACCCAAAATGCCCACCAAACTTTAAGCCACTTGACAGGCAGCAATATTGTACTTTCTAAATTTTCCTTGAGATGTGGAAATGTGCTATGGTAGATGGAGTTTGCCTTTACAGCCAGCTTAGGTGAAAGAGATGTGGTTTTTATTTCAAGGTAAGGCATATATTTACTTAATAATTTAAAATTTCAATGGCCATGAATTTTCATGCTTTAGTAAAATTAATAAACTGAGATTTTCTCTAGTTTAAGGATGACTACTTGCTTGCTTATTAAAAATATTTCCAAATCCTTCTCAATTGACAACATAGGGACAAGAGCTATTGAGGTCCAGCTACTCTTTCTCACATGGAAATCCTATCTTCATTGTGGCCTTGAGGATCAGGATCTTAGTATGAATTTTGTTAAAGGAACAAATTGCTCACAGTAGCCCTGCTCAGTGTCAAAGTAAAGATATATCCTAGAGCAGTGAACACTGATACTCTGAAAGAGAGGCATTGAATGTTCTTGTGTTATAAGTTGCAGTTTTTAAATTATAAATCTTTTTTGCTCAAAGTCTAATTTCTTCTACATCTGGCTCCATTATTTTTAGGCCTGAAATGGTGGCATTTGCGTGTCTAATTATTTTTTCAGATCATATTGCGAAAAAGTCAACCCTTCTTAGGACCATTATAAAACTTTTTATTTTTACATTGTAAAGTTACCAAGATTGACATGAGCCAGTGATCTATGTTCAAAACTTACTCCTCAAGCAGAAACTTACGAATTTGTCATTGCTTAACATGTACAAACTTAACCTTGCATAAAACAGTATCTCTTCATGCATTCCAGTTGAATTAGCACCAGCAGCATCAGGAATGATTAAATGTTAGCTTAAGTTTGGATCACTAATAATGGCTGGAAATGTCTTCATATAAATCCTCCTCAAGGGTAGGAGGTTAAAATGGGAAATTAAAGTCAGTAGATGCTGCCAAGTCTCTGGACTAGATAATACATTTTTCAAAGCTAGATATGACCAATTCATATATTGTGAAGAACTATCACTTTGGTACCAAAATTGCACCTGTCAGTAGTGTACAGATGATTTTCAAGAGAAACTATTAATTCAAGTAATAGTTAATTCAGTTTAGGGAAAGAAAATATGAGTTTAAATAAATAGGAAAAAGGCAAACAAAATCCTGTTTTTTAGGTGTGCCTTAGAAATATACAGGGGATAACATCATTTTTATTTCACATGTACACATGCATTTTTTGTTTGCCAAGTTAAACTTTGCATGCTCTACCAAAACTTAAGAAAAAAAGAAAAGGAGATACTAATTTAAGTTGCCGTAATTGAGCTCATCATTTCACTAAGTTTAAGCCACTAGGTACTGGATACATTCAAATCATGTGTAGTGCCAGTTGGCTAAACACCTGGAAAGAGAGAAGAATTAAATACTTTTCTACTATTGACCAAAGGATTGAGTAGACAAATAGGTAGTGGTAGCTTGCTTAGTTAGAAGTCCTGTTGAGGGCTGTAGAGAAATAGCATCCAACAAAGAGTTAGATAAAATAACAAAAATCTTCCACAGAAAACTTGATGGTGATAGACAAACAAAAAGTACCAGCCAGTTGGAATATTCATTAATTTGCTAAAGTATTTCAAAAAGTGAAACCTTTGAAAGATATAATTTCTGATTGTAAACTCTTTATGTATCTATATTTACATTACTGAGTACGTCTTATAGCTAGACATACATATTGATGAATAGATGGGCCTCTAGTCTTATTCATCTATTGGAGTATCGGGGAACTTGACTAGCTCACTGACATTCTATAATTAACAACTTTCTCCCGTGTGCCCACTAATTTAATAAACCTCCTGCTTATTATTTGCCAGGGATTATATTAACTGAAATCTGAAGATAAAGTGGCATAGATCCTGCCCTCAAGGAGCTCATGATCGAAAAGAAAAGCGTATCAGTATAATGTGTGATGGGTACGATAGTGTGATGACTAATATAATGAAGGCATGTATAAAAATTCAATCCAGTGTAAAGAAAGGTACACATAAGTCTGTCTTGTGGCAAGAGGAGATAACCTTGAATTTGGGATGAAGAAGAAGAATATACCTGGGAGACATAAGGCCAGGCATTCCAGGCAGAGAGGACAGCTTGGGCCAGACGAAATTTATTTCATTTCATTAGTTATACATTTGACTCTTGAACAAGACTCTTGAACTGCATGGGTCCAATTATACTTGGATTTTTTTTTTTTCAGTAACCACTATAAATGTATTTTCTCTTATGATTCTCTTAACACTTTTTTTCTCTAGCTTTATTTTAAGAATACAGTATATGATACATATAATATACAAAATATGTTAATTGGCTGTTTATGTTATCGGTAAGGCTTCCAGTTAACAGTAGTCTATTAGTAGTTACGTTTTGGGGGAGTCGAAAGTTATATGTGGATTTTCAACTGTGTGGCCTTTGCCACTCCTAACCCATGCCTTGTTTAAGAGCCAACTATATATTATTGCAAAAAAATAACTAACAGTCTTCATTTGTGTGTTTTGTTTTTTATGGGTATTGTAGTGTGCCTTTTAACAAATCAACTTTCTCAAAATCAAAAAAATGTAAAGGTGATAATGCCTGTAAAGTAAAAATCAAATCACTAATTGCTAAAACTTTGAGGGATAGGGAATCCTTGAAGGAACATAGACTTGATTAAATATATATATCATATAAGAAGATAGGTGTTATTGCTTTGTTGTGGTTGTTGTTTTGTAGTGGTGTACCTGACAGATGAAGAGGGTCTAAACCAGGGCAGGGCGTATAACTGTAATGATATTTAGGAGTTAGCATGTTCAGGGCTTGGTGACTAATAGGTGATAGCTTATAGAGGTTATGGAGGGAAAAGGGTAAATTTTAGGAACTCCTAAGTTTCTGACATGGTTAGCTAGGGATAAAGTTCATGGAAATGGAGAATGCAGAAGGAAGAGAAGTATATTCCATTTGAAGTGCTTTAGAGAGACGTCCAGTCCTGAGTTGGGCATATCCGTCGGTGTCTCTGGAGAGATTTTGTTAGGTAAGTAGTAGTTGAAATCTTAAGAAGAGAGTGGTGTCATTGCAACCAAAGGAGGGAGGGTAATTGCAAGGAAAAGAGAGTAGTCATCAGCTAAGATGGTGTGTGAAGAAACGTGGTTACTCCTGGGGAAAGTGGGAAGGGACCAGAGTTAGGGCAGATGATCAAAAGGGACTCTTTAGCCTTAATTGTTTAATTTTTTTTATTTTACAAAAAGAATATTCATAAAAAGTAATATATTAAACAAAATTTAAACATTAGGTTTAGCATTTAGAATTTTGATTTGGAGAGCACTCTCAGTGAAATAGTAGAGAAAAAAAGCTCCAGGTAGCAGGTGGGTCAAATTGTTAATGAAAGGTTTGGAAGTGGGGGCATAAAAGAGAGTCCTTTATTAAAGTTGCTTTTGTGTTTGTGCCAGAGAAATCAGCAAACTGAGAGTCATTTGTTGAAGAGAATTCAAATTTATTGCTATAACTGTCTGTGGAGCCTACCATCCATTACATAAAAAGGCATGGAAAGTGAAAAAGATGGGTAGACCTTAACTTTAGAATAATCTGCGTATGAATTTCTTCTCACTAATGTTTACCTCTCCATTGGCAATCTTCTTGTGGCTCACATTCTTGAAGTAATTAACATTTAATAGTCCCCTAAGGTGTGGCAGGCACTGTTCTCTTTATTGTCTCTGTATTTATTAATCCTTTCTCTCTGTGTCCTCCTGTGCTGTGTGAGGGAGCAGAATATTATTTTCTCGGTGTCCTTGGGCAGATACATGCTGTTTCTGAACCTTGGTTTTTGCAGCTATTCAGTGGGAGGTGTTGCCCACCTCTAAGACTGTGAGGCTTAAAGATAACAGAAAAGCATCTAGACGCAAACCTAACACTCTGTAGATGCTTCTTAACAGTATTGCTTCGCAACTTCCTGCTTTCTTCTCTGCTTTTGTCATTAAGTGACCATCTGAACCAACTCTTATGATAGTGAAATTCTTCACATTAGAAACTACATATTTAGGACTCAAAATCCAGTTTGAGAAGCAAAATCAATATTAGAGTAAATAAAAGTCTACCACAATAAATTCAAAACCCTAACCCATAAATAAATAAATAAATAAATATAAATCATCACCATTAGTAAAAAAATAAAAATAAAAAAGTATGAATTTTGTGAACTATACAGTAGTTCTGTGTTAAAAATTAACCTGGACTATGTTTTGGCAGTTTCTGTGAGAATTGCTTGTTTTTTACTTAATCTAGCCAATAGGCATTTGAATTATAATTTTTTGTTTTCTGCCATTACTTGTGATCATTAGTATTGCAAAAGTAGCAGCAGCATGCAGTGGTTAACACATAGCTATGGAGTAAAAGAAAATTTTGCTGTCTGACTTAATAGCCGTATGGCCTTAGGAAAGTTACTTTACCAGTCTGTGCTTCTATTTCCTCATTTGTAAAAATGATACTTACCTCTTTGGGTTATTGCGAGAGTTAAATGAGTTAATACATAGAAAATGCTTAGAATATTGCCTCACACAGAGTCTGCAGTCAGTAAACATTCGATGTAGCTTCTGGTTTTATTGTTAGTATTTTCTGTGGGATTTAGGCAGTTACTTAACCTCTCTAAACTTCAGTTTCTTCACCTGTAAAATATCTACATCTTTGGTTCCTGGACATGATGCATAAAGGGGAACAGAGCCCCTGTAGACATTCACTCGTAGACATTATATATATATTATATATATAATGTAGACATTATTAGCGCTCTGAGTAGCGTTAGTGATGGAAGGTGATGCTGCTGACAGTGCTGGGAAATTCTCAGTTCCATCAATTAGATGGAGCAAAATTAGCAACACTTAGTTCTCAATAACAAAGTAAATAAGAAAATTGCAGGGTTTTTTTCCTATTATTAAATCCCAGCCTTTACTTTTCAGACAGTGCTACAACAAGTAATCAAAGATGGCTCAAAATATGGATTAAAAAGTGAGCTTTTCTCTGGTCTTTCCCAGAAGAAGATCGTGATTGAATTCAGGTGAGTGCCTACTCATCTTATGTGTTGGTTAGTCAGCTGGCTGGTCAGGTAAGTATATTGCCGTTATCATCTGAGGTCTCATGAAATTACATGTGGAAAAATTGAAAACCAGTGAGATTATATTTTATTAAATTCACAGTGAATTGATCATTAAACCCTGAATAAAAAATGTTGGACTCCAAGCAAAACAATGTCTAGTGATTATTATGGGCTCTTTTTCTTTCAGAATTAAGTATTTAACAGTTACTTTTTTGCTTTTTTTAGAAGAACGAGTTCTTCATTTTACTAGACTTTTTTTTTTTTTT
Source organism: Rhinolophus sinicus (assembly GCF_057876585.1). NCBI lineage: Eukaryota > Metazoa > Chordata > Mammalia > Chiroptera > Rhinolophidae > Rhinolophus > Rhinolophus sinicus. The sequence goes on from NC_142502.1 coordinate 63,297,608, forward strand.
TGCTTTGGTTAACAGTTTATTAAATATACTACATTTGTACCTTATACTGTAATTTTTAAAAATTATTCACACGTGAACTTAGTAAAAATATACTTTATAGAAAACTGTCAGCAAAACAAATAAAAATAGGAATGTACATTTTATACACAGATTAGATTCCACGTTTCCCCGGACAATCAGCTCTAATGCATCTTTTGGAGCAAAAATTAATGTTAAGACCCGGTCTTATTTTACTATAATATAAGACTGTGTCTTATATGGTAATGTAAGACTGGGTCTCAACATAATTTTTGCTCCAAAAAACGCATTAGAGCTGATTGTCCAGCTAGGTCTCATTTTCGGGGAAACACCGTAACTGCTGGAAATGTTAGGAATTATTTTAATATTACTAAACTCTTAAAGCAGAGGTAATGGTGACTGCCATATTAAGAATTTTTAAGTAATGTGATTACCAGAAAACAAAGCCTTGTAGTATTTGTAATACATAATTTAAAAAATTACCGGGAAATAGTTTGAAGTTTTAATCTGCCTCTAAATAGTCTTCATTATAACTTTCTGATATGCTATCAATACAACTGTCTAATATTTGAACTGTTTTTAAGTAGCCAAAGAAGGAAAGGAAACACTTTCAGAGTACAGGTTACAGGTTGACAGCTCATGAAAATTATCAGATATTAAATTTGCCTTCCTAGAAGCTGAAGAAGAGATTTAATGAACTGATTTACCAGTTAGAAAGATAGAACTTGCTAGAATCTTTTGTTTTCTTAAGTCTATATTTCTGTAGAGGATGTTTAAAAATTGGTACGATAAATATGATTTCAGGTTTCCTAACTCATTATAATTTACGATGATAACAATTCAACTTAGTTATGATTAGCACCTGGATCACAGAGGTGAGAGGGTTTTGCGGATTCCGCATTTGTACCCTCTGACATTCATTTGTGTTCTTAGAAAAGGCAGGTCATCTAAGATTCGGTAAAGGTATCTGTTTATGATAAGGACTGATTCCTAAGTAAACTGTTTTAATACTCCTATGGAGTCTCCACTTCCTGCTGTTCCCAATGTGAAGTGTTCTCACAAAACTAATTTGAGGATCTCTGATTGGTAAAATGGGACTCCAAAAGATCAGGGTACCAGCTCTGACTGTTAGTAACAGATTCAGTTATCTCAATGGAACAGCTTTTTTTCTCTGGTCTCTTTTCTTATTTGGAAAATAACAGCAATAATATTTGTCTCTTCTTACAAACTGAGGAAATTACATGAAGTAATTTTTTACAAGTCCCAGTAAGATGTCCAAATTGTAACTCATTTACTGTGGTTATTTTAGTTGCCAGAGGAGTTGAATTTGTGTTTTCCATTTTATTGTATTCCCTTTCCAGTAGGAATATGGTGCCAGAGAATGGCAAATTGATGATTTTAAGCAACATTTTGTCAAGGCTGAAGACCTAGATAGATTCAGTTCTTATATTCCTAGAGAAAAATTACAAAAACTCTGTGAAAACTTAAACCAGATAATATAAATACCTAGTTTAAAAAAATAAAAGATTACAAAAGGCTATTCAGTGAAAAAGAAGTCTACTCCCCATCCCAGTTTCCCCGTTCTCTCCTTATAGGCATTCACCAATACTAGGTCTTATTTACTCACCTGGAGATATTCTGGGCTTTATGAACAAATCACACATTAGGCATTGCTCTACTCCTTGCTTTTTTCACTGAACAATGTATCTTATCTTCCTTTAATACCAGGATGTCCAGGGCTGGTTTGTAATTTTTGTTTCACAGTATTCTGTCAATTTTTTAAATCTGCTTTATTGAAGTATAATTACATACAATACAATACAGTTCACCATATTTCAACATATAATTTGATGAGTTTTGGCAAAGGTGTACAGGTAATGTAACAACCACTGCAATTAATGGTATAGAACATTTTCTCTCTCTTTCATTTCTGTTTTATTGATTTTTTTGCTTTTATCAATATTATTCTCGGTTTTGGTCTTCCTTTTCTAGTTTCTTAAAGGGAAACTTTAGATTATTGATTTGAAACTTTGCTCATATAAACATTTCATGCTTTGCTCATATAAACATTTCATGCTATACATTTTTCTGCTTTAGCTCACCGATTTGCTATTAAGGCAGTCCTTGTTTGCTTTCATTCGCTTAGGAATCACAGTCCTTCACTGTCCAGTTTGGTAAAACCAGTGTTTTATATATTTTTCTGGTTTTCTGGTTAATTTATATTTTTCATATTGTAAAATTCATGAAATTTTCAAACACATACAAAACAGAGAACAGTGTAAGTAAGTCCCATATGCTCATCCCCCAGATTCAACAGTCATCAAGATACTGCACGTTTGTTGTCTCAGTTCCCTCATTTGTGAAATAAGAGATGAGAGTACCTTACCTCACACCTCTTAAGAGTATTAAAGGAGTTAATGCATGTAAAGTGCATGAAACTGTAACTCAGGTATTGAGTGCTATAGAAGCCTTTTCTATTGTTGAATTATTGATTACAACTTCTCAAGCACACAGAGGGTGATAAGGGTGTTGATTGAGAATTTAGAGTGGTGATCAGATTTCGGAGTATTCTGGGAAATTTTATGCATGATTATTTTTATATTTTCAATTTCAATTTCTGATACAGTAACTATTGATAGATACTACATATAAAAACAAAATTCCTTTGGGGTCCTCAATAATTTTTAAAAGGATAAATGGTTTGTGAACTGGTGCACTAAACTTAATTCCCTATAATAAATGTTGCTTGTGTCAAAACAATCTCTCTGAATTTCTTCATCTGTTTATCCATCGTGATTTTACTAAGTGTGCCACTTCTGTGTATGGTACTGCTTCATGAATCACAGGATTAGTTTCACTAAGGATGATTCTTTGAGTTCTAATTTATCTTCTCTAAATTTCTAATTTTTAACATATTTTTGCCTTAAATTACCAAAGACCTTAGTCCCCTAATTGTGTTAAACTGTGGAGGTATGACCTAGTGTGTTTTAGAACTTTTGTTCTTAGAACAGGAATATAACGTTTCCAATTATTTGCAGTTCACCTAATGTTGCCAAAAAATTTCACGTTGGACATTTACGTTCTACCATCATAGGTAAGTGTTGTTTCACAGAAAATACTAAACATGCTCTGGGGGCAGTGTTTGATAATGCAGTCTAATGGTTTAATGCTTAAATAGCAACAGGGCAAAAAACAAAAAAGTTTAAATTTATATGAGCTTTGATACTAATTAAATATTACACGAAATGGGAAAAGTTGGTTTAGAAGTAGAAAAAAAGAAATTTGTTTCAAAACCAAAAGATTAACTTAGAAACCGGTTTTAACTGATATGTTTATGTTTTTAACATTTTAAAACTATGTATGCATATGGAGAAGACCTAAAAGATGCAAAAATGAAAATAGTTATGTTGGGATGATAGTAATCCCCCCAATTTTTTGTCCATATATTTTGTTTTAAAAAAGAAACTATGTTACATATCAATTATATCTCAATTAAAAAAAAAAAACTCATGTCATGTGAGTGCTGACTGGAACGTTCAAGACTGGAAATTGAAACACTGTTCTAATAGATTACTATCATACTTGATAGCTATAATGCTTCACTGTATATACTTACAATTTCCATGTATTTAAACATATAATACAGCCCAATTATACAATTAGAATTGTATAATATTAGAATTGGGAGGGACTTTGAAGTTTATCTCATCTAATCTATCTTCCGATATAGAAATCTGTCTATTGCATGCTTAAGAGAAAGCCCTTTAATCCATACTTGAATACTTCTAAGAATTGGAGAAATCAACACTTGGTACCATATATTATTATTAAACTAGAATCAGCTCTCATTGATACAAAGTTCTCAAGCAACATTTTAAGAGAAGAAATGACAAGACTTGAAAAATAAGAAATATACTGTATCATAAAAGCTACATGAGTAAGTCAAAAGTGTAGACGTAAGTGATGGGTAGAGCATGATAAAATTGTGTAATGGTTGATAAGATAATATTTGGACCAGGAAGAAAGAATATTTATTGAGAATTTACTTAACCATGTTAAGTATTTCCATGCATTAGCTCAATTAGTTTTACAACAGCCCTGTTTAGTAGTAAGTACTGCTAACTCTGGTCTATGGATGAGGAAACTCAGATATCAAAAGTAACTTTTCCAAAATCACATAGCTAGTAAGTATCATAGCTACGATTGGAAAGTAAACAGTCAGTTCCAAAGCTGATTCTGTCTCTTAGTCGGATTTGTAAAATAATAAGGTGCTAAGGAAAAATAGGAATAGTCTGAGTACCATCTGAAGAAGGTGGTTCCTGTTGCTGGGACTATATAGAGTGGGAAAGTCTAGAAGTAGGGAAGCTGGAAGAGAATTAGCTGCAATATTGAAGTCATAGATGCATATTATTTGCAGAAAACTAGATCTACTCTAATAAAAGCAGGAAGAGATTCACTATAGGACATTGAAGCATTTACGAAGTTGCTGGGAGTGCTGAGAAGCTTTGGATTAAGCTGACAAAAATGACTCTTAAAACTGTACCATAGAGCTTGGTCATCAAGGGAGCTTCTACCTTTTTTGCACTCTCTTCAGCACTGCTCTAGAACCGTGCTGCCCAGGAAACTGCCACAAGTCCTGCCATTCCTTCTAGAATTCATACTGGCAAAAGAGGCAGCCTCGTACCCAATTTTTCAATCACCTTGCAGGTCGGTCACATGATGGCACACTAGGACCTCGATTAGTAATGCCACACACATATACACAAAGCCTCCACAGCTGTGCTTGTCAGAAAAAAAAAGTAGCTCCCTTTCCACCTTCCTTTCCACCTTTGAAATCTCGTGCACAGCGTATGATTGCCCAAACCTAAATGACCTCTGGACCCCTAATTGCAAGAGAGTTTGGGAAATGTAAATATTAGGTTTCCCGACTCTGTAGTATGTTGCGGGCACACTAGAAGAATGGAATAGATGTTGAATATGAAACCAGTATCAGCAGTTCAGGGAGGTGAAAGCTTTGGACTGCTGTGTGCTATTAGGGAGCAGGCATGAGAAGATGGATTTCAGTACTTGAAAGAAGGTAAAGTGAGCTATTTAGAAAAAACAAAACAAAACAAAAAACAGTATAGCTCAGATTCTTCAGGGCACAGCCAAATTATTTCTTGGTGATTACTGAGATTCTGTTATTTTCTGTCCTTGGGATTAACTTAGAGTAGCAATTACTTTAACATGTGTTCCCACCTCCCATTAATGTTAATGAAAATTTTGTTCTTGTGAAAATTGTGAGATTCTTTGGAATAACTGCCCCCAAAATAATTCCTTACTTCCTTTCTATAGCATAGATGAAAACATAATAATGAATATTTTAGTAAGAAAAACAAAAACAAAATCTTGAGTTGGTAAATTTTGCCAAAAGAATTTTCTGTGTTATACTTTGATAATAGAGAAGCACATGGTTCTTATGCCAAAATGGATAACAAAAATGAGAAACTGTATATTTTATTGGTTACTAGGAAATTTCATAGCAAATCTCAAAGAAGCTTTAGGACATCAAGTAACCAGAATAAATTACCTTGGAGATTGGGGCATGCAGTTTGGTAAGTTTGAGATTTTATTTTTCATTTCATTATTAAATTTAATATGTTTTAATATTATGTCACTTGATCATCTGGACAGAATATAGGCAGAATCCCATTAGATAAAGTAATGCCTCTTTTTTTCCTAATGTTTTTCTTTGCATAAACCTTGTATTTTTATTAGGGGAATTCTCACCACACGTAAATTTGGGAGAGGAGACTACACACATTCGGAGCAACACCTGATAAATACAGGCTTTTGTGGTTTTATTAAAGAAAAGTAGCTTACATTTGTGAGTTAAGTGTAGAAGTGAGTATACAGGGGGAAAGTAAGTCTAGCTGTATATACCCCTCTCAACCACAGCCCTGCCATTTTTAAAACAAGGGAAGTCCAGCCTCCCTGGGCATCCTACATGAAGGGTGATCTGTTGTTTTACCCTGGGCCAGTGGCCTAGAGGAAAAATAAAGTGGGATACTTTGACTCCCCTTTAAACTGTACAGTGGCGGGTGGGGTAGGGTGGTCAGAAAGCAAAGAGAGGAATGAGACCCAGGCAGATGAGTGCCACAAATTATTTCTAATGTCATGAGTTTAGTCAGAACCACTCCGAGTTCATACATACCAATAATCAAGGTGTGGAAGGACAGGATAAATGAAGACGCTAAGGCAGTGAAGGATTGGTAGCATGTAAAATACAAACTTTTAAAAACATCTGGCCTACTACGTGTGTTTTAAGATCTAGCCCTAGTGTTACCTCTGTAAAGCACTCTGACACATGGACACACCCTTGCCCAGCTTCTCACATCACCAAGCTCCTAGTACCCAGCTCTACTCAAGTAGGCTTCTGTCTAACTGTATTCTTCTTTGTGTGCTTCTCTCCCTGCTAGATGGTATGTTCCTTGAAGGCATGGACTGTGTCTGAATTATTTTTGTATCCATAGGGCTTGGCACATAAGAGGTACTCAAAATGATGAATGACTGTCCTAGGAAGTATTTTACAATACTAATCCAAACGAAAGGCTAGGTAATAGTTTAAAGCTTCTATAAAGTGCAGTGTACGCTGCCAGTGCTGAAGTTCACCAATAATGTGAAATGAAATCAGAGCTTTTAAAAGACCTTTATCATGACCTTCTCTTATGAATATTATCTTTTCAGTTAATTAAAATCCTGTTTAGACCCTCGCTGTTCACAGTGAGGAATCAGAAAACACACCCTGCATTTTAAAAGTCCACCTGCAGTCCACAACATCTGGCAGCCAGAGGTTTAGGCTGTAGGCTCAGCAGTCAGATTTAATAGGTAGCGTCAGCTCTGTATTAGTTTGACCGATTTAGGCATTTCACAGGCATTAGCAAATATGTGATTATGGTATTCATGAAATTTTAGCTGCAGGATTTTATTACAGCTGTCTTTCTCTAAAGGACTACAGTGGTTAATGATCTGTCAACATTTCCATTATAACCGTCATTGCTGAAGAGTTTTAATTTTGTTTGAGCTATCCCCTATTGAAAGCTGGCAGACAGTTCCTAAGCAGAGATTAGTTTTTGGAAAATACTAGGTGGAATGTTAAATGGAATTGGCCTTTACTTTTTCTACTTCTGTTTTTTAGAACACTCTGGGCATCTTTCCTCACTCTACTCCCAAGACCCTGAATCACAATCACATTTGCCTTTGCTTGCAAGTGAATAGAGCTGGTACATTTTTCAGGCATCCTTCTAGTTCCTGTCTAAGCTCCCGAGTATTGTATGTCCATGCGTGCAGTAGCATCCCTCTTGCTGCTGAGCCTGCACAGAAAAACGTACACCAGCAAGGCCAATGGCAATAGCTCCTTCAGAGCTGAAGCTCGGTAATTGATATAGTTGTAGAAACACATTGTGTTTTTTTAAATAAACTACCTTTTATTGCTTTTGGTCCCAGGCTGTAGATGTTCTTTCAAACTGAAACTGTGATCATCTTTTAGCAAAATATCTTTAGAGTATAAATAGTCACAGTCCATACTAGGAATTTTCATTGCTAGTTTATAAACCTCAATTACTATTTTTTTTAAAAAAGGTTCAAATTAACACTATCTCTGAATGCTGAACTTATCATCAAAGACTAAAATAATATCACTGACAAATAAGAGACAAATAAATGGCCATATAAAAGAATTTTGTTGCTTGGTGACCTTGAGTGGGAGAAGTAATCAGGGATGTTTTGAGTTTCATCTATTATTGTTTTAATTCAGTTGTTTAAGAACTATTATAGTACCCAGCTAATTCCTACCTTCGTTTTGTTTTAAGCTCTGCAAGTTTAAAAAGAAAGTTTTGAAACCACTTGCCATCAGCTTGTTCTCACAGATTGTGAGTGTCCAGTGCCTAGAGCAGCATGATGTCTTCCCCAGAATAGCTGCTCAACAAATGCTTATATTATGTCTGCTAAGGAGGTGTGGGGGACTGTTGGTACAAAGATAAATTAGTCCTAGACCCTGCCTTTGATGAGCTCATAGTTTGTTGGTTTCTGTGAGACTAAATTCAGTGATTGATCTATTTCAGTCGTATTGAATTTGACTTGTGTCAATTTATGGGGTAGCGGAAGGTGATAGCATATGTTTCGCAATGTTCTCAGGATACATAATTGTGGATATTGATCTTTCTATAGAACTATACCTGTTCCCTCCATGACTGTTCTCTACTGTTCCATTTTATCATTTTTTCATTTATGGATTATTGTGGTAGGTCTTCTGGGAACTGGCTTCCAACTGTTTGGCTATGAGGAAAAACTCCAGTCCAATCCTTTACAGCATCTCTTTGAAGTAAGTTGGCAAGAAACAATATTAGAAAATGCTTCAACTTTTTTTTTTTTTTTTCAGAGTACTATGCAGCTTGGTAACACATTTTTAATCCCAAAGGTTTTAAAAAATGTTCCGTAAAACAAGAAACCAAAATAATTGAAGATGTTGCTTTTATTTTATTGGGGAGTTCTTTTAATTTTCAAATCCAGTGTTCTTTTATTACTATTTTAGTTGATTTGGGATGGTATATCTTCATGTATAGAATCATTTTAGAGTAAACACATAGGATAACAATTCAGCACAGAGAGAAATTTCTCAATATTTGTCAGTTGCTGTGTACTGCAGCTTTCTTCATGGTAATAACTAAAAGTCATTTAGACTTGAAGAACATGCGTATATACTTTTTCCTCTTGTTCTCTCTGAATTTGTATGTGCTTTTTTCATTTCTATCTTTCAGCTTCTTTTCCTGGCTTTTGCCTAATGTGAACTCCTTTCTATCCTGCTTCATTAGTTCCTTTGTTTCTCTGTCCTCAGTCCTTCCGGGAGTTCATTAATAAAACTCTTCCTGTCCAGTTAATCTCCAGGGATGTATACCCTTTTCATTGTCCCAGTTGTTAATCTGTGCTGTATCTGGGCCTCACGAGAAGAAATACAGATACAGTGTCAGCCATGTTGGGGACAGAGCTGGGGATCAAACTGAAGATGGTATGCCTGTGTGTGAGGAAGAGAGCATGCCAAGTAATGCCTCACTTCTCGAGCCAAAGCCACAAAGAGCATTTCATCATTTTTCTTTTTGTTAAATGGTTTTTAACCTGCAGCTGACTTTGTAATTATATTTAACAAAAACACATTCTAATTCTTAGACTTTTAAAAGTTTATAATTTCCTCCTGAGTCTATGCCTACACTGCACTTTAAGTGCCTACTTTTGATTTATAATATTAACCAAAAGACTTTTCCTCTCTTTCCCATTAAGAGTTTTATTGATAGGCAAGAGTTTAAAAATTAATAATTCTTTGTGGTTGTCTATAAATAAAGCATGCCACCTTAGTGTCTGGAATTTTTACTGTATTATTTTTTAAAACTGAATAATGGCAAGTATTTTTTACCACAAGCTTAGTGAACCTTTCATCAGATTCAGGCCCACAGAGAAAACCCATGGTGCAGAAAATATAAATGCCTGGTTGGAGACCTTGTGTCATTGAGAGAACATTTTAAAGAATTTATTAGAGTGTATTACAGCTTCACATATGAGAGTTACTGTTCTTACCTTTCTTCCACCCTGCTGCAAAAGTTTTTATTTAATCTTGAACAGTAAATCTTTGTTGCCCATAATATTTTAAATATTTTAGAATTAAAAACCTAGGAAAAAGCATTTCTTTTCTAAAACAGTGATAAACGTTAATAATTACAGTTTTATATTGTGCGTTTACAGGCAGATTGTTAAGTGCTGATTAATGCTTTTTTATTGTTCTATTTTGATAGTGTTAGTTGATTTTCAGTAATGTTTCGTTTATACCTACAAATTGCTGAAATGCCAAGATTCTTCAAGTAGTAGAAAGGGTTTTTATGTTTTGTTTTGTTTCAATTATTTCTATTTTAAATTTTAAGAAAGGGAAAAGATTCTGGTGGTTTTTTTCTAAAACTATTCTTATCAGTAGTTTGAATGCATATTAGGTTTTTAAATGTTTGACTATTTGAGTTTAGAGTCCTAGATTTAAAAGAACTAAAATCTTTACTGGAAATAAGGATATTTTGTGTATGTTTGCTTATAAGTTGTGTGCGTGTGAGAGAGAGAGAGCAAGGTTTTGAATCACAAATAATACATAGTATATCTTTACTCCTGTAAGTTGGGCTTCGTAGGCACACCTCATTTTATTGTGCTTCACAGTTGCATTTTTTTACAAATGGAAGGCAAGACCCTCCATCAGCAAAAAGATTGACTCACTTTATTGTAATACTTTATTGCAGTGGCCAGGAACTGAACCACAATATCGCCAAGGTTATGCCTGTATTAAGCAGTTGTCAATGGATAGGTCATTCAAAAGTCAGAAATTTGCAATTTACTGTCTTACAGTGACTCCCTCAGTATTCCTATACCTAACCAAAATCATCTTTCTCTTTTCTAACTGACTTATGCTGGACTTACTCATAGGACCACATGGAAATTCATTTTTTATGATAATGTGTGTCAAGTCTCCCAAGACCACACCCACGTTCGGTGATTCACTAGGACTCACAGGACTCGGCATATAGTTGTACTCAGAGCCATTATTTACTACAAGGAAAGGGTGCAAAGTAGACTCCACAAAGGGAAAAGGCACATGGGGTGAAGTCTGGAGGAAACCAGGCCCCAGCTTCCTAGAGTCCTTTCTTCCTAGTAGGGCCACACAGAATGCACTTAATTCTTCCTGCAACAAATTGTGACAGTACATGAGATGTTGTCTGACCAGGAAAGTTCCTTAGATGCTCCGTGCCCAAGGTTTCTATTGGAGGGTCATGTAGGCACCCTCTGCTTAGCATGTACAAAAATTCTGAACTCCAAGGAGGAAAGCAGGTGTTGAGCATAAACCATATTGTTCGCACAAACTATGTCGGTACAGAGCCACTCAGGTTGGTGGCAACATTCCCCAAATCCAAGTTCCAAGATGGCAGCCAAGGGCTAACCTTGTGAACAGAACGTTTTAAGAATACCAGTTTCAGGCTGACTATATATAACTCTTTTCTGCACAACATACTTTAAAGAGGAAAAAAAATATTAGGTAGTTTTCACCTTTATTTAGGAGTATGTATTCATTGAATTCTGCCATTCCAGTAATTAACACAAGCCATCTATGAAAAGTGAGGCATTTTGATATACCTTCAACACCTTGAGACAGATGTTTAATGCCCTGTCCCTTTTGTTGGTAGTATCTAGTGGGTATAAATCACATTCCACTTGTCCAGTGTATTCTCCAGCAATAAAATCACTTTTTCTACCCACATCTTGCTTCTGCAACATTTTGATGACAGTACTGTACAAGTTTAGAGGCCTTGCACTTTTTGGTAGTTTACTTGCCAATTTTTATTACTTTCATGCTACTTGAATAGCTTCTTGGAAAAAATATGAGGATAGTAAAATTATCATTCATGTTTCACTCTGGAAGTGAGTTACAATTTATAAGTCAAATCTTTATAGTCCATATGCCCAACTTCAATACTATTTGAGCTATAATTTTAGAGACTGGAAAATGATTAACTTTGCATTTTGGAGATTGGAAAATGATGAACAACTCTTGTGAACACGGAATCCTAGAACTGGAAGAGCCCTTAAGGAGCTACCCAACTCCACTCCTGTCCTTGGGTGGGTGCAGAATTAAACCAGCCAAGACAGGTGGTGCAAAAACGCTCTAAAGTGAGTGCTCTACACAGTTCTCAGGAGTCCCAGTTGGGAGTGTAATCAAGCTAACTATCCACAGGGTCTTCCTAGATCACCTGTTTTACTGGTCTTTCACAGATTTAGAGCACAGTTAAAACATCTTTCATTAAAACAACTGCTAAATCATCCTTTGGCGTTTTCTTTACCAAATTGGACCATCCTACTCTCTTCAACCATTGCTCAGAGAAGTTGCAACAATAATAATGACTGGGGGAAAAAAAGAAAAAAGACATGCTAGTCTAGTTGAAGCCAGGCTTTTTTAACGTAAGGGACTGTAAACTTGGATAAGAAGAAAAATTACACATTACTTTTACTAACCTCTATTAGAAATTTAGCATTTTCCTTCATTACTGTATCATAAATTTTAAAATATTTGGATAACTGTATTTCAATGTAATTATTTCCTTTGTAATCCTAATGCATTTAGAAGCATTTGGAGAAGGGTTCACTAATGGCCTATGGCAAAAAAAAAAGAAAAAAGGTTACACACAGTCTGTGATGAGGGCAGTTGGGTAACCTTTAAATGAGAATTCTCAGGATTATCTTTTGTTTTCTTCTTTTCCTTATTGAAGATAACTGGCTAATATTTTTTGTTTAACGTACTGTTGGTGCTTTAGGTTTATGTACAAGTTAATAAAGAAGCAGCAGATGATAAGAATGTGGCAAAATCAGCACATGAGTTCTTCCAGCGATTGGAACTGGGTGATGTGCAAGCACTTGCACTGTGGCAAAAATTTCGGGATTTAAGCATAGAAGAGTACATTCGGATTTACAAGGTACCCGTCCACTCTCCTGCTCTCCTGTGGGGCTCTTGACTGGTACTGCTGGGCAGTCAAGTTCCTTCTGAAGCTCACATTTTAAGAATAGATTTGGCACTGAGTTGAAAATTAGGACTCAAATGTTGTTCTTGGGGTGAAAGTTAGAGCTATGAATAATCTGGAAGCCTGTGAACTTCACAGACTGAATATCAGGTAACATTCTGATACTTAGGCCTATGTGTAATGGCTATACATTTGTTCATTTAATAAACATTTAAGGGCATGGGCAAAATATAACAGTGAATATAATAAGTTTTCTCATGGACTACCGTCTAGCATGGAGACAGAGCCAATTAAACAAAGACAGTGTAAATCAAACAAGAACGTATTTAGTCTGTTAGATGGTGATGATGCTATGAAGAAAACTGAAGCAGAGAGGAAGAGATCAGGTGTGCTGTCTGTGGGTGGAATGAGGCGAGTTTTAATAAAGACACCTACATGGCTGGAGCAAGTAAGCAAGATGAAGAAGAGTAGGAGAGAAGGTTGAAGGGGTTGTAGGCTGGGGTGTGATACAGGACATTTTCCAGGGCTCTCCAATCTGGCTTCCTGCTGTGATGGAAATGTTCTGTATCTGTGCTGTCCAATAGCATAGTCACTAGCCATGTGTGACTGTTGAGCACTTGAAATGTGAGTAGTATGGTTGAGAAACTAAGTTTTCAGTTTTATTGAATTTGAAAAGCCCCATGTGCGTAGCAACTACCATATTGGACAGCACAGCACTATTGTGAGGATTTGACTGGTGTGGAGGGAGCCGTTAGAAGGTGAGAGCGGAGGAGTGACTTGATCTAATTCTTATTTCCCCATCTGTGTGACAGACTGTACAACATCCTATACTGTCTCAGGGGAAACTTAATAGGGCATTTAAGTAACATTCTTTTGTTTCTGAACCCTTTTAGCGTCTAGGAGTACACTTTGATGAATACTCAGGAGAATCATTTTATCGTGAAAAATCTCAAGAAGTCTTAAAGTTGCTGGACAGTAAAGGACTCCTACAGAAAACAATGTATGATCAGGTTACTATTCTTTAGTAAAGTCTTGCTGTTCTATGAAATTGGTATTGATATATTCTCTCAGTAAGGACAGCAGAATGTGCTGTGCAACCTACTGGCATTTTTTTATACTGCTTTTCACTGTCCAAAGTACTTTCCCACATGCTGTCTTTTGCTGCCATAAAGTTCTGGTCAGGTTGGGAGAAAGGATGTTATCTGCTCTTTACACATGAGCAAACTGAAGCACAGAAACTACAAGTGACATGCCCTGAGGCCACACAAACTAATAATGGTGTAACTGGGAAATGGAAATAGAACTCACATCTTCTCATTCAGCCCTGCCTTTTTAAAAAAATCCCATCCTGTTCAAAACAGGATTTAAGGCAGCTTATGAAAAGAGGTACACTACGACCGACAAGCTTTTGAAAGAGTAAAATGAGGAAATCAGGAAGCAAGGGCAGAGAAAACAATTTTAAGTCAGGGATAATATTAGTGCACCATATAGCAAACGGTGGTTTTGTGTCCTTGCTTAAGGTAGATTTCTAATTTAGCCTTGAGCTGCCTGTCAGCCAAACCACCAGAAATACCAGCCATAGGGACCCCAGGCATCTGTAATGCCCAGGCAAACGAGTTATTTAGACACTTTCCATAGTGCCAAAGAGCAGCTTCTCTTGTCATCCTTATACGGAAGACAGAGAATGTGTTTCATAACATCGTCAGTCATGTCCTTACGGTAAATTTTTAGATTGCCATATACAAATTCTAATTTTTGATCAGGTAGGAAAGACAATAACAGATTCCATGGTTTTATTACTCAAGGGTATTTTCTAGCATGTTAAAAATTAGCCCAATATTGAATTTCATAATAGCTTGTATTAGAAGAAGATATTTCATGTTAAAGTGCAGTTGAAATCTCATTTTTTCAACTGGCTATGGTAAAGACATCTAAGTATCTTATCCATATTTACAGATTTTCAAAGGATAGGATAACCAAATAGTAATTACATCATGCCCAATCTTAATAGATTCATGGTCAGATTCCATTTTGTTTTTCTTCATTGTTGGTTACACTACTTATTGCTACTTAAGTAATACAAATAGCTTCTGGTTTGCCAAAGATAATGTTATAGATATTACACTTTTAAAGGTCTTAATTTATTATGTTGCTTCAGAGTTACCTTTTTGCATTTCTAGAAAAGGAACAGCTGTAGTGGATCTTTCTGGGAATGGTGACCCCTCCTCAATTTGTACTGTAATGCGAAGTGATGGGACTTCTCTCTATGCTACTAGGTTTGTATCTAATGTGAAGGTCAACATTACAATGTGTATATGAGGTGTGACAATTAAGTTCGCGAACTCACCCTAGAAAAAGTGCTACGTACCTCATTGCTGAATATCACTATGGTCACCTTCCAAGTACTTCTCTTGGGAAGTTATGCACTGATGCCAACGCCTAGTCCACCCTTTAAAGCAATTTTGGAACTCTTTTTCTGGAATAGCTATCAGAGCTGTCATCATATTACCCTTGGTGTCATGAATGTCATCAAAATGTCTTTCTTTCATTATTTATTTTTGGGTAAAGAAAGAAGTCATTGGGGGCCAGGTCAGGTGAGTAGGGAGGGTGTTCCAATACAGTTATTTGTTTACTGGCTAAAAACTCCCTCACAGACAGTGCTATGTGAGCTGGTGCATTGTCGTGATGCAAGAGCCATGAATTGTTGGCGAAAAGTTCAGCTCGTCTTACTTTTTCACTCAAGCACTTCCAAATAGTAAACTTGGTTAACTGTTTGTCCAGTTGGTACAAATTCATAAAGAATAATCCCTCTGATATCAAAAAGGGTTAGCAACGTTGTTGCAACAAGTTCGCGAACTTAATTGTCACACCTCATGTGACTTCATGTTCTTTGTTCTAGGATTAACGCTAAAATAATCATTTTAGCTTCAAAACTATTACCAAATGCTAATTTCTAAATCTCTTGTCATCATCACTCCAAATATGTTTATTGGGTTTCTGTTTGTTGACAGTCATAGTTCCTGAAAAGATTTAGTATCAGAAAAGTGACTGAAAACTATTTACAGTTAAACATCATAGGATTTTCACAGCTGAGTACATTGTTCTATAAACTGTAATACTGAGATACCTCATAATCAACTATTTCACCATATTTTCAATTGCACGTTGGCAGGAAATGTATACTAGAAGGTGGCCATATTGGCTTAGTGATGTTCTCACTCTTTAAAGACCATCTTACATACACAGAATTGTCAGTCCTCATTCTGATTATGGGAAAATAGACCAAGGGAAAATAGGCTGTGTCACTTATAATAGAAGAATAGCTAGAAGATACTTATTTAGCTACTATATCACCTATGTTTTAAGTATGTTCTTTAAGAGAATGTATTGCACATAAGTGACCATTAGGTGATTCTTTCCAGTAGGTTTTTTTTTTTTTTTTTTAAATTAACAAGTCCTAAAACGTTTACCTACGGTTACCTACGTTTGCCTAGAGCTATTTTAGTTATTACTACTTGTCCCAGAGCTCTTATGTTTTTTAAAATCTTTTCACAGCACTTTTATTATTATTGCTTTTCCCAAAGCTATTTTTGTTATTTTTACTTTGTATCAAAGTATGACATTGGGATTATATAAGCATAGTATACCCCAAGCTATGGGATAATAAACATTCTTAATTAGAAAAGACTCATTACTATTAAATAGATAAAACAAATTATTACCCACACCTGCTCACTAACTCTTAATTTATGGCCGTTTTTTCAGAGATCTTGCAGCTGCTATAGATCGAATGGACAAGTATAATTTTGATACAATGATTTATGTGGTAAGTAATCACAATAAAGAACAAAAGGTTATGATCCCTAGCTCATGAAAACTGCAAAGA
This sequence comes from Rhinolophus sinicus, assembly GCF_057876585.1. Taxonomy (NCBI): domain Eukaryota; kingdom Metazoa; phylum Chordata; class Mammalia; order Chiroptera; family Rhinolophidae; genus Rhinolophus; species Rhinolophus sinicus. Next base: position 63,314,090 of record NC_142502.1, read on the forward strand.
TAGAAATTAGATGCCATGTTGAAAAACTATGGAAAAATAATTTTGTCAAGCTATAAAAAGAATTCAATATTAAGTGTATTTAAGGTAGCAACCACTATGTTAAAAAAAAAAAGAAAAACCCTTTAAAATGAAAAAATTCAGATTGTTTCATAGTAAAAACAAAATTACTCAAATCAGGAAAATGGTTATGTGAAATGAATATGTACAGATCACTATAATGCAGTTAAAAAAATAATTTTCTGTTTTACATATTTTAAGACACAGGAAGTTTTAAATAGTTTCCATATAACCTTCACCCAGCCTTCCCCCAAAGATGGTATCTTACATAACCATAGTACTTAGTCAATACCAGGAAACCGACATTGGAAGAGACCTTAGTTAATTTTGCCAATTTTTACATGTCTTGGTGTGTGTGGGTGTGTGTGTGTGTATGAAATTTTATCACATATGTAGATTCACATAACCATCACTGCATTCAGAAAACAGAGCTGTTCCATTATAAAATGAACTCCCTCATGGCAACCACTTAATAGTACCTTCTCCCCAACCCTAACCCCTGGCAACCACTGTTCTGTTCTCCATCACTACAGTTTTGTCACTGCAAGTGTTGTGTAAATGGACTCTCAGTAGGTAACCTTCTGAGATTGGCATTTTTCACTCAGCATAATGAATGCCCTTGAGATCCACCCAAACTGTTGTATCAATATTTTGTTACTTTTATTGCCAGTTAGTCTCTTCTTACCTTCCTTTCCATGTGCAACCTCACTTCCCCTTAAAAAAAAAAAAAAAAAAAAAAAAGGTGCCCTTAAGTATCTTCTTAGAGCTTACCTTTAGCCTCCTAGGAGATGAAGGTCATAACAGCTGAGAGAGAAGGAATTTAAATAGAATGCTCAGAACATTCAAGTTCCAATTTCCTCCTGACAGTGGAGTGTAGCAGCTCTTATTTCCTTCTTCTAGTGCACTCAGCTTAAACATTCTACTACTGGCATCCTCTTTGTGTATTTATTTAAAATGTCAATTGACAATGACTCTAGTCTGTCAGAACTCAAGTATTTTAATTTGATTCATGTCCAACCTATTTTTGTAGATTAATTTACCACTGTTCTTTTATTTTAAATACATTTTTCTCAAGACAGATAAAGGGCAAAAAAAGCATTTTCAGCAAGTGTTCCAGATGCTGCACATCATGGGGTATGACTGGGCAGAAAGGTACTGTCTGCATGGTTCTTCATTGCCTGCCTCTGGATCATTAATTGTTAGGTCAGCCAAGTCCGAAAGTGTAACAGGTTTCTGAAGATGCTCGTTGAAACTTTATTTCTTCGTTTCAAAGTGTTTGTGTGCAAAAGCAGATTTGTTTTTGTATTCACTTATGCCCTGGCTTTTTTAATTTCTAGCTTATAAACATTTGATAAATGTGTTATTATTAGATGTCTGCTTGCAGTGGCTTGATGTTCAAAATTCTTAGCCTCCGTCTCTTTTTCTTAGAGGCAACTAGGAATTTAATCACATGCTAGTGATTATCTCTAGAAAATGAAGCTGAGTGTTTAACATATTTTGTGGCTTACAAATCACATCATATTTCAATTTATTAATTTTTTAAAATCCCTCTAGGAAAGTTGAAGTTCAGACTGCTCTCTAAAAGTGTCATTCTATATTTTGATCACCAGATCATTTTTAGTTTTCGGTTAACTAAATGCCCTCTCCACTTCAGGTGCCAGCACGTGCCCTTTGGAGTAGTGCAAGGGATGAAGACTCGAAGAGGAGATGTTACTTTTCTGGAAGATGTCTTAAATGAGATTCGATTAAGGATGCTACAGAACATGGCTTCTGTTAAGAGTGAATTCACTTTTTTTGTGGTTGTAACTTACGTGCTATTTTTATATATTGCTGGACTTTTTTGCATGTGATTTTTTCCCTCCATTGAACTTTCACTAACCTTGTCAAAAATAGCTTGCATTAATTAGAGGTGCCAGAATTTTTAGACTTGCTACTCGGGTGTTGTTCAGTTCAATAATCTGAGTTAATATTACCCTGGGCCTCTATTCATGGACCGCTTCAGATTGTCATTCCACTGTTGGAGTGGTTATTTGAAGGTCCTATGTTATTACATAACTGGAAACAATTCACAAGTCCTCTGGCTTTGTTTAACCTTCAGCCTTGGAAAAAATAAGTACCAGCTATATCTATTGTCTTACAAAGAATATTTACAAGAAAAATAAATTTGTGTATTTTCTCTTTTAATGAAGGCAGGGGAATTGTCATTGTCAAAGCTTAATTAGCCCAAATTAGGAAAGTAAATTGCCTACAGTGAACCTGCTTGTTCTTGATACTGCCAGCATCCATTTTCGGCAGATTCTATCTCCCCTTAAATCCCTGATTAGATCTGTAGCTTCATGCAGGTTACTGCCTTTATCTATTTCAGCTACCAAAGAACTAGAGAACCCACAGGAGACTGCAGAGAGGGTCGGGCTCGCAGCGCTCATTATTCAGGTCTGTCACAACTGCTTCCTCTGCAGCCCTTCTGTTTGGTACTAGAACAAATCCCAGGACTGAAGGTTTACTGTCATTTTAGGACTTCAGAGGTTTACTCTTGTCTGACTATCAGTTCAGCTGGGATCGTGTTTTGCAAAGTCGTGGGGACACAGGCGTCTTCCTGCAGTACACGCACGCACGCCTCCACAGGTGAGAGGAGGCCACAGGCGAACACTGGGCACGCTGCCCTTGGGCGGGGGGGTCGGGGCTTGGCTGGTGTGGTCCTAAAACCAGAGGCCCTGGTCTCTGGGCTTCTCAGACATCTCATATTCAAGACTGGTTAAAGTACAGTGGACCGTTATGTTTGGTTTCTGTGGGGTTTTTAAAGTATTTATTTATTGAGCACCTATGTAAGAAATGGTCTTGTGTACTTTATTTAGTACTCAGAATAACACTGCTAAAGAATATACTCCATTTTCAGATGAAGAAACTGATTTAAGAAAAATTGAGGCATCAGGTCAAACAATGTTAGCTTCAAAGTCTAGGACTGGAATCACGTGCCACTGAACGACAAGGATACATTCTGAGAAATGCACCATTACATGACTTCGTCACTGCACGGACACCTTAGCGTGCACTGACACACACTGAGATGGTACGGCCCATGACACGCCTGGGCTAGATGGTACAGCCTGCTGCTCTGCAGGGGAGTACAAATCATTTTCCCTCTACCCTTCTGGGTTTTTGGCTGAGATATCCCTGTAATAAAAGACAGATTAGCAGGAAAAAATCAGAAGTTTAAGTAACATGAATACCTTCCTGTATACATGGGAGAGACCCAGGAAAAATGAGTTATTCGCCAAAGTGGCTATAGCTACCACCTTAACTACCATCTCCAGCTGAAAACAAAAGATGTTGGGGGTGGAGAGTCAGTTATGGGAGGTGACAAGGAAAAGCACAGTAAAGAATGGTAAGGCTGTTACACAGATTTCAGTCTTGGGCTTTTGCATTGATGAGAGTTTCTAGAAGTAAGGTCATGCCCATCTTCCTGGTATAGCATGGAGATACCCTTACAAATGTAAATGTCTTTTACAAAGGGTAACTTCTACTTGGCTTTCAGAGCTTCTTCAGTGTCTGCTGTCTCTTAAAATTAACCAGCCTAAATAATCCTTATGCCAAGTAGACAAATTTGGGGGTGACAAATTGTTTTCCTACAGCTCCTAGGCTACAAACCTATACAGCATGTTACTGTACTGGATGCTGTAGGCAACAGTAACACATGGTATTTGTAATGTGTGTGCTGCGTTAGGTCGGCTAGGACGTCACTAGGTGATAGGAATTTTTCAGCTCCATCATAATCTTATGGGCCCACCGTCCTATATGTGGTCCACGGCTGACTGGCATTCTGGGGCGTGACTGTATATTGAGGTGAGCACAACTGTGGATTGTGAGATTGTGAGATGGTGTTCATCACTTGAAATTATGTTTCCTTGAATGACTTGTTTGCTCCTTTGTTCTTTTTAAACTTTGGATAACAGTTTGGAAGAGACTTTTGGATGTGGTTATCTAAATGACTTCAACACTGCTTGTTTACAAGAGCCACAGTCTGTTTCAATTCTCCAGCATCTTCTCAGGTATGGTTTTCTGGTGTTAATCGGCTTCCGCTCAGTGAAATGACTGCTGGCGGTTTGCTGACCACTGGAGTGAACAAGCCAGTAGTTAGTCCTGCCTCCTGCCTCTAGACAGCACTTTCCTAAACGTCTGATTGTAAGTGCACAGAGGCCACGCTCACGGTCAGGCGTTAGGTTTTAGAAATATCACCACCCCTGAAGTAGCCCAGGTGCCTAACGTCCTCTAGGTTATGGTATGAGAATATGAAGCCTGGTAAAAGCATAACCACTTAGTTTTTAAAAAGATCTTCTCACCCTCTGTGACAAGTAAAGGAAAATCCCTGTGTTTGTGCAACTTCCCTGAGACCATAAGTCCCTTCATTTGCCTCCAGTTTCACTTCATAGTCTCAAATATACATCTGTCTGGTGTCCCCACACTGGGCAAAAGACCACTCATTGGAGCTGTCACAAGCCTTATTGGTGAAGCCAGGCCTGTCAGGAGAGATCCGTCTCTGGAAGGGATGTGAGTGGTTAACCAGGCAGTTTTCTCTGATTGCCACATATGGTTAGTGGTTCGTTCCTGGAGTCAGAAGGAGTTAGTTTACTCACATTTGGCTACTTTGTGAGGGAAAATAAGCCAACCTGGTTTTCTTGGCATTGAGGGGTTTGCTAGCTTCTAAAGTATGTTCCTAAACATGGTTAAGAGGCTTTTTACATTCAGTTTAACAGCCATGATTTGAGTCCTTGCTCTGGGCTAAGCCTACGGGATGTGAAGATGATTTAGAAAGCACCTGCCATCAAGGAATTTGTCAGAATGAAAAATGTGCCTTTACCTTCAAATGTACACAAGGTCTTTTTCAGATATTTTCTACCCTTAATGATATCAAGTCAATCTTACATCCTAGGTCTTGGTCTTGCCATCTTAGTGCAATAGGTGCAGAGTCTTCCCCTGCCAACTGCTCCTGTCATCTTTCTTTTAGGTTCGACGAGGTGCTTTATAGATCATCTCAGGACCTTCAGCCCAGGCACATTGTCAGCTACCTTCTAACTCTAAGGTACTTTATAATCGGGCGATTTTTAGGTGTTAAAAGACATCTGAGACCTGACCTGACAAAGGACCTTTCTTTAAAGTCTTCCTATAAACAAACCCCTCGGCCTAAAAATAATTATGGGCTTTAAGTTACAGGAATTTTTGCTTCATCTTTGCAAATTAGCAATTGATGTTCATTCATTCAGTGCCATAAGGTACAGTCACTACAGGCAAGTGAGTAGGAAGCAACAGCCTCATCATAGATGGTTACCGAACAGTGGGTGTTAGGATAGAGTGGGCATAAGAGACAAGTTTAGGGTACTCAGCCCAGCCTTGAGCGATCAAAGAGGGCTTCTTAAAGGAAAGGGGTAGATATTAATCAGAAGCAAGGACGCAGGGGAGGAAAAAAAGCCAGAGCTGAGCCAGAACATAATATACTGAAGGAACCACAAGCATAGTTCTGGGAGAGGTAGGAAATGAAGCATATACACACCTTTTTGCTGTGTACTAAGTAAGGCATTTCATCTTATTTTTAGGCCGGGGGTAGAGGGGGTCCATAAAAAGGTTTTAAGCACAGGAACAGAAAAATTCATCAGCTAGAGGGTAGAGAATGAATTGGAAGGTGAGTCAGTAACATTTGGATAGAAATTTCATGCTAGCTGTTCTAGAAACTTTGAATAGAAGTTGACTCTATCTTCTGTAGCAACAGCTGTTCTTCCCATAAAGCTATTCAAGAAAGGAAATACTTGCTTTTACTTAAGATTTACTGAAATCAGAGGTTAATTGGAACTGTTTTCTTGAATCAGCTTTTTACCGTCTTCCTCAGGTTTAAATAAGATTTTTTTCCCCTTTAAGTTCCACTTGGATAGGGATGAAGAAGCCAGAAAGTCTTATTAAATGTCATTTAATCATTGAAACAAATATCATAAGCATCATTTCTCTGACACATTGTTCTACTTGCTGTCGTGCCTAAATAGAAAAGATGCTTTAAAGAAGAGTGGCCAGTGTGTGCAGAGTGGACTGATGACTAACCCTCCCCTGCCTCCTCACCACACAGAGGGGAGAATCCAGGCCATATTATACCTTTCATCTTAAAGGAAACCTAAAGGAGGAAAAACTCATTCTTAGAAAGGAATCTCCTATACTTATAAGATCAACAATGAAAAATCAAAATTTTAAGAACTTGTCACCTGGTATTAATAGAACCAGGACCAAAATCTAAAGCTTGAGTTTAGTGTGTTTTACTTTGCCTGTTAAAGAAAAGCAGTGAATTCTAGTCTTAACTTTCCAATTCTGGATACATCCTTTAATGGGTCAAGGCTTTTATTTATTTATATTTGAGGGAGTAAGATTAGGTATCAACCTTATACGTTACAACAGAAAATTACTGCAGATCCTAATTGCAATTTCTCTCTTCCCGTTTCAGTCATCTTGCAGCTGTGGCACACAAAACACTGCACATAAAAGACAGCCCTCCTGACGTGGCCGGGGTATGTTACGTTGAGTGTTTTCTGTGTTAATTTCTAGCATCCTCAAACTAACATTACTGAGTCTTGTAGATGTTTCTAAAATAGCATTCTGTTGTTTAACTATGGCAATGTACTTATAGTTTAAGGTCATAATTAGGATTGGGTTGTAACAGTCAGGGTTTAGAATAGTTTCTAAACTGTGAAGCACATTTTCTACATCAAGTGTTAGAGTGATGAGTGCCCCTTATCTGAAGTGTACTAGATAATGATACTGTCACTCCCACTCCCCAACCCTTGGGTACCAACCACTCTTACTATAAAGGATACTGGGAATTTGTCTTCCCTTGCCTACAGTAAACTCTAGGGCACTTTGAGATATTGTTCCTAGTTTAATTTAGAAGAAAGTTAGAATTACTCTTAAAAACATGCTTATTACTCACTTTATAGTTAGCCTGTTACTGAATCGAATTCTTTGTTTTGTAGGCCAGACTTCATCTTTTCAGAGCTGTCCGTTCTGTCCTAGCCAATGGAATGAAACTTCTTGGGATAACACCTGTATGTAGGATGTAATTTCTCATTAAAATGCTTTTTAAATGCTAAATGAATTCTAGTTATCTAGTCTTATGTCTTGCTGTTTAGAATTTAAACTATTGTCAGAATCTATATTTTATTGTCTACGTGATTTATCAACTTATTAAATCTTTATCCTTAAAAAAAAGCATCTGAATTTCCTCATAGTCAATAAGTACTAAACAGACTTTTGTAAAGCTATGTTTAATCTTTTAAGATTCATTGTGGTCTAATGGGAATAAGGATTAGAGTTAAACCCTAGTTTGAGGTTTCTTACAATGTCTTTCCAGAAACTATTTTATAACTGAGATTATCTAATGTTTTCATCAAATAAAATTGATGAGAAAAAAAAAATCTCAATTTTCTTGTAATGATGGCTAATTCTGAATAAATTTAGGGAGACCAATTTAAGCCTTTTTGCCAAGACAGCTGACAGTTACTCCCAGAGAAAAGAGCTGTGATTCTCTTTTCATTGATATATACAGGTAACTCGTACTGGGTGAACTTGGAAACTGAGTACATTTGAATAACAAGGAATTACTGTACAGGTATCGTATTAGGATCTTTTTGTAAAACTAGTTAAACCACAATTTGAAATGGAGTTTCTTAAACCATTTCCTTCATGTGTCTGCACATTGGTAAAGTAATTTTGTGTGACTTGTTTGGGTAACGTGAGCAGGATGTGATGTGCTATCAGTACAGCTGTCCTCTGCCAGCATTTCCATTTGGGTCTGCTATAATTTATTTTAAATGTTGCTACTAGAAGTCTTCTAAATACCAACGACAATCTATTTTTATGAATAGAGAAGGAAATTAGCATGAACCAAAGCTTCTCTAGTTGAATAAACATAGTTTTATATTAGTATGGTATACCTTCTTAGTCCTAAAAAGAGACTCATCCATGCAGTCTCAATTACAAGTGAGTTAGCTTCCAGAATGCTAACTTTCTACTTACAGTATCATTAAGATTTCCTTAGCGCAGACCAGCCATAGAATAAAAGTGTACAATTGGGGCATGTTCTCATGTCCAATATCCTTTTCCACTTTTTTGGAGAAACATTACTCTTCCCAGATCTACTGTAGCCTCCTCAGTATTAGAATCTTGAGTGAAATGACAGGACAGAGATAGTTAGAACCAAGTCTTTCCAAAAGCAGATCCGCGAAAAGACTGTTCATTAATCCCCACAACCTACAGACCTACAGTCTTGATTGCAATCCTTGTTATAAGCTCTTTTTAATTTTTTTTTTTTTTTGCTTAAGGCTAGCTGGACCTGTTTGCAACCAAAATACCCTAACTGATATAATTCCAACAGAGAAAATTTTAAATGTAATGTTTGGGGGTTTTTGTTTGTTTTTTACATTATCTTAATGGTCATATCGACAATACAAAAAGTGATCTAATAGATTTCATATAAATAAAGTTTATTGCTGAATTTCCCCATTAACATTATAGAAATGTTTTTTAAAAACAGAAATTTCACAATTTGAGAGCCCCACAGTTAAACATACCTTATAAAAAAAAGTACAAAAGTGACATTAGAAATATTTTTTGAAGAAAAGTATATCATCTAACAGCAAAGAAATACGAATCCAGACAATGAATGGCACAAATACAGCACTTAAAGGAGTACTCAGTCACTACCCAGAACTCATTGTCTGAGTTACAAAATAGATTCAGTTTGAGAAGTTACACATTCAGTTTGTTTCTGACTAGCCCGTCTTGTTTTTGCCTCTCGTTTGTAAGAAAAGAGCTAGGTCTTTACTGCTGCTGGGACAAAAATATTGTACATGAACTGGAGAACAAGGAGGGTTGTCCTTCGTCCCCTGGTACCTGAACAAGAGAACAGTTAGTACAGAAATGGCTTTGGCACTTTAACCTTTAACATTGTCCCAAACCTCATTACTTGAATATTATAGCCTCACAGGATTTTTTAACACCATGTCATCTCCAAGCTTTTTATATACATTATATATACAGTAATAAAATTCCTTCATTCTAAAACAAAATGGGTTGACCCCAAACAGGTCACATTAAATCTTTATAGCAATTCACTCAGGTAGCTTTCCTCTTAATTCTTATACCACACAGTTAATTTGTTGGTTTTGTTTGTTTAAGCTACCTTCTGGTTTTACTTAAGGCTCTAGTTTAATGCAAATGGTTTAATCTTAGTAGAAATCTCTTTTGAGGCAGAAATCACACACCACTGGGTCTCTCTTTTGAAGCTGTTTCTCCTTGTTGTATGGATGTAGTGTCTTGTCTGGGCAATCCATAGAAATATATAGAAACACATACAAGAAGAGTTCCCAGAGCAAAGGTGAGTGCTGAAAAGAAAACAAAATAAGCGTAATCTGTATTTGTGTCCTTAAAACTAAATAACTGATTAATTTTAAAATTTTGAAAACTTTCAATTGGGGATTTACACCATTCTTCTATTTGCATTTATGACAAGGCCAATTTTAAAATGAAATGTAATATGAAAAATAAGTAAATCTATGTGTTCAATTTTTATGATGGTAAGGTTTAGAAAAATCATCAATTCTAGCCAGAAAAATAAAAGGTAAAATCAAGGGAGTGACAATCTCTGGCTATATACTTTTTAAGAACACTATATACTTTTTAAGTCCAGTGTCCTAGGCCACTGACAAAGAACATACTAACTTCCCTATATGCTGATTAAAAGAAAAAGCAGCGGAATGTGGCTTTCCATGATACTAGTAACCTGTGAAAATTTAGAGCAGAAGTAGTTGAGCAAAATTCAGAGTTAGGTGACCAATGGTTCAAACCACTGATGATATCTAAATAGAAGAGCTGGTGATTTACTAAGTAAAATTCCATTTTCTGCTAGCCTTGTCTTTTTTATCTTAATCCTGAAAATAAGGACAAAAACTGAATTACAATACAACTTGTCCAAATGACCAGTCACTTTATAAATAAGTACTTATGTCAAAACTGTATATTCCATTCAAAACTGAACCATATTCTATATAGAGTACAATGGCCTAGTCTTAATAGCTTTAAAAGTGGCATGCAGAGAAATGACATCAAGCTATCATTTTTAGTTCACCTCTAACCAGGAAAGACTAGCTTTGCCTTCAAAAAAGGGGAAAAGGGTAAATTAAGCCTAAATAGTTAACTGGAAGATTGCTAATTCATTTCCTTGACCATAAGTACGACAGAACAAAAGAATTTTACACTGTTCTCAAATGTTCCTTAGGAGCAATATCTTAAGGATTTGTTGAGCATAAGGATGGATCAGAACTAGAATTAAAAGTTCACCCAAATCAGACAAGAAAAATATCTAAAGGAGGATTATAAATACCTGATACTGAAATGGTAAGTGGTTGGCCTTATCCAGAATACTTACTACGTACCAGGCACTGTGCTAAGCACTTAATCTGAAACAACCCTAGGAGATAGGTGGTATCACCATTCCCATTTTACAGATGAAGAAATTGAGACAGGTTAGTAACTTCCCCAAGGTTGCACAGCTAATAAATGGTACAGGTAAGATTTGAACCATACTATAGAATGTTTTTTTAAGATTTCTACAGGGTTGGTATTCCTCCATTTGCATTTCTAACAAAAGTCAATTTTAAAATGAAATATAAACATAGGCCAGGTCTGTTACTTTTACTCAGTATAGATATTTGACAAATTTTCCTCATGCGTTAATATATGGCACAATTGATCAGTAAATAAAAGGGTCATTACAGCATAAAAGCACCATGAAAAGTTAACATTACTGTTTAAATAATTCAGAAGCCAACTTAATGCTGGATGTGAGTGAGGGAAAATTATATTAAAAGGACTAGTATAGTGGCAATGCCAGAATGCCCTCTACAGTAATGAAGTTTGTATTAATTATTTACTAAATGAAACAAAGATCTTTATAAAAGAAAATTTATATTTGAATTGTGATTTCAAAACCAGTTTGAACCCAAGTCCAAAACAGGAAGGTACAAACTAAGGGGGAAATGAAAGAACTTTTCTGTTATTTCCCCAAAATAAAAAGTCTAGTTTATTCTACTGCTGAAAGTAATCATTTCCTAAAGTCCTTGTATTTATTTCCTTGTGTACCTCATCATACTATATTCACCCTGAAGCACTTAAGTTGCCTTGTATCTATCTAACACCTGGGGAACAGGGAGGCCTTGACTGCAAAAAGGAAAAAAAAGCTCTTTCTAGTAACTGAGCAGCTGCCTCTCCTATGCACAGAAGAGCACCTCTCAGCTTAAGCTCTTAGACCATTTAAACAACCTAAGTACTGTTGACCCACATGACACACAACTGTGAACTGCTGCACGTACAGAATGTTACAACAAAACTAGGGATTTCTGTAAACACTATGACCAACGCCACAGTTAATAAAAGATGAATCAAGGAAGTAAGAAGCTTTTCCATGTTAACGTAAAAGTACAAACTAAGACATACTTATCTGCAATCCAAAGAGCATCACTGAAGCAATGGTAGAAAGGACAATGGCAGCAGCTGCAGAAAAGCCTTTCATGATGTTGTCTGTATACTTGACCACAACAGAGGTGTAGAGGCCGCCAACACTTGCAAGAACTTGTGGTTATAGAAAGAAAGAAAATCTTAACAATCAAAATGAAACACTATGATGGTGAGGCACTTTTCATCCCCAGCGATGCCACCGTAATTTACCTGGGAAAATACTATTTTCCTTAGAAGCAGCCATCTGAGAGAGTTTATACTAAAATTGAGTAGTAGTTCCCATAAAACATTGTTTTTCAGATGCCCAAAGGGCTATGTGGTTGACTGCTAAATTGTACACATTTACTGCTAACATATTAGATGCTCTTGATTGTGAAGGCAAAATTGCTTTGAGACAGCTATGCCACAAAAGTAAGTCAATAAAACCAAAATTACATTTTCAAACTGGTGTTCACAGTATCAAAGGAACAATTTCAAAATGCCACAAATGCTTAAAATGGACATCTAACTTTTCTTTAAAAAAGTCTACCCAGAACCTTTAATTCCTGGATACTTACAGATGACAAACCAGACATAATATGTGTAACCATAGAAAAATCCTTTTTCTTTAATTTCAGCTCCATCTGACAAGTAGACGCCAACTAATGTCACAACAATCCCTGATAGATACATTTGAATGTTTCTCACCCAAAGGGAAGTGTCTGAACTCTTTAAAACTTTTTCAAAGTACACTCCTGAAAAAAATTAGACATGCAGATATGAAATTAATTTAAAATGTCTTTCACTTAGAACAATAACCTGGAGATAACAATATAATGATTTGGGGAACAAACACATTTTACATTAAATGCACATTTATTATGTTGGTTGTGACACATGGCATACTGAACATTACCAATTTGTATTATAGAGCACATAGAATTAATAACAAGAGGGAACTTTCTAACCCACATTTAAAAAGACTCTTAAATTATGAACAGTTTCTGCCTTTATTATAGCAGTAAGACAGATCACAAAATCTCTGTTAATACCCATAAAAGATTTGTTTTGGTCAGCTGGAAAACTATGCTATTAGAGTTAATTATTTTAATCATACCCCTATAATATCTGTCTAGTAATGAATACTCCCAACTTTGCAAAATAACCTATATAATCACCACTTGGGATTTTTTTCAAAAGTAAGTAATAACAACCAAAATAAAACTTAAATAAAACTTGCTGAATGGAGCCATTTTCCTTTAAAGCAGGTTCCACAATGTCAGGAAGACGAAGAACTCCCTAAGTAGAGAAATACATTTTGTGTGCATGTGCATTTTTCTGGAGTCGAGGGTCCATAGCTTTTGTCAGATACTCCAAAAGAACACATGAAACCACCCCCCCAAAAAAAAAAATTGCCTACCACTGCTATAAGTTTTATAATTAAAATGAATATGTTTAACAAGAACATTAAAGATTTTAATTATAAACACTATGTTAGAGACTTCGAAACTTCCACTAATGTACTAATCCACTAAAAACTCTAATGAAAAACAAGATGGTTTTTGACAAACATGTTGGAAAGAGCCAGAGAATGGGAATAAGCATGTAATGGCTATTGCTATTTCTAGTTTTGAATTTCCTATCTGGGAAAACCACGTAACTACTGAGTGCTCAGTTACTCCAAGCACAGAAGGATATTAAACCATCCATCATTTCCTTGATGGTGTATTGAGAAGTTGAACTAGATAGAATATTGGACACAAACATTAAACTGTTCAAAATAGTGCTAAAAATCAAATAGTATATTATTTTTGGGGTAATTCAATTTTGTTTCTAATTTGCTGGTTCCTAAGAATGAAAGTTTAGCATGGTGCTATCATTAAGTATATTCCCAAATTTAGATTTTCCCCTTATCAAACATCTTTTTACAAGCAGTATTTCCTTCCATATCCAGTCTACTTTCTTAGTCAAAAATAAAAATAGTCCTAACTCTTGAAATAACACAAATAAAGATAAATAATAAAGACATATAACTAATATACTCTTTATATATATATAAAATGAATATATTCTTTACAAAAAAGAACTTTGTTTCTTCTGTTGGAACTATTTCTAAAACACATTTCATTTCTGCTGTTACACTTAATATTCATACATTGTCTCTTGATTGAGGGGAAGATTGCTTGTCCCGACACATGATTCCAAACTTCCTTGTTTATTTGATGTTACAGATTTTGGTTCTTGACCCTCCCTTTTTGGCTGTTACTTTTATATATTAAGTTTGCTGAGGTACTCTCCACCCAGCCCTTTTTTCCCCTACTCCACGCTTCCTAATCTGTTGAAGCCGAGGAAGAACTGGAGGTTACCAGGGAAAAACAGATTCTGAGCTGGTGACTTAACACCCTAAAAGCAGTAGAATCTAGTCTGAGGATAGTGACAGTTCCAGGAAAATGGAAAGAGGTACTAGAACTTTCTGTGGCTAACCTCCCCCATTTTCAGAGGTCCTTTTCTGTACTTTTGGGTTCTTGGCTGGACTAAGAATGGTCAAGGGTGACAAGTATATTCCTACATAACTGTGAGTATGGATAAGGACTGGGGTCTGACCTGAGTTAAATAAACACTACCTTTACTAGAAAAACAGCTGACACAAAACTATAAGCAAGAAGGTAAATGTGAATAAAATTGTTATAATAAAACAAGATAAATTACATCTCTATTTAAAGTTCTTTTTAATTTGATAACAGAATAAAATGCTTTTATGATTTACCTGCAAATCCTGAGCACAATACAGCAATAGCAATAGCGCCAAACCCTAACAATGGATTCTGTTCCACCTGCAATAGTAATGTTTTAAGTTATTTTTAGTAAGTAATAAACAGAATTCATCCAAGACAACAAATAGAATGCAAAAGTCTGTGTTAACATTTCTACCGAAAGTATGTGCCGTATCAGACACAGCTATTCTATTGAATAAGACAAAAGGCCATCTAGAGATTAACCACAGCACTAACGTTAAAAATGTGTCCCTCAAATCGCAGCCATAGTAAATGTTTAATATAACATGTTCCTATTTCCTAATGACAACGGGCACCCTGGCATAGAATTTTGCATAGTCAGCCTACCTCTGAATTTGAACTTCTGTCACCACCCCACCTCAGGCCCATACAGCATTGATCACAGCAATGGTAACAGTTTTAACTGGTTTTATATTTTCTGTGTCACCTACAGGATGAAGTAATGACTTAAGATTTCCTACTTCATTGAATTTGTATGAAGTACTAACAGCATACTTGCTAGTGCCACATGTCCTGTATTACATATTAAATGAATAAAGATGAAGATGATGCACAGCTCTGGTGTTTAAATAGTGCATGGCTGGGAGAGACTGACACGTAGGTATATGTAACCACAATACCGTGTTAACACACGCACGCACATGGGCTCCAACCTACTGTCGCAACTTATTTCCTCTTTCTTCCCTATAACCCTCAGCAGCTTTCATCAGTCTTTCCGCAGAGATAAATACACTCAGTAGGAATACTGAAACTAAAGAGTTGAGATGCATGACTATAATAGGACAAGCACATACCTTGTTCAAAATAAATAAGGAGAGTATTACTTCATGTAAAGTACCTGAAAAAAGAAAGCTTGGTCTAAAATGTTTGCATGAAGATAAAAAGAGAAATAGAAGATATCATGGACTAGTGGTTCTCAAAGTATGGCCCCTGGACCAACAGCAGCAGTGTCCCATGGGAGCTTGTTAGAAATGAACATGGACAGGCCCCACCCAGACCTACTGAATCATAAACTATGGGGATAGGGCCCAATAATCTGTGAAACCTCCCAGTTGATTCTGATGTACACTAAAGTTTGAGATCCACTGCTATAGACTACACTTGATAAACATGGATGCTTTCCTAATACAAACTACAAGACTGGCACAGAGATGAGGAAAAAATAATGGTGTGAAATTTCACCTATCCCAACAACTGCTAGGAAGCTCAACCTACTAAAACTAGTATCTGATAAATTCTTGGCTTGCTTTTCTGCCAGTTTAATCTCTCTACAGTTAGGAAAAACGGTGCTAGACACTGCTTCTCTGGATTTAATTCTGACTGATAAGAAACTTCTGGATGATGAAGTGGAAATGATGGAAACTTGAGAAAACAGCCACTATGTCATTTTAGCATGAGTAACAGCCAAGCATGGCACAGTTAAAGAGACATGGACTCCAGTCTTGAATAAATCAAAATTCAAAAAAAAATTTCGAGTTACAACTCCATAGCTAATAAGAAGATGGTTCCAGAGGAATAAGAAGTTCTGAAGAACGAGATTCTGGTGAAGAGTACAAAAACAATACATAAAGAAATCAGTGTTACTAATCAAGACCATCTTCAGTGAATTCTGATTTCATAGGAATGTACAAAAGAACTGCAGTACACATAACCAAAGGGAATCCAACCAGGAGTTTTAGTATCAAATTAGAAATACGCAGAGGCTTGCAAAAATACTTTAAAACATTAAAGAAGGCTTTTAAAAGTATGTTTAGCTCAGGAAGAAAAGAGGATGTTTCTTGGGCTAGACAATGTAATGTTAGATGGCAAGAAAAAAGACCTACCCAAATCTATTTTCCATTTTCTCTGAATATTTTTAAAATGAATAATAAATATATTTAAAATAAAACCAAAGTCCAAGACATCTGGTTTGCTATTATGAGAATACTTAACTAAATATAATAAATTCAAAAGTATCTTGACTAAGAACAGTAGCAAATCAAGATACTGATAACTATGAATAATAGTTATAATAATAATAGTTTGAGGGATAATGGGAAATGGAAGCTATGCCAGAAAATTTGAATTGGGTAAATACTGTCCTCATTTTCAAAAAGGCAGAGGGAAAGAAAAACAGAAATTATAGAGAAATTATAGACGGCTGCTTGGGACTTGGAAGGCAGCCCAGTACACTTATCAAGAGCATAGGCTATGGAGCCACGCTGCCTGGATTCAAGCAACATGACTGGACACATTACCCACCACCTTTGCCTATCAGTTTCCTCATCTGAAAATGGAAACAAAAACAATACCAGCTTCATGTGGCTGTTGAAGGCATAAGTGAGTTAATATACATAAAGCACTTAGAACATTACTGGTATTTATTTAGTGCTGTATAAGCGATTGTAGCTGTTACTGTTATTATAGATTATCAGCAAAATGCTACAACAGATGACTTACAGAACTTAGAAGTTTAATGGTCATCACTTGAAAACAGTATGGCTTACCTAAGAGTGAGACGTACCAAATTTCCTTACTGAAAGGATTCCTAGTATAAGTGATGAGGAAATTCCATAGATATAATGTTTAGCAAGAAATCTGACAGACTTGCATAATAGTTTTGTGAACGAGACAGAAATTTAGTGATAACAGTGTAATTCTATTCACAGCTGAGTGAAGGCTCATACAGCAAAATCAAGCTAGACCAACACCATCGCCAGCTTGCCTTGAATGAGCCACCTTCCGAACATCCTCTAGGCCCAGGCAAGCCTTCAGTTTACAACAGCCCTGGCCAGTATCTTGACTGCAACCTTTAAGAGACCTCAAGCCAGAACTACCTAGCTAAGGCACCCTCAAATTCTTCACCCACAAAAAGTGTGAAAGGTAACAAATGCTTACTAAACAAGACAAAAATTCCAGCTAAAGAGAAGTCTAATGGTATAGCCACAGAAGTCTCGTCCTGTCCTGTCTAAAGTTTCAGGTGACAACCCAGAAGACGTATTTGTCCAATCTGTAGGAAGCATAATAGTCAAAGAAAAAGCTAATAATGGATATGAACTGGAAAGACCTCAAGGGCCTGAACAATGACCCAAAGCTAACAAGCTTAATAAACACAAATACATCCTGCATTTGGTTTAGAAAAAGCCCAGTGACAAGACACATTTGAGATAAACTGTATTTGTGTGAAACAGCTACATGTGTTTTTGTATAATCAGTTACAGAATGGATATTCTTCCCTCCAAAAAAAACCCCAAATAATATAACCTTATGCTGATTTAACAAGTCTCTAGTATGCAGAATAAAGGGGGTAATGAGCAAATTACACCTCACACTGCGCAGTCAATATCTAAAGAGTTTGAGGACATACTGAGGACAGTAACAGATGAATGCATCCAGGAGAGAAATACAAGGAAGCACTGGGGAAAGAGGCAAGGATCAGGAAGTTTCTAGAAACTATATTATAGAAAGAAATTGACAGGGTTGTCTCAGTGAGGAAGAAAAAACTTGGACGGTGGGGATGTGACACTGCACAAAAATTCAGGATATACAGGAGTTAGCAATTTGAGTTACTCTGACAAGAACAAAGAACAATGAGAGGCAGTTACAGGAAGCTGCAGTCTGTTTAAAATGTGAAAGAACTTTCTAGAGGGATCCAAGTTTAGCTTTCTAAACTTTTCACATACATTACATATGTGAGGTGGACCTAACACCTTTTCCAATGGTGTGAGGTGTTACTTAAAGTTCACATTTAACTTTTAATTATATATTTGCCTTACTTCCCAACAAATTATTTCTCTGCAGGTCTACAACTGAACTAAATGTGCAGTGCATATTTAATCAGTGTTTTGAAATGTCACCAAGAATATGAGCATGCTTAAACCTCATGTGAAGACAATAAATATTAATGTGAAATTCATTTTCTGGGGGGAAAAAATATCTCTACTAGGTTAGAAAGAAAATACCTAAAAAGGAACTGAATTCCTATTTTCACAAGCTCTCCTTATATCCCCAGCCGCCCTTATACTCCTAAGAGAACTTTGTTTTTTTAGAAATTAAAGAAGTCTTCAATTGTAGAAGGAAACATGACTTTCAGAAAGTCATTCTCTAGAGTTCCACTTCCTACTGCTCTTTAGGAAAATAAATGAATAAAGCTTATGACATTTTAAAAAATCAGGTATGTACCTTAACACTTAACTCCTAACTAAGTTATAAGTAAAGGACACTTTTTGCCCTATTTTAGTTATCAATTATCAGTAAAAACACTATTCCCCTGTAATCCCTATCACAATGGCAGGATGTGCAACAGGATAAAAAACTGAGTTGGGGGAGATGAAAATTAGATGGAGAAAATCTTGCCCAGTGTTTCTGAGAAAATGTCTAAAAGAGGCCTAGAGATTCTGAATGTATACAGTGTAGTAAATGGCACAATTTTAGTCATGAGTTAGCTATTAATTCTGTAACTTTGGACAAATTACTTTACTTCTTTGGACCTCAATTTTTGTCATCCATAAAATGAAGGGGATGGATGACATTAATTTAAGGCACCTTCCATCTCTAACATTTTATGCACATTCCCTTCTAAAAAGGAAGACAATGGGTTACATTATCCTTAATAATGGGGGGGAAAGCCTATCTATAGGGCAAAGATTATTTTCAATCAGAAATACAGTCATGCTACATTTATGAATGTGACTGACGTGTCTAAGACAGAAGGACATTTCCTATTTCAGTTACAGTAAGCATTTTGCTTCTTACCATGACTTTTGTAGCTTGGGCTGGTTTCCACTGGACAAGTGTGACTCCACCACACAGCATAAAAACTGAAATCCACTGTAATTTGCTAAGTGTCCGGTTTAACATTAAAACAGTACATAAAGCAGTGCAGGGAATCTTCAATTGGTAGGTCACCTAGAAACACAATGAATTAATTAACTCAGTTAACATTTTCTGGTATCATTAATAGCATTATCGAGAAAAATATCTGATAATGTGATAAAGGGTTTATAAAAATGATTTCACCATAAAAACATTTTTAAGATTCTGAGCTTTTCATTATTTACTCCACTTACCTGATACACTGCTGCATCCAGATTGCTAAGCGCTAGGAAAGCCATGTTGTTCTGAATAGCATATACTAAAGATGGCACACTTAACTTCATCAGTTCTTTGGGGCTCCCCAAGACATTTTCTCTTAAAGATGTCTTGAATCTACCCAGACTACCAGTTTCTCTTTGAAAACAAAAGAGGGAAATGAGAAGGAGTTAAGGAAGAAAATTAAAGAGCATCCTTTTGATAAGATTCCTTCACACATAGACTAGCTATATTAATTTAGCAAACTTATTTTGTTTTTATAATTTTCAACTAATTTTAGATTAAAAGAAATATAACAACTGCATAAAAGAAAAACAATTACAAGTTCTATTTGGGAAAATATGACAATAATTAAGTTTACTGTCATCAACCTTTGGTCAAAGCTCCAGGAGTTTTTGAGTATATTAAATAATGAGATAATAGGGAAACCAGAATTGCTGTTATTACCTATAAAAAATTAATTGAATCCCTGACACTTTAACTGCCATTACATCAAGTTTACTCTGATTGTTTTTTTATTAATCAGGTTGTATATGCATTAAAAAAAGTGTTTTTAATTACAATAGATTTAAATTGCAAACAAAAGAAAAAGGTTTTGGTAACTATGGAAGTTACTAAGGACAGGAATTAAGGGATTTAGGTCATTATCATTTGTAAATTAGTTCAGTGCTTATAAAGTATAGTAGACATTAAATCTTTCAGCATAGTCTCATAAAACTCAAGTACATATCTGTATAATTTTGCAGAAACTCTAAATAATGTATGAATAATGTTTACTACTTGACTGAATACTGATTATGCATGCTCTTAACTATTCTTATTTTTCCTCAGGAGGAACTAGTAATCTGGCTCACATTTCGCCCATTGTAAATCAGTTTCCGTATTTATTTCCCTAAAACAAAAATAAAACAATGTTTTATAATAAGCATCAACACCAAAAAAGTGCTTTATCAAAAAGGTCCTAACGGCAACTCACAATATCCTTAACAGAACCATAATACTTTGTTGGGGAGACAGATCTGTTTCAACTCTAAGTTTACAATAGTCACAATGAGCCTCTGTATTTTTGGTTAACATATTAGAATCAACAATCAATCAAAATTGAATTTTTTCATACAAAAATAATCACCTATGTTGAGGGGGAGCAGAAAGTCCGTAATGTTGAATTGACTACTACCTCTGCTTATCCGCTGTAGAACACTCCAGTCCCCAAGAAAATGCTTATGTAAGAAAGGAAATTGGGCCTCGGCCACAGAAAAAAAAAGGTATCCCTCTCAGTTACAGATCTTCCTCTACTGCCAAATTCAACCTTCTCTGTACTGCAATGGTAAATCTATATGCTGAAAAGTAACACACAGGGCCTGGTGGGAGACTACAAAGTCTATCCAGAAGAGGGAAAGATTACCAAAAAGATCACTCATTTATCCTTTCCTTAATCCACTGCTATGTGCAATGCCACCTTACCTTCACCCATTAGAAATACTCTAAGCCTTCAATGGTATCAAATGAAATTTTGGCTAACAAGAGAACAGAGTTGGTCTCTTTATCACTAGCACTGTTTGACCTGTCAGAATATGGGCTCCTTAAAGATCTAATTGCTACTGCTAATAACCACCATACCTGCAATAAAAATCAAGGTTTCTGTAGTCCCCTTTCTCCTATTCTCTCCTTATCTCTTCTCCCACACTTTCTAGTTTTCACGTAAAAAGAAGGGCCTATGAGCCATCACCAGCCAATCTGAGTACTCATTTCCTTCACTGTGACAAACCATTAGTGTTCCCCGAAGGGACTAACCTTCAGGTCTTTGGCTCTTCTATTTCCTTTTTTGTTGGATGCTTAGGAGCTACCGTGTTTCCCTGAAAATAAAACCAGGTCTTATATTAATTTTTGCTACAAAAGACACATTAGGGCTTATGTTCAGGGGATGTCATGCTGAAAAATCATGCTAGGTCTTACTTTCTGGTTAGGTCTTATTTTCGGGGAAACACGATACTACTTCACTGCCAGAAGGCCTTAGTATCTTTACCTGATTCCTTCACTAATACAGATATTAGAGAAGCTGAATTATGGCAATATTATAAAACAAATAAAATATTTTGAAATAAATTACAAAACGTTATCAGAGGATGCTAAAAGAACTTGTAAAAGAAAACAAAAACTCAAGAATAAAAAAAAAACATCGGAAAGTAAAGAGATTTAGGAAGTATAATAAAGAAGAATATGTACGAATCTTAGTACACAGAAAGTTTTAAAGGTGATAAATTATTTCAGTATTAATCAGATTAAATCCTGCTTACACTAATATATGCATTACATATACAGCTCAAAAAGCTTGTATTTAGCTTTAACTTTTTTTTTAAAGTTAAAAAAAAAGTAACAGTAATATATCTTCCAGGTAACACTAGTAATCATCTAGCCTTTTCTATTACTATGAAGAAGACAAAAATAAATGATCAATGCTAAATATACTACAGCCTTGCATATACTATAAAAAGTAACATAAAAACCAAAGGTCATTTTTTTATGCTTCCATTTTCCTACCCTCTTATTTTCTTGGAAATCAAATCCCAAGTATTTTAATGAGAAGCATTTGTTAAAAACAATTTATTAAATTTAATTCTACAAATGACATTGCTAGATAAGAGACCATGTATAATCAAAAAGCATACTATTTTTATAAATATAGTATTTCCCATTAGGTTTCCTATTTGAACAATTTGCTTTTTATCTTGAAACAATTTGCTTGAAATAGAATCTACGTGCAACCTTTTGTTACCTGAAGAAATTCTGAAGCTTCATGTTGATTGCAGAGAGATTTGGAGGCCACCTCCCCCCCCCCAAATTTCCTATCAAATGGCTGAAACCAATTCTTTCTGACCTATGTTTGGTCAAAAGTAGGCCTCATTCTTCCAGTTCCTGATCTGATGAGAACTACTAGGAGGCATAAAACCCTTGGCTAGGTTACCAAGGCACTGTGCAAAATGGAACATAGCAAAAGTTACTCGTGAGCTTAAGAAATTTAAATCTTCTGTACAAATTTCTTATCATCTGCAAAATACAGTTAACTCACATAAAAGACTTGGGGGGCTAGGTATAAAAATGAGTAATGAGGTCCTTTGAGGATCAAAAAACCCATCATATGAAGTATATGACTTCCTTCCTTCCCATGACCATACACTCATAGCATGGCTACAAAGAGGCAATCAAAACGTAAACCCAGCAGGAGAAATAGAATAGGGCTGGATAATCTGTAACACTATGTATTTGATAGCTACATTAATTATTCTAGATAATACTATGAAATAGTTAAATAATTTTCTCCAGGATTAAATGGATAAGTAGTTCAAAGATTTAAGATACACTTGGTTTATTACTGAACACACCCAAAGTATATGTACATATACACATCCTGCTAGGTTTAGCCTTTATAAACTATGGTGGATAGCAAACAATAAAAAGTCGACTTTCTTCTAAGACAATGTGAAAATTTTTACTTCCTTTTCTTCATACCACAAATGACAGATTTAAATTAATCCAGTCAGTTTTAATAGCTGTGACAGGGTTTAGTAAAGCATATTAGTGACCAGCAATTTTCCTGTGAATTATAGTAATTAGTTTTATGAAAAAAAAATATTTTAAATATTGTAGTTTTATGTTTCAGTCAGATGATAACTTAGAAATTGGTAACTTACACATCAAAGATTTAAAAAATCAATTTATTCACATATAGTTTATCCACATATCTGCTCTCTCCCCCAAAACAGGACTTAGTAATTTCCTTCTCAATTTAAAAGTGATCTGATGTAATCATACATGTACAAAACAACGTATGTAAAAAGATAATGATTACATCTTTGTTTTCTAGTAGCAGAAGACTAGAAACAAGCCAAATGCCCATGTATAGACTAGTATATGCATATATGATACAAAGTAGCCATCCATTAATTCTTCCCCACACTCCCTTTTTTTCTTGCAGTTCTAACTTCTGATTAAAATGTGTATAATTTTGCATTCCAAAAATTACTAAAAATTATAAGTAAAAATCAACAAACATAGGAAAACCCAAATTATAAACAAACCAAAAAACCTGTCAGTTTTTTATATTATTTACAAAACTACACTGAAACAGAAAATTAACCCAAGTATTCTAAAACATAGTCTTTTTACTATATGCTCTAAACGTAAAACAGAAACTACTTATAAATACTGGACTTTATAGTTAATAGGTTTGCTTTTTCACAGCTGTATGCTAGAAATTCTAAATCCACTATGTATTATATCTTGAGGATAATGGGAGCCAGACTTATCACCACTGAAGAAGGGAACAAATACGGAAAAGGGGAAGGTTATAATCAACTCTGTGGTGCTGGATCAGAATTACAGGTATCAAAATATATATAACTCATAGTTACAAAGAGACATACATAACTACAGAAATAGACAGGTGTCTATACCAGGAGTGCCAAAAAAACGTATACAAGTGGACACTTTGGTCAACGTTGCTCAAGCAGTAGTTCGCAGTAATCAGAAGTGTCTGGATGCTGACAGTAAACACTTTGAACACCTCTTGTAATTGCAGAAATCAAACATGACTTGTATTCATCTTTTGTTATCGGTATATATTACAATTTTAATAGTTTTTTCCTTTCTTAAAATGTGTATACATTTTTTTGGCACCCCCAGTATATACAGAAAGAAAGACAAAAAGAAAAAGAAGCAGGTGGAAGCTTGAAGACGATACCACTGTCTAAATCTGGGGCAACTGGAGCATCAAAATAAAGAATGATAATGGACTCAGGCCTATACAAGAAAATAATCTATGAATCTATGCTAGGGGAGGGCTTCTTAGAGTAGAATGCCAACTAATAAATGTACAAGGAAAGATGGAATTAGGAAATTACCATTTGGAAACATCAATGGACAATAAAACCATGTGAAAGTGTGATGAGAAACAGGACATTTACCTAGTCTTAAAGTGTCTCTCCACAAGATACTCATTAATTACAAGAGAAAATTGGTAACTTTATATGGAGAAACCTAGCAGGCACTACCTTAATCAAAAAATCAAAGTTAAATCAGCAGTAATGGGGCAAATAGATAATATCTCATGATATGCTACACTAAGAGACATCATTCCTATGATAGTCCATAAACATAAATTGGGGGACATCATACAAAATAAATGAACTATGCTCTGCAACAATGTCAAAGACATGAAAAAAGGAGGAACTTTCCAAATTAAAGCTACAGATGTGACAAATAGATGTAAAGTGTGATTATTTTACTATTAAAGGACATTAGTAGGCAATTGACAAAGTTATCTAAGGTCTGGGAATTAGATAATAGTATTACATCAATACTGATGTTTCAATGTTGACATTTTGTGATTATATAAGAGAATGTCCTGTTTTTAGGAGATATGCATTAAAGAATTTAGGGGCAAAGGGGCATCTTATGTAAAACTTACTCTCAAACAGTTCAGGAAAACATTATACACACACACATACAAATACATACATTGAAAGAATACGATACGGTAAAATATTAACATTTGGAAATAAAAATTTCAAATAAGAGAAAAAATAAATTACAAAATTTCACTGAGCTAACAGTGCTACTAAGTGCTTATTTTTGTCCTAGCTAATCAAAAAACTGCTTAATCATTCCATTATTCTGAAAGATTCGTAATTTAAAAATTAGAGCTCAAGGACCTTGTCTTCTAATCCTATCACTGCCAATGCTGTAAATAAGTACAGTACAGCGCCTCCATTTGGATCGGAGGGCTTTCTCTCTAAGGAAGTTACATTTAAAGCTAGACCTGAAGACTGAATAGAAGTTAGGCAAGAAGAGCAGAGCACAAGGTGTCTTAAGTCCCTAAGGCAGAAAAGTCCTGGATTTTTACAGAACCACCAGCAATTAGTGGGTCTGAGGGTTGTGAGGGGAGAGGTCCCAAGATGAAGGAGGAGAGTTCAGCAGGGTATCAAGAGGAGTCCTGTGGGCCTGAGGAGGAGTTTGAATTTATCTCAAGTGCATTAGGAAATCACTGAATGGTTTAAATCAGGGGCTTAGGGACTTCAAACACACTCTTCCCTTTGCCTTTTGCTCTGCTCTTCTTGCTTAACTTCTATTCAATCTTCAGGTCTAGGTTTAAATGTAACTTCCTCAGAGAGAAAGCCCTCCGATCCAAACAGAGGTGCTGTACTGTACTTATTTACAGAATCCTCCACTTATCCTTAAAACCACCAATTTATTATTTATTTGCTTAATACCTGGTTCTCCACTAGACTATAAATTCCATGAGGACACAACCGTTCCTATTTAGTCTGTAACTATATTTCTTACATCTGGAACACTGTTGAGCATATAACTGGGGCTTGATGAATGAATGAATGAATGAATGAATGAATGAATGAATGAGTAAATGAATGAATGAATGATTGAATGAATGAACCTATCCCATTATATCTTTTTAACAATATACTGAAATAGACATCACATGAGTATATGCTAAAAATGTTTAGAGGGAGGGAAACACAGATTATTTGCATGTGGCAGTGATATGTTTCTCTGTAAGTGAACATTAATTATAAGCAAGACACTAAGAATTTGAAAAAATTTCCAGAGTCTCTGCCCCTATTTCCACATAGTATAAAATGATGTGTACTTACTTTAACAATTAGCCAAGGTTAAACATATTACTGAGCAAAGAGCATTACTATAGAGACCATACTAAATAAACAAACTGCTAAATTGGGTGATCTATAATGATGTTAAGCTCTGCATAATTCAGATAAAATTAAAGTTCTGGAATAATATTTGTACCAACTCTATAAAGTAATTATCATAAGGCAAAGAGTAGAAAGAAGCTTTTACTATCTTTAATAGTTTTTTCTATTTAAATAGTTCATTTTTTCCCTTTTTCTGTCATTCTCCAAAAATTTCAAACTAAAATTTAATATGTTATCTAATTTTTACATTAACTTTATTTTCCTAGGAATATGGGGGAATGCATTATGTTAATCATCAAGATCTAAGTTTTTCTTACTTTTTTTCTCTGAAGAGATGGTTCTTCAAGCTCTAAACCTTTAGTTATTTCTAATATAATTCTTTCATTCTCCCACAATATCCTGAATTGTCATCCTTTCTCTCAGATGATAAAAGTATTGCTTCTACTATGAAAATAAAGAAAAAAACTCAAATCTCATATTTTTTAGCTTTATAGAATTAGTTTAACATTATGCAGTGAAGAATTTGCAGACAAATATAAATTCAAAAATATGAAATCAATTCTAGTTTCCTCTGTGTATAACAAATCAACGCATGACATTTTCAACTCATAAATATTTTCTGATATTTAGAAGTTTCTCCATCACAGCAAATAAAGCACTGACATCCAACCCGTGTTTTTTGACAAACTATATAATATCCTATTTGCCTTTGATCCACTTACTTTTTAAAATTACCAATTTTAATATGTGTACAAAGAAATGACAGCATGGAGAATATCTGGAAAATCTTACTTTGCTGGCAAACTTCACATCACCAAATAGAAAAGATACATGTAAAGTTCTAGGCTATTTCATTTGCTGCAAATCTTAATGGCTCAATTCACTCTTGTTGGCTCAATCATAGTCTGGCCATGTATTTCACGCATCTTTTCCCTATTTCAAACTGCTTCAGATGAATTATTATAAGCCAACTGTCCTCTCAAGATCTAGAACCAACTTTCAACGTTTTCACTGGGTATCTTTCCCAAAATGATAGCTGTGCTTTAGTTTCATTAAATCAATTATGTAATCACATATTGCTGAAGAAGCTGAAGAAGTAATTACAATGTTCTTCCATCTCATTGTATAGCTATCAATCTGTGACTTCATAGGTTGAAATAATCCTTCTCTTTCACTTTTATCATTCCAAGAAATTAACATTTTCACAGACATCCTCTTAAAAGTAAACTATTTGTTCCAAGAAATAAAATATTTTTTGTTATGAATAACAGGTATTCAGTTTCCACCAATGTGTTGTGAATAAGTACATAATTTGCCAACATATTTCTCCATAAAAATCATATTCACTATAAAATCCAGTATTTTCAAATGTATTACATGTTTTATAACCTTTTTCCAGTGCTTTTTCCACTTAGAAACTCCCTGTATTTTCAATGTTTTAAATGATTCTTCTTTATGGCAAATTCCTGTTAGCCACATAATGTGAAATGCCAACTACCAAAACTCTGTTATAATTCTTTACTTTTTCCTGGTTGTCCCTGGTTTTTGTGTACTTTGGAGGTACATGTTCATAGAAGAGCCTCTTCTGTGAGTTTTTACATTATGCTGCTGACAGACACAGAAACTAATTATTGATGATGATGATGCGGTTGATGAGGTACAGTAATTGCTTTTCCACACTGTTGTTATTTCAACACCATTATTTGACTTGTCTAGTGAATTTTTAGAAATTTTTGTGCTTTTATTTCGATATGATTTCCAAAAAAGTTTCCACAAAACAAACTACAACTGACTACATTCATAAACATTGAACAACTCTGAAGAATAAGAAATACTATACACCAAATAATGCAAAGCTGGAAAAACATCAAAATAGAACAAAAAAATCTATACAGGTAGGTTGGCAGAAGACTAGCTGAACTGCTGAGTTACACCAAAGGACTCAATGCTTTTTTGTACATTGGTTTTTAAAAATTCTTAGCAGTTCACAAAACAACTAAACCACGATTTGATCTTACAATTTAAAATAGCTGATTTTATGCTTGACAGTCCTGTTTCAATCCTGAATCACACTTTTTTTCTCCATATGGAAGTTAGGGAATAAGGAGAAGAAATGTGTTCCCCTATCCCTCTTCTTCCAACAACCCTAATTTGTCTTAAAATAAGTTAGACCTTAAGATCTGATTAATTTATTAACTCTTAAGTTGTCATATGGAAGCTGTTCTGGAGTTTTAAACATCTGAGACTTTTGCCTTTGGAACACCATCTTTTAAAAGTACAATAAGGCCTCTCATTTATCTGACATTATCCAGAATGAAAAAACCCCTAATGAAAACCAAATATCCATAAAAATAAATCTTGTTAAATAAGAAACTGAAAGGTCTTAGATTTCACCAAGAGAACAAGTTGGCTGCCACAGTATCTCTGCCTACAAGATAAATTTTAACTCAAATGTATTAAAGCTTTCCACCTTCTGGTCTCGAGTTATTTTTCTGTTCTTTTCCCCCTCCTCAAGTCATTTTTACAATATTTTTTCCCCCACATCATGTGTTTGTGTTTACTGGTTTATTTTCTGTCTCTTCCACTAAACCTAAGTTCCAAGCAAGCAGAAACCATATCTACTTCATTCATAGCTATATATTCAGCACCTCCTATAAACCTGTCACGTAGAAATCACTTAATACATATTTGTTAAATGAAATTTAAAAGTGTTTAAATGTAATCTGTTTCTATAAATGTCATCTAAAAGCCTACACACATGCAATAACTCAGTGGTTCCCCACTTTGACCAGCTCACATCTGAAACGTGTATGAAGTGTCACCTGCCCACATGATCCAGACGGGTCCTCATCTCAGAAATCTTTCCCTGAGTAACTTCCTACAGGATTTTATTTAATTCTAACAACCCTATATTATTTTCTCCAATAAAAAAATGATGAAACTAAAGCTTAGAGAGGTTAAGAAATGTATGTAAAGTCATAATCCCCGTGAGTCTAGGATTAAAATTAGGTCTGTCTCACTCCAAAGCCTTATTCTTGACCCTCTTATACTGCATCCTTAGCTAAAACGATTCTCATATGATGTTGCAGATTCAAAGCCCAGTGCTACCACATATTAATAGTGTAACACTGAGGAACCTCAGGGGCTGTGCAGGTAAAATAGGAGTAATTATAGCACTCACTTTAATAATGAATAAAGATTAAATGAGATAATTAATGAACAGCACATAGCACAATGCCTAGCACTTAACACAGAAAACATTGAAGACATGTTAACTATTATTATCATTATATTCCTTTAATACAGATATCAGCAATTTTTTTCTGTAAGAGCCAAATGGTAAACGGTTTAGGCTTTGTGAGCCATACAGTTTCTGTTGCAACAAAAACAAATAGCAAACTGAACTTGGCCCACTGGCCACAGTTTGCCAACCCTGCTTTAGAGCAACGTTCTTCAAACTCAGTGAAGAAATTTGGGTCTGGATAATTGTCATGGGGGACTGTCCTCTGCAGTGTAGGATACTTAGCAGCATCCTGGGTCCCTACCCACCAGATGCCAGTAGCATCCCCCAAGTTGGGACAACCAAAAATATCTCCGGGGGAGGGCAAAATCACCCTGAGTTGAGAAACACGCTCTAGAGCAATCAAACATATAAAGATGTAGCTTGAATTTTCTAATAAAGGCAATACCTTAAGTGGAAAAATAAATTAACATAATTTTATATTTAATATACTTTTAATAAATTAAAAAGTATACTCACTTAGCTAAAATTCCCACACTTAGCAATAACTTTATAACTTCTGTGATACACACGGCTGTGGTTGAAAAGTAGAGTTCTTTATCTGATGTCCTTGTGTATCTTAAAGCTATGGTATAAGCTGCAGCCACCAGTGTCATCACTGTCAAGCAATATAACTTGAATATTAAACTGACATTTTCTGGAAAATATGTGCAACAAAGATATTATTTAGTAGACAGTATCAATGCATATACAAGTTAATCAACATTATACCTCAAAATGCTTTTCAAATTCAAGCACAAAATACTTTTTGAAACCCATGATATTTAAATTCTTTTTCAAAGCAATGCTTTCCAATGACAAGAACATAAACATGTGTACACGAAACACAGCTGACTTTGAATATCAACTGGTTAGGCTTTCACTTTGTTCCCAGAGAACGCCTCAAGTACCACATAACGTGGCAGACTGACTCTAGTTTGAGATGTTAGAAATTACATATTTTACATATCTTTATAACTCAAACTTATGAAAGCAAAGCATCAGAGATGAAAACCATTACATCAATGTATATTCTAAATTTAAAGAAAGCAGAAAGGAAAGGAATAACTGAGTGATAAAAGTGGAGCTTAATATAAAACTTTATAATACAGAAAATCTTTTCATAACACAAAAAAAGGGTATTAAGAACGAAACTATAAAACTTGAAATGCAAGACATGCATACAATTATAAACATTCAATGAAGAACTGCTTGCAAATATATCTGAGCAGCAGCCATCACTCAGGCATCAGGGCAGTTTCAATAAAACCACAGGTACTGGGGTACCAGGTCTCCCTCAAACTTCCTCACTCCCAACCCTGCTCTGATACTGTCATCACCCAAAGCTCAAACTATTTCTACTTTCTTTACCCATCTCCCACCTCTCATCCTTAACGTTTCAAATCCTCAGGCTCAGGTTACACAAGGATCAGCAAAATTTTTCTGTAAAGGGCAAACAGTAAATATTTTAGGCTTTACAGGCCATAAGGCAAAAATCAAGAATATCAGTAGGTACTTAGGTAACAATACAGAAAACAAATTTTTGGACAAAAAAAATATAATAATTGAGTATAATGCTTTACAATCTAGGTCTACTGAGAACAATGGAATTATTTTGGGGGTAATATTTTACTTCATTGGTCTTCAGAGTTAGTGTTCCATCAAATTAATTGCAAATGTTCATCTGTAAAACCCACTCGTAGCTCATGGGCCATACACAAACAAGTGACAGGCTAGATTTGGCCACTGGGCCATACTTTGACGATCCAGGTTAAGACTCTGAGGGACACAGGGTGACTGGGCTGCAACTGTAACTATAATATGCACTAAATATGCTTTTATTCACAGCTTTGGGAGCCTAACC
The DNA here is from genome assembly GCF_057876585.1 of Rhinolophus sinicus. Classification (NCBI taxonomy): domain Eukaryota; kingdom Metazoa; phylum Chordata; class Mammalia; order Chiroptera; family Rhinolophidae; genus Rhinolophus; species Rhinolophus sinicus. The sequence continues at coordinate 63,345,410 of NC_142502.1, forward strand.
ACAATTCAAAGGCGACTTTCACAGGGAAATAAAATAGGAGTTTCAAACAAAATATCTTTAGGTACATAAGGCAGGAACTTACAAGGTTACAGGTTCTTCAATGTAAGTATGTTCCAAGGAGAATTAAAGAATTATCTGTAAATTGTAGGCAAATTTTTTAATTACATCAGGTCTTGACTAAAACGTAATATGGTAGAACAGAAGAAATAGAGCTTATATATGCCTAAACTTTCTTTCCAAAATATCTGAGCCAAAAAGCAATGTTTATGTAAAAGGAAATGAAGATCACTACAATACTTCCTTTGTTCTGAAACTTTCCTACATAAGGAAAAGACTGTATGACTTCAAAAGTTAACAGCAATAACCATTTATTACTCAATAAAGGAGAAAGCACTTCCCATCTTCTAGATCAGGGGTGAGCAAACTACATCTCATCTCTCATTTTTATACAGCCTACAAGCTCAAAATAGTTTTACATTTTTAAACAGTTAGAAAAAATACTTTTTAAATAACCTTTTGTGACACATAAAAATTATATGAAATTCAAATTTCAGTGTCTATAAATAATTCATTATTGGAACACAATCATGCTCTCTTGATTCCAAATTGTTTTTGGCTACTTTTTTGCCCTTCAATGGTAAAATGACATCCAGCCCTTTACAGAAAAAATTGCCAACCCATGTCCTAGATTCTTGGCACTTTCATAAATAAGAGAGTCAGGACTGCTAAACTAAAAACTGTTTTAGCTATTATATAGGTTCCTGATCCCAAAAACAAAAGTGAATGTTTAAACACTAAACCAAATATGTATAGCCTATAAATATAGTCTTGCTTATAATTATTATTGTCATCAACTTTGAAAGCATACCTACTTGCAGTGATTATATAAGATTTTATATTACTGAAAATAGCTGCTGATGTAAACGGAAGAGCAATCAAATAAGATTAGATATCTGTAAAATACTATTTAAAGAAACAAATATTGTCCTCGCTAAAATATAGTAAAATAAAACTGAAACAAAATAACTTCAGACTATAAATTTCTTTTCGTGTAAATAGTGTGAAATACTATTTTAAAAACGCTTAAAAAATACTTAACGATTTTAAGCACTATTTTCTCTAAATTCAGCTTAACATTAGATCAAAATTGTTCATTCCATTCACAAATCCTCCAGTATGAAATTTCAACTATTAGAAATCTCTATTTTCTCAGTGTATTATCAAAACTCCGTATCATGTATTCACTGCAAATGTTGCTTCACATCGTGCCCAAGGCCAGTACCTATAAAGCTAGCCCATAACTCAAATGCATTGTTGAGGTGGCACACTGGCACCTTAACATCTGCACTGTTTTCTGCTCTCACAAAGTTCCCATTAGCTCCCTCTCATTATTTGTTTCTGTGTGGAAAATGCCCCCCAAAAGAAATTTCTAGTCTGAAGTTATTTATTTTGTTTCAGCTATATTTTACTATATTTTAGAGGGGACGATATTTGTAATACCTGAAAACTTGGAAATTCAGTAAGTTCCAGATAAATCCTTTGTGAATACCAGGAAGCTATGGTAACTGCATTTTTGTTAAGAGTATACATTTCTAGTGGGCATGTAAGAGTTCTAACATGACTAAGGCACAACAAATATGTATTAGCAACAGCCTGAACCCACAAATTGTTACAACTATTTCAGATTATGACTTAATTCTTTCAATGTTTAAGTTTCGCTCATCATTTATCTTGCTGTCCCCATTCTGCTAGTTATCAAAACAACTCTATCTTTTTCCTTTACTTCTTGTCTTGCTACCAAAAAAAAAAAAAAAGCCCTTAAAGTTGGACTTACTTGAAATGGGAGAATGCGCAAGAGAAGCCTATGATACTACAGGCAATGCCCCTGGGCAGGGCTTAAATGATAAATGCAGACTCTCCAACCAGGAAAATAATTTGGCACCCATGCAAAAGATATTCTTTAAATATTTGCTCAACATTTATTGAGAGGTGAAGTCAAGTGCTCTACAGGCGGAAGGGTGAAGAAAGAATAGGGTGTCGCCCAGCCTCTCCTACTGGCTACTGTTCGATCTTCCAGAAATTCAGCCTCTCGTCCTAACTTACTTTCCTCACTCAGCAAAACAGAAGGGCTGCGGAGTTCATCAGACTCACCCTCATGAAATGGCAATTAGTCATCAAACAGTATTAGTCTAATGTGCCATGCCTGCGAAGAGGAGGGTGTATCTGACCTTCCACCCAAAATATCAAAATGTTCCCTCTAACCACACGGAACATTTCTCCGTGGGAGGAACTCTGTTAACGACTGCTTTCTCCAGACGCTTCTCAGGCTCTGCACCCGGAGCGTGCCCTTAAGCCTCTGAGCATCCACCCTAGGGCAGGAGGCGCAGAAGAGACCGCAGCCGCGGTGACCCCGGCCGGGTCGGAGAACAGTCTGCCTCCCGCTGGGTGGGGAGGATGCAGCCTGGACCTGGACCCCGGCCCCTCTCCTGGTCCGCCGCAGCCCGGGCACGTCTGAATTCGGTTCCTACCCACTACCAGCTCGTGGAGGAAGGCGCGGTCTGAAGCCGCCGAACTGCCCCGCGCAGAGTCCGCCGCGGGGAAGGCAGCCGCAGTGGCAGGCTGGCTGCTCCGCGCTGCCCTGACAAGCGCCGGTGCGGACCCAGCCGGGAGCGGCTCAACACAAACTCCTGATGCCCGACGCCTTAGCCTGGCTCCGGCGCACGACGAGGGCCGAGGGTGCTCAGCTGCCAACAGGTGTGGGAAAGCGCTGACATTCGCCCGCCACCACCCACCGCGGGCTCCCCTGTCCCAACGGCCCCCAGTCTCACCTCTTGCAGCAGCCATGGTTCCCCCACAACCCCGCGCGGAAAATGACGCCCGCCCCCTCCGCGCTCCCTGCGTTGGACACGGGGCACCGCCTCCTATGGTCATAGAGGTGAAACCGCTCAGCCTAGAGCGCCTTGCCCGCTCACCAACAGCTGGTCTTCGGACCAGCCAAGCACTAAGATTAGACTCGGGAATCCGAGCTAAGCCCGAAAATGGAACGACCCAAAGGGAGGAGAGGCCTTTACAGCCGAGTCCTTGCTAACAAGTGCGTAAAACTCTATTTTGAAGGCACCGGTAAACTACAACTCCCGGCCGGCTAAGGCAGCGGAGTCAAGGAGCGAAGCGGAGCGTTGCCTCCTGGGAATCGTAGTCTTCACCAATGTGATTTGCAGGCAAGTAAGGAATTGGGGTTAGACTTAGTGATTCTTTCCTGTAAAAGCTATTGTAGAAGTTGTAAAGTAACAGAAACCACTTTGGGCAACGTTGTAACTTCCAGCTCGCTTATTCCCTTCCATTATTAGCTCTTATTTAAACTTAATATAATTATATTACATGTTGTTCAGAAGTCTCGTGCCTGTGCCTCTGGCCGTATTGTCATGATTAACATCGATTATATTTGCCTAGCCAGACATTCTAACTACATAATCTTTGCATAACAAAGGGGCTTTGTCGTGCGGGGCGGCCTGCGGGGTCTCTGCTCCCGCTCCCCATACAAGAATGCAGGACTTGGTGAGGCCAAAAAGGAACACCCACGGAGCCATAGGTAGGGGAGTCATACCACTACGGTCTCACTGGAGGCTGGGTTCACTGGACGTGCAAACTGCTGTCCGTTTTCTCTGCAACCGACGGAGGACTCTCCTCCACTCTCCTCGGCTCTCCTTCGTAGCCGCAGCAGTTATATTAGTGGCCAATGGCTCAATGGCTACAGCTGATGGCCAATCAGCCACAGCTGATTGGCCATCTACTACCTGAGCCAGCACCCTTCCACGTGAGGCCGAGAGCCTGTAAACTACTTTCTGGGGCTCTGCCCCCACAGGCTTCAAAAATATTAAATGTGTCAACAGGCATTTACTTCTACTGCCATAATCTCCACTTTCACTAGAGTATTTTAATTAGCATTTAACAATGTTAGAAATAGTTCATTGGCAAAATGAATGGCTTTCAAGATACGTGGATTGGTTTAAAATACTATAAAGGTACCTGAGCCCTAGAGTCAGACATTTGATAATCTCATTTTGGAACACTGTTGCACCTTCCACCTGGTTTTATGCACACTAATCACCTCTTCCTGTAATTGGTACAGTTCCCACTTGTGGAATCACTCAATTCCCTACTGTGTATGTTCTTGTCCATATGCTTAAACAAAAAAAACTCATGTGTACTTGAAATTAATTTTAAAAATTAAAATATTCTATCATACATTCCTTTTTTTGTTTTACAAATACTGCTCTGTACAGTTTCTCTCTTTCCATTTTGGAGTATCATTATAGTCTCAACTTAGTTTAATTGACTATAATTATTCTCCTTTGATGCTCAAAGTACCCCAATATGGCCCTGTAAGCTTGCTCCTTTCTTTAAGTCTGCACAAGATTTTTGAAGCACTTTTTATTTCTGGTGACAAGAGGTTCCAGTGTCCTAGATCCTGCAGTCCACTACACTTCAAGGAACTATGGTTCCTTTCTGGTGGAGAAGAGTATTACGCACACAGATCACAAGTAGAGTGGTGGGTAAAATGCTGCCAGGCCATTTCTTGTGGCATTTCTGGTTGAATTAACATATCATGCTGCTGGCCCCTACTTTTGTTATAAATGTTCATTGTCCACAAAGACTTTCTATTCATTGGCCATGAACCTCGATTATAGTTTGATGCTTTCTGTCCTAATCTGAGACCAACAGGGACAACACCTATTTAGTCAGATAGAGTCAGGATTATTGATCCATTCCAGTGAGGGAAACTGCATGCAAGAGGAACCGCGGGATGTTTCAGAGAACAAAGGAAAAGATAAGAGTTATTGGATCCAGAGGAAGAGTGGACTAAAGGAAGTAGTGTTTTGATAGATTCAGAGCAGGGCTGTATGTACGAGGTCAACATCAGATCTGGACTGCAGAATAGTCTCGGGACCTTGTTTCTTGGAAACTACAAAATTACTACATATATGGACTGTTGTATTCAGGAGCCCCTTAAATGAAGGCTTTGCACCGAGGATGGAAAGTGAGGCTGCTTCTTTGTGTCAGAGCACTTTAAATCCTCCAAGCAAGATCAGTGCTTCATTCTTCCTGATATAATTTCAACAGCAAGGTTCCTGATAGTGGATGATTGTAGAGAACATCAATCATTTTCCAGTGAGTTAGAAAGGAGACACTCAAAAGAAGGGGTTATTATTAACACTTTACAGCACATCCTTGGTAGTAATATTATTTCCTGTTAACTTTGCAGCAGGCTTTTCTGTTTGTTATCCCAGCCAAGCAAATATTTACATTCTTAGTTTGAACTAATTTTTCCTTTCCTATTCTGAATTATCCAAAGTCTTAGAGGAGAAAATAATGACTTAATGTGTTTCTTTTATGTATGCCTAGCTTTCTGTACAACAGTGGTTAGTACAAGAAGCATCAGTCTTCAACGTGTGAACCACAAGGTAATTTGCCTCACAATGCGCTTACAGTGCCTCACGCAGCTATTTCTACTGCCATTTGAGACCCTAATGATATTCCAGATTGTCACTATCATGCTGCAATGTTTGCCTTGATACCCTGCTCATTCCACCTCTGCTCAGGTACGAGAGCTACCCTAGTCTAAGTGAATTGTATTACTGTAATATAAAAGGAAACCCGGTACCATATCCATTGGTAATAAAGTAAAAGTATGAACTTAAACAAACAGGCTGTGCAGTAAGCAAATAGCAAAAGGCTGAAGGAGGTTATGGTTAAATTCAAATATGTTAGCTCTATAATAGATTATTAAAGTGTTAAGTTTTAAAATATAGTAAACGATAACCATAAAGAACATGTAGACAAAAGCAGATATCTCAACATAATTGTTTCCATGACAGTTTAAACATATTACTTTCATCTTGCTATTGGGAAAAACATCCAAAATCCATTTTCTAGGTGGTTGTTATTTTAGAATAATCCTTTCCTGTGGAATAATATTGCTAAAGGCAAGCCAGAAGAACTGTTGCATTTTACAATTGAGAGAATAATAAAATACAAGGAGACAATGTAAAATTCCATGTCTGGACTAGGAGTTAAACATGAGTAATAATCGTCAATATCTAAACATTTCTTATTTGAGCTTAACTCTCCCTTGCTTCTGCTTCCTTTTTTAGTTACCGTATCTTATTTTTTTCTTTTCCTGCCAAACAGTCACTGATATGTCTAATCTGTACTTATTTCTACCATTTTCTGCTTAACTTGCTACAATCTTATTTCCACTCAAGCCAATTCTATCAGAGCAGAGCTCGACAGTTGCCTGCTCCACTGACCTTTCCTCATTCCTCATCCTGTTTTGTTTAGTCATCAGACATTTACTGAAAGCTATACTGTGCCAAGAATTATTCTACTGACTGAGAGCTAGAAACTACAAAGTGAGAACAATGTGGCCAGGAGTGCCAGAGAATAAGGCAATGGAGAGTCTCTGTCCCCTAGGTTAACAGTGACAAAGCCCTTACCATGTCAGTGCTCTACACTTGTTAACTCTTTTAGTCTCCTTGACAACCCAAGTAGCTGGGAACCACTGTTATCCCAATTTTTCTGATGAAGAAACTGCAGCTAAGACATATTAAGTAACACAGCTGGTAAGCAGTAAACCTATCATGACCACAGAGATTCCTTTATGTCTTTTTTCACTCTCCTGACTGCTCCTCTGCCTTATTTGTCTCTTTCTCCTCATTCCATCCCTATTTCCTTGGGGTTGACCTTCCAAATCATCTTTTTCCAGTTCAAATTCCAGTCAACTCCATCTTACTATTTTTGTCATCCCTTAGACTTAAATTTTCTAGTCTGAATGTGTTACCTTTTTTGATTATCCAGTTCCTCTTCCCAATTATCCCTGGTGTCCTAGGGAGGAAACTCTGAGGTCATACTTTGATTTTTTCCTCCCCTTTCCTGAGATGTTATATCACACTCATTAAATCTCATCCTTCACGTCATCATTATCACATGCCCTAGTTCTTGCAACAGCTTCCTAGCCATATCCCTAACTCCAGCACTGCTCTCCCACAATCAGTCTTCAAGAATCTGGGTGTTTTTCTAATGTCCTACTACAGGAAGACAACATATTTCTCTTCCTGGCTTTCAAAGTCCTCCAAAAACTATGCCAACCCTACCTATCTAACTTTATTTCCCACCACTTCCCAAAAAATAATCTCCCTTTTCCTCTCTGTTTCCTCTCTCTTCCTTTCCAATAGCTATTTTGCTACTGAACTTCTTGTCAATTCCCACCTGCCTATTAAAATAATCACTTTTAGTCACAATAATCACAAATAGTCACTTTTAGTCACAATAATCACAAATAGTCAACGTTGCTCAAACAGTAGTTCGCAGTAATCAGAAGTGTCTGGACACTGATGGTAACCACTTTGAGCACCTCTTGTAATTGCAGAAGTCAAACGTGACTTGTATTCATCTTTTGTTATTGGTATATATTGAGTATTACCATTTTAATAGTTTTTTTTTCTTAAAATATGTATACATCTTTTTGGCAACCTCTGTACTGTAATAAAAGTTATGTGAATGTGCTCTCTCAAAATATCTTATTGTATTATATGTACAATGTAAATACACTGAACAAAGGGATGATGATTCACGTCCTGAGCAGGATGGAGCAAGATGGCATAAGATTTCATCATGCTACTCAGAATGGCATGCAATTCAAAATGTATGAATTGTTTATTTCTGGAATTTTCCATTCAATATTTTTGGACCACAGTTGACTGCGGGTCACTGAAAGGGTGAAAAGCAAAACCACGGCTAAGGGGGACTGCTGTATTATCAATTTAATCTATGTTAACATGTAATAATAGGTAATGAAGCTGAAACTATTGTCTAGGTATTACGTTTTTAATATTTAACACTAAATATGGTTTTAGAAATAAACTATCCCAGTCATAATAATCTTACATTAATATCTAAGTGGCATCATAATTTCAGTCTTAATGCTGCCAAACTTTTTCTAACAAATAAAAGATGAATGGACAGAGTTTAACTTTTCAATTTTAATAGAATGAACAGTGTGTCACAGAAAACAAATTTTAGTTTCTTGTAGCAGTTTGACAGTGAATATGAGAATCCAAAAAAATTCACACAACCAATGAATGTGACAGCACCACAAAATTAGCTACATTTCATGGATGCTTTTAAACATTTGCCATTGTTCATAATTTGGAGATACCTACTTTGAAAATATGGCCTCTAACTAGGTTTCATCAACAGCTCTTGTTAAATTCACCCTGATGCCATAGGTGGTTTTAGCCTGGCCCCCTCGGAGACCAGCTATATAAATCTGGGGCCTGGGCACGCCGGTGCTGCCTTCCCTCATAGATTGCGTGCTAGTGTCCTTTAAAGGGTACACCTGCGAACAATTTTCTCTTCTCATGTGACTAAGATCAGTTTGTACCGAGTGAGTAATCTTCTTACGCAAATTGGCCTAAGTAGAAAGAGAATACACAGGAAAATTAACATTTCTCTAAAGAACAAATAATATAAAATATTACCAGGTACCAGTTCATATTACCTATTTTTTTCCAATCCACAAAGAAATTAGTTATGCAACATTGCATTTTTCTACAAAACATTAGAATATTAGAAAAATCTAGAGTGTAACAGAAAATAAATATCCTTTGCCAAGAAGTCGGAAAATAAATAATGAAAATGGATCCAAAGAAATAACATACAGTTTCAAATTTACAATGAGTTCAATTATTTGTTAATATAATCTAATTCCTTCATTACTATACTTTCAGATTCAGACAACTTGGAATTTTTCCACCATTCTTGGTTTATTTTTATAAAGACAAAAAATTAAGATTTCCATTGTCTTATTTAAATTGGCTTCACCCAAGACTTTTGATATAAAAAGCTCTGATGTTTTCAGAATATATTTTTCATTATTCTACATTTTGTTTGCTGCTTTTATGGATTACTAGTAAACATGAACTTAAACAGATTACTCAGGCTGAAAAGCAAGGAGGAGCTTATACAAAGAATAGGGGCTACTGAGGTTATGGTGACGTCCAGGGGGAAAAACTCAGAAGGCATCAGAGCATATGAATTAAGAACGAGAGACTTGGAATTAGGGGAATTAGATTACACAGCTTATTTTCTACATTACTATTAACGTTACTATTCCACTGTCTTCGTTAGCATAATTTTACTATTCCAAGAGGCTCTTGTGAAAGCAAATAACTTGACTGTTGATTACAGAACATCCTGAAAAATGCATCACTTTTTCAGTAGCAAGCATTAACACATAGATTAAGCCTTGGGAGTCTTTACATCCCTTGTCTCAAAAATTACCTTGCTATTCCCATCAATGCTGGACTGCTTTTTCATGATCTTTACCTAATCCAATTCAAGCTCCCAACATATCCCCCGACCTACCCCTGGCATTGAAAGACCTGCCTTCAACCAAACTTTAAATTCTCAATACATTCTGACCTTACTGTTCCTCCTCTGAGACACTGCTGAGGTGGTGATTTCCCTCACGGCTTTAAGCTAATATACTCAGCTTTGTCTACTGGTGATACTTGGGGAGCTGGCATTCAGCATCATGCAATTCTAGGGGATAAGTAGGTCTCAGATGGGAATCAGACTGAAGTGGAGGTTGAGAAATGAGAAGAGTCAGAATGGAATTCAGCCCCACTGAATACCCCATTCTCTTAACATTTCTAGTCCAGACCTGTGCTGTGACCTCTTACTCTCATCTCCTATCCAACCGTCACTCCCTTCTTCTCCGTCGCCTATTTCCATCTCAACACCAACTTAATATGCCACCTAAGTCAATTGAGTGGAATTTTTATTTCACTTCTCTTATAACACTTAGCAAGAGGTACTTAAATATTTTTAGTGTATCAATGCTACTTGATAGACTTAGCTGCTGAAGAAGTAGGTAGTGGAATATATGTGTTAGCCAGTATATGTCTGATGAGTTCAAGTGAGTTTAGCAGATAATAGAAAAGAGTGTAGGGAGATGGGAGCTTCAAGAACTGCAGGAGAAAAATTGATAGGAATGCTAATGGAACAGTGATCTGGAAGGTATACCAGGAAGCTGAACTGTCCTCATTCCAGGAAATCAAGGCACTTTGTGAAAAGCTGCCACCAGAGAGGGTGGCAAGGGAAATGATGTGGTGAGTGAAAAGCCTGTGAGAAACTGAATATACAAACAAAGGCTAAAGAGCTTATGTGACAATAGAACTCTGACCCACAGTCTCTGCAGCAGCTAGTCCAGGAAGCCAAACCACAACCTCTGTAGCTGTCGCAGTCATGCCCAGAACAGTCAGGACTTGGCCAGCTTCCTTCTCTAGATGCCCACCCACCCTCTAACTCAGGACCAACAGAGAGAGCCAAATACGCTCACCAAACCAATCACATAAGATGCCTGCCTCCAGTTTCCCATGTCAACTACCTCCAATCAGAGAATACCTGAAGCCCTCCCTGTTTTCATATACAGTTTTCCCACTCCTCTCCCTGCCCTAGAGTCTCTGCCAAAGGGAAGCGATGGTGGCTGACTCCCTTAACTATAGCAAACTCTGAATAAATAGCCTCTGTTCTCATTCGGGTAGTCTTCATTTATTTCCACACCTTATTTCAGTTAAAGAGATGGGTAAAATAACCAAGAAAAAGCTACAGTTACAAAAAGGGTTTGTTTCCTTAATACTATAAACAATTATTTAAAATGACAAGAGACTATAAATATGGTAGGTGGATGGAATTCCATTGAGGGAATAGGGATGAGTTTCAAAGACAAACTTTAAAGGTAGGCACCTACTGAGATTAAGATGACTGAGAATCAGAACTAGAGAGCCCGGTATCTGGAAAGGACATGTTGACTATAACAGGGGACAATATCTGTGATATACTTAACAGAGGTAAAATTCTGTTCCTCAGCAAAAGTCCCGAAAAGAGAAGGGTATACTTCAAATGCTTAGAGGAAGCTGGGAGTGCTTTAAATACTAGCACCTCATAGATTAGCACAATAAATTAAAACTATTATATAGATTGCTAGAGGGATGAGATATAGAGATAGAGATAGACAGAGATAAGAGATAGCCACTATCATTGTTCTAGTTACTGGCTGGTATAATTTGAGAGTTGTTTCATGCTACTGAATTTCAATATATGCTTAAAATTGGAAGACAATCTTACAATGTAAAGTTGGCAAATATAAAGTATGCTTATTTTTATGTTAGCAAAGAACTCTGTACAACTACTATTTTATAAAAATAATTTAACTTGTCAACTCTATGAGTAACAACATATTAAAATTTCCCAACCTATAAGTAATTTTAGAAAATATTGTTACAAACCAATTTTATAGCTTTTCTTCTTAATTCCCATTCATTCCACTCATATGATGTCACAATTGTTGGTGGCAATATGTGTGTATCCGTCTGTGTGCTACTTTCATTCTTTGTAATTGGTTTTATATGTTTGTCAACATCTTTCATCTAAAGAAATGGAGTTTTGTAATTATTTGTAAAAATAAATAAGCATTATTTACATATAACTATTTAGCTAAAACTGACGAAAGATTAGAAAAACAAGAATTTTTAAACATGGGATATACTTGTAATACCAGCAGAGAAAATAAGCTCATAATTAGTAAGCTAAATGCAATTTATTTTCCTGGGCATTGTGGCTTTGTGCCTGATTTTGTAAATTTAATGTAGGAGGTAGATTTTGGAAGGGGAAAACCTAACATCACTCATTACCTCTCCAGCTTTCACAATTGGTAGCATAAGTGAATACCTTGTTGGAAATGGATAGAAGTTTAGAATAGCTATTAAATATTGGGTGTAAATCACATGTGTTTAAAGTATCAGAACATCTTTAGAATACACCTTAAACTCAAACTAGGCATACTTAGCCAGATTATTATCCAAGAAGTTATTTTGTTTTTTTTTGTTTGTTTGTTTGTTTTACAGAGTATGTTGGTTTTCTGCTGGGATACCCAGAAGCTCACTATTCAAATATTAAGTATTCAGTAATTCCACACTAATCAAGATATGATTATGCTGGGTATGAAGTTGCTGGAGAGGATGACAGAGGTTTAAGGAGCTCTGTCATGGTAAAAAGAAGGGAAAAGGATTACACTTTTTTTCACAAGTCAAGCAACAGATATGAGTGCCTACAATTTAACATATAATTTTTACCTTCAAAATGATCTTATGATACAATTAGGTAGACAAAAAAATGCTGAAAAGATAATTAACAATATTATACAAGTAAATGACAAGTAAATAATAAGAAGTATTATAGCATTGAAATATGGAGAGAGAAAACCCACTTCAATGGGTACTGAAGGTTACTAAAGAACAGCTGAGGATTAAATAGACAGAAAGAAAGAAAGGGAAAATAAGACCAGTTATGTAGGGGGACAATTGTTCTTTAATGGAATACAATGCATTGTCTACATAGAGCACACCTTTCTGGTTTTCTGATTCTAGCCTTTCATTGTCTTTGAGCTATCTTACAACTCTGTAAATTATAAATAAATGATAGTGAGTCCAAAAATTTCTTGTCTATAGACATGCAAATTCATAATTCTTTCAAGGTTTTCTATAGAACTTGACAGTGTAATTATCAAATTTATATGAAAAATCGAGAATCAAGTATAGTCAAGATTCTTTAGAGAAAAAAGATTTTCTATAAAGCTATAAAAAGATATAGGCACAGAAAATTTTAAACAATTGAATAATTGAACAGAATAGAGAGCCTAAAAAATAAGCCTGTGTATATAAGACACAGTGGGGAAAGGAGAGCATATTGAACATTTAATCTGGGACAATTTGCTATTCAAATGGAAAGAAAATTAAAATTGGATCTTTACCTCCCACCAGACACAAAAATCAAATCCAAGTGATTAAAGACTCTAGTGTGAAAGACAAATTTATATCTTTAAAAATCAATTTAGAAGAATATTTTTTATGATCTAAGGATATATGAGGTTTTCTTACACAAGACATAAAAGCTCAAGACATGAAGAAAAAAGAAAGGGCCTACCCAGTGGCTCAGGCTGTTGGAGGGCAGTGCTCTTAACGCCGCCTAATGCCAAAGATAAATTACACAATAAAATGAAAAACTTTGTTTATCAAAAGACACCACAAAGAGAATGAAAAGATAAGCAACACACTGGGAGAACATATCTGCACAACATATATCTAATAAAGAATGAGTATCAAAAATATATTTTAAAAAGAACATCTCCTACAAATCACTAAGAAAACGACATAAAACCAACAGAAAATTGGACGAAAGACATAGTCATTTCACAGATATATTGTTTAGGAATATATACATGAATGGCCAAAATTAAAAAGACAAGGAATGAATAACACCAAATTCAGAAAGTAGTTACTGAGCAGAAGAGAAAAGAATGAGATTGGAAAGGCGTACATAGGTGGCTCTGAGAAATTTGTTATAAGTGATGGATACACAGGTGTTTGTTTTTCATTGTTTTTATACAGTGATGCATTTTACATACCGTTTGGTTTATATAAATACCAGGGGTGCCAAAAATATGTATACAAGTGGACACTTTGGTCAACGTTGCTCAAGCAGCAGTTTGCCATAATCAGAAGTGTCTGGACACAGATGGTAACCACTTTGAGCACCTCTTGTAATTGCAGAAGTCAAATGTGACTTGTATTCATCTTTCTTTTGTTATTGGTATATATGGAGTATTACAATTTTAATACAGTTTTCTTTTCTTAAAATGTGTATATTTTTTTTTGGCACCCTCTGTATTACACAATTAAAAGTTAAAATTATTTATTTAAAATGAGTGGGACATATTTCCCAAGTGTAGTGTTTTCTTTTTAGCCTTTTTGTTTTATTTTATCAGAATTGATATATAAGTGCTTTTTTCAAAAAAATGATCTCACTTATGTTTTAGAAGTAGGTAGAGTATAAAATATAAATAAAAACCATTGAGTTTTATTAAGGCATAATTAGTGAAACTACTGATGTTTAAAAAAAAAACTAAGCAAATGATACTTTTTATGGATGGTACAACCTAATCTAATAAACACATAAATTCCCCCACTAATTATTTTATTATTTTAATGTAATTTCAGTTAAAATCCAGGAAGATTTTCAAGGAAAGTTGACAAATTCATTAATAAATTTACATGGACATATGAAGATCCATGCATGTCTAAGACAATTCTGAAAAAATAAAAGGCAAAGGGAAGGGTTTGACCTATCAGATAATAAAATATATTATAGAGCAATAGTAATTAAAACAGTATGGTGTCAGCACAGAGATAGAAAAATAGGCCAGTGGAACAGAATCAAGAACCTAGAAACAAGCTCATTTGGTATGCAAATTGTTAGTACAATGGAAGTGGCATCATATTTAATGGGAAAACTATACATTATTAGTATACTTTAAATGAGTTAGGAAAGCTGGCTCACAGCATGAAGAAAAATAAAATTAGGATTCTTCATCTCTAAATGGATTACAGACCTAAATGTGAATAATAAATTAAAACAGAAGAAAACGTAGATGGATAACCTAAGACAATGAAGGATTTCTAAAACAAGACTTCAAAAAGAACAATGTTTAAAGAGAAAAATTAATAGCTATGACTACATTAAAATTAAAGGTGTGTCTTCAATGAAGGACTCAGCTGACAAAGCTAAAAGGTGGCAGACTGGGCAAAGACATTTGGAAAATTATAACTGATAAAGAATTAGTACTTACAGTAGACAAGGAATTCCTGCCAAGCAATGAGTTAAAGACAGAAAGAACAGTATAGAAAAAGAAAAAACTGGCAAAAGTTATGAATAGTCGTATGGAATGGGAAATCTGAGTTATAGATGTAAGAATATATGCTGAACTTCGCTATCAGAAAAAGTACAATTAAACAATATGAGAAACCATTTTTAAATTCATCACATTGGCAAAAATTATAAACCCAGGTAACAGCAACTGCTACCAGGATTATGGGTAAGCAACAAGCCTCACAGACTGGAGTTAAATTGGTCCAAAATTTTGAGAGTAACCTCTCAGTTGAGCCAAAAATTATAGGCCTACCATTTGGCCGCATACAGGATACTAAATATACCACTCTCTCTCCACAACAGAAGGAACCTAGAGAACTCTGGAGAATTGCCTCATCCAAAAGGAGTGTCACATCAGTAGGCTGGTAGCACTTTGTCAGAACAAGAGCACCAACTGAACCGTCCAGGGTTCTCTGCCACAGCTGTCCCACTCCCCAACCACTTTGTTCTTACCAGTCACTGCTTGGGTCCCTGCTGACCTGGTAAGTGGTACCCAAACCCATCTGTTTCATAGTCAAATTTTGATAAAAATAACAACATTTTAAACTATGTATTTCAAGTTTTTTTTGTGGTTTTTTTTTTCATTTTAGTGAGCTTAAAAGAAAGGAACTGAATGTGTGTGTGGGGGGGGGGGGGTGGAGACAGAGTAATTAAAAGGTGAACAATAAAAATGAGAGACCAAGAGGAAGAAAATGAGCAGTAGAATGTGAGCGCCATGCAGGCAGGGGTCTATATCTGTTTTGTTCACTGCTAAATCCCCTATGCCAAGAACAGTGCCTGGCACACAGTAAGTAGCTATGGAATGAATTGATGAATAGGCATCCACATACAAAGAAACACACCTTCAGATGTATGTTGTGGCCTTTCAGACTTGTGATTTAAACATGTTAAATTATTTTACAACTTTATGTTATCACCTATGTTATCTGTGCTGAATTCCTTCTATTTTAGGTAGGAAAATACGGTAGTTGCAATTATTTCTCTAAATGTAGTCTTTCTCTTTCATGTTTTCCCAGTCGAATTCATCAGTTTGACTCCTTATCATTTCTACTATTCTTTGTGGATTTCCTTAGTTTCCATCTGCAGATGTGAATCCCTTTCAGATAATCTGGAAAAGTCCTCATCTGACCCTATCTCTGCATGGACTTGGGAACCATGTACAACAAAATATAACTTTTTAATTAAATATCCTTTTAAATGTCATAAATTCTTAAAACACCTTCCTTACCTGAGAATATGGAATGAGTGTTTCAAAATGTTGATGAAGTTCCAGTAGCTGAATTAATTCTGCATTTTTTTTGGCCTTTTCTCTAATTAAACCAATGTAAATTTCAGGGTTTTCTGCAAATGAATATGCAGCACTTCTGGTACTGAAAGTGTAATACTTTTCTTTATGTTTCAAAATTCCGATTGCTGGATTTCCTGAAAATTAAAAAAAGGAATTGAATGTGCTATAAATATTCAGTGATTTCTTTGTTTGTAATATACCCATAGAATCATTTCCTATACACTCCATTTTTAACTTATCATTTATGTTTTTATTTTGCTAAAATGTTACAATTAGCTATGTTAAATTATACATTTTGTTAAATTATATTTTATGTGAAATTCATATTAAATTAACTACTTTTATATATTTTATATATTTATATATTTAAAGCATGATTTCATATAAAAATATTTCACTAACCAGATATAAGATGTTTAAAAATCTCTTATGAGAAGTCACTTAGTCAGCTGGCAAGTTTTTCAAATCTCCTTAAACTAAAGTAACTACTATATAAGCATTGTTTTAAAAAGAATTCTGTAAGAACTACAAAAATGGGACATCTCTTCCAAACTGTCAGTTTGCATGTCAAAAAGTATTTCCCACTGTGGAAAGATACTATATAAAATAATGAATTATTAAATATCTACATAGTTTATGGGAATTATATAGAAAACAGTCTTACTTATTTGTTCTTTCGTTTATTCAACAAATATGTATTGACCCTGTTCTTGGGGCTGAGGATACAGAAGAAAACAACGTCCCTGCTCTCACCAAATCAACACATATACCATAGGCAAGAGGGTGATCAGTGCTACAGAAAACTAAATAAATAAAGCAGGTTAAACGCATAGTAAAAGGAAGAAGGATGAAGTGAATATTGTAAATTGTGTGATCACGGAAGGCTGAATAAAATGAAGGGTAAGATATGTAGCTATCTAGGGGACAGAGCTTTCCAAGTAGAGGGAACAGGAAATGCAAAGGCTTGAGGTGAAAATGGGTTTGAAATGTTCAATAATAGCAAGAAGGCCAGTGGGGCTGGACTAGTGAGCAAGTAAAGAGGGGTAAGCAATAGTCCGTGAAGTCATCTGAAAAGAATCATGACTAGGAAGCCACAGTATGACCTTAGGATTTAAGCCATGTGGTCTGCAGTGCTGAATGGAAGGAGGGAAGTACTACATGATTCCTGTGAGGTGGTGCAGGTTGCTGCTGCCCAGAAACGAATGTAGTAAGTAAAAATAATATAGGAAACAGAAATAGTCAGAACTGGCTTACTCAGAGAGGATTCTGAAACCCAAGGCCCACAAGCCCTTATTTTTTTCTATTTCTCCCTATTTCTTAGAATCAGAGTAGGTGGAAGATGGAACGGACCAAACAGACCTTCTAGTTGACCCTTCTCCTGTTCCTGACTTGAAAACTGAGGTCCACAGAAGGCATGAAATTTGCTGAAGGCTCGCTAATGCTACAATTGGGACTAGAAACTGGGCTCTCCCAAATCCTAGCCCATAGCTTTTTCAGCCACATCACGCTACCTCTGTCATCACCACACATCCATGATTCTCTGTGTCTCTCAAGACTCCCTTCCATTCTTATTTGTGAAGAAAGGAGGGAGGGAGGGACTGACGGAGGGAAGGAGAAGAGAGAGGGAGGGAGAGAAGGAGGGAAGAAAGGAAGGGAAGTGGAAGAAAGAAACCATCTACATTCCATTGCTTTTTACTTCTTCATGGCTCTTGTTTGTTTTCTCCCCAGTATCAATGACCCTTACAGGGGCCTCAGAATACTATTTTCTCCATTCCTCATAGTAAACCTTTTGTTACTCCCATTATGAAAAATGCAATACCATAAAAAATGAGTCCATTTGTATGTTTATACACAATCCCAATAATGATTTGTAATGAAAAAAGTAATACTCAACAGTGAAATAACAACTAAAGAAATACACAAAAGAAAGAAGAAAAGCAAGAGGAGATTGATGGTGTAAGGTAAATAAGAAACAATCTTGTCAAACTGTTTTCATTCTAGCCCTAAGCCAACTTCTTTTTATTCCCAATTCAAACAGGACTTTTTGGATAACAACTTATTTTATCTCAATTTCTTTCTTTTTCTAAAATTTGTATTAAATTTATTAGGGCGACATTGGTTAGTAAAATTATGTGGTTTCAAGTATACAATTCTGTAATACATCATCTATATATTGCATTGTGTGCTCACTACCCAGAGTCAATTCTCTTTCTATCACCATGTATTTGACCCCCTTTACCCTCTTATACCATCCCTTTCCCCCTTACCCTCTGGTAACAACTAAACTGTTGTCTGTGTCTATTAAGGAAATGCCAATTTGGTTGGTTGGTTGTTGCTTTCACATATGAGTGAAATCACGTAGTTCTCAACTTTTTGTGTCTGACTTATTTTGCTTAGCATGATAATCTCAAGATCCATCCATGTTGTCACAAATTTCTGATTTACTATTTGTTTTGGAGAAGCTCTAGTAATATCAAGAGAAATTTTACTTCATAAGAAATTGGCATTTCCTTAATGTTATCTGCCTCATACAGAAATGCTGATCTATGTTAGTGGAATATAACCATAAAGTGACAAAGAATATTTTTAAATAAACATATCAAATTAGTGATGCTCTTTCAAGTAATTACTTTGAAAGATGATACATTTTAGTACTGTCATGTAACATTTCTAGACTCCTTCACTGGGCATGTGAATCAGCCCCCATTTATGATACCGTAAGATCCATATTTCATTATATACACATTCCATCACTGACCACTTGTATGATAATTTCCTGTTTATGTCAGTCTACCAGATTATACTGTGAGTACTTCAAAGACGAAAACTTTGGGTCACCTTTGTAGCTCCTTTTCTAGTTCACCGTCAGATCCCATACAGTTTTAAAAAGTAAATAAGTAAGTGACGATGACAGCGCTTCATTTACAGAAAGATTGGGGGAGGAGGAACATATTATTTCCAATGACATACCTGGAAGGAGAAGACCATCTGTTGTAGCAAACGTGTAAGCACAAAATCCCCGATACTGAATTAACAGTTTATCAAAATTTGCTGTTGTTTCTGGGAAAAGCCATTCTTGTTTTCTGAAATCCACCAGATGTACTCTGTCTTCTAAAATTAAAGAGGAGGACAAGAAAAACTTTATTCGATGAGAAGAATAAACAACCCAAGGAAATGAGAAGAGACTAGCTGCGATGTGACTAAAATAGACAGAGACAATTTCATTCAAGATAGTGTAGCTTTTTATACTAGGTGACAAAATGCTTTCAAGAGGACTATTGCTTCTTGAAACAGTTGAGAATGTTCTGGGCAGAAAGGGAAGGAATATCTCTTAGTAACTTAATTTTGATAACAAGGAGTACAATTTTTGTTCTCTATACTTTAAAAAATTCTTCCTGGTGTTGGTTTGCTTACCTACTTACATTTGATAAGCAAATTGACTAAATTGTTTAACATAAATAAACACATGCATGTATAAAACATTGATCTCCAAGTTTCTTAGCTTACACAATCCTACTACACTTTTGTGTGGCTCAGTATCCAAACAGCAGACACCACAAATGACCTTGTGGCTACAACTAAAAGTAAATGCATACATTGGAGAAAAGAAACCTTCCCTCTTTTTTCTTGATATGCTTGAAAGTCTTGAACAGTTATGACATGTGACAAGTGTAAATTAAGTTCTTTCAGAAGAACATTGGGTCTCCCAATTCACTGGGACAGTATCTTGATAAATAGTGTTCTAGTAAATACAAAGTTTTGCTGTATGGTGGGAAACATGTCTAAACCTAAGTTGCAAGTAAACTGTCTTACCAATATGGTTGAGTTTATTATTTACTGTACTGCTGAAGTGACTTTAACTTTTTAATTTGATTTAGTAATTTGCATAGATTTGCTGTTTTAATAAAGTGAACTCAATAGAAAAAGCTTTAACTTGAAGCATGCATTTGACTCGCTTGGATTTTGTTTTCAGATTCTATGTTCAGATTTCAGATACTACTGGATTAAGAATGGAATCTGCTGCTACATTTTTATTTTTCACTTTTAAAAAAATAGAATTAGAAAAGTAAATTTAGAGAGTAAATTATCTAATTTCCTTTTCTAAAAAAACTTTCCTTTTAGGCAACAACTTAGGCAACAACTCAAGTTCCAGGCTCTATTTTGGCATTTCTCATTAATTTTAAATTGTCTTTAAGATAGGAGAGATCAAAAAAGTAAAAAAAAGTTTATTGATAAAGACAGCCTTTCAAGAATCAACGCATCTCTTAAAGGGTCTAAAATAAGCTCAATTAATTTTACAAGGATAAAATTTATTGATTTATAAATTTCAGCCTGAATCTGAGGTTGAAACGGAGGTCCAAAGAAATTGAACTTTATTTATAACAAATGTAGCAAGGATTAATATCCATTCCTACTACAAGTCAATAATGAAAATCACTAAGACTACAATAGAAACATGTAAGCACAGAAAATCATTGTTAACCATAATATTAGAAATGGTAATTGCTGGATAGTAATATATTGCTGGACAGTAAGATACTCAGTTTATATTTTTTGTTTTCCACATTTTCAATAATGAACATTATCTTAGAATCAAGAAAGATATTTAATACTTTATCAAAAAGATGTAATATGAAATTTTTAAATCAAAAAATGACTTTATTCTAGAGCTAATTTTAAGAGGAAGAAGAAATAATGGATGATTTCTATTACCCATGTGTTCTTTCATTCTATACATATCAGTTTTCACAGTCACTTCATTAAGAAGATCTTGCATTACTTTCTCAGGAAACAGTAGTTCATGAGCGCCCAAAAATTGCTCAAGGTGAGCAGTTAAATTACTGAGGACACTAACCAAAACAGTTTCATCCTGAAAGCTAGTCCACAGACTGGAAAGAGCAATGAAGATGGGCTGAGGAAGAGAAAAAAAATGTTCACAATATAACTGTTTCATAAAATTATAAATCACTGTAATCTTGAAAAGAAATACTATTTGTAAAGAAATTATTTTCTAAGACACACAAAAGTCTCATGAAGTTAGACAATAGAAACTAGATAGAAATTTGACTCATAAATCAGGAGAAAATAAATTTGTATTTTATTGCAAAGCATTTTATTTTGGTATGATTGTTATAAAGCTAATTTACTCAAAAGAAAAAAATGCATTTTGATCAGCTGGCTCTATTTCCAAACAGCAGACACCACCAAAATTGACCTTGTGGCTCCAACTAGAAGTAAAGGCATACTTTGGAGAAAATAAAACTTCCCTCTTTTTCCTGACATGCCTGAAAGCAGAAGGATTTACGGGTGCTTCACTTCAAAAGGTCGGTATCTTCTTCAAAAGGGAGAATATCTTCTCTTTAAAAAAGAGCTAAATATGACTCATTATAGACTTATCTGTCTCAAACATGATTCAAGAGAACATGGAAAGTCTAGCAAGATAGCCTGGGGCATGTCTTGTGAGCTGCAAGTTAAAGATTTAGGTCAGTGAGATAAAAAATAATCAGGCCCTACTTCAAGTGAAACAACTTAGTCTTTGGTTTCTTGGTTTTTCAAACCAAATACTAGGAACGATTATAGAAAATTATCAGAGCCTCAAAAGTTTCTATAAAATACAGTATATGCATCTTATACCTCCTTGGGGCTATCAGATTTGCCCATAAGATGGTGTAGATAATCAGAAAAGTCAGCATAAGTACAGGCCTATTAGTCATAGGGATTATTATCTGTCTTTTCAGGAAACTCACAAGTTATCTCACCTGTTTGCCAAAGGCAATTTCTAACAGCTACTGTGAACACATTTTCAGCACTGTACTATGGATTACTTTTGTTCCCACAGACAATAGTAATAATATGATGTGTGTGTGTGTGTGTGTGTATCTGCATTTCCTTTAGTAGCAAATGCCTACTAATGGACTACAAAATAACCATGAAAAACTTTATCAACTTGTATAAAAGTAATATTACATTTTTAGTAATTAAATATAATTATAACTACTTCTGACTCAATTTTATAGGACTCAAAAGTATATTCATGAATATACTTGGTCAAAGTTGATTACAGATATTTACAAAGGTCAAAGTTGATGACAAATACTTACAAAGACTTGTGATGTTGGCACAGCTGTCTTTGATTTTACAGTCATTTTTAGTTGTTCCAGTTGGGCTCCTAACTGCTTTATCATCATTTCCACTTCTTGAGCACAAGTAATTATATCTGACTGTGAAGACAACATAATTTGCATTAATATTTTTATAATTTCACCAGAAAAATCAGATGTGTTTTAATCCCTACCTGTTCCCCACATCTTTTGAAGGTAAGCTCATTGAGAGCAGGGGTTCTCTTCTCTGTGGTATCCCCAACACCAAGAATGGTGCTGGCATATGAACAGTGCTCCAGAAATAATTGTTGGATGAAGGAGTCTTTTGAAATACAATGGCTATACCTTTTCTCAAATGTACACAGTTATTCTTTGATATTCAGTGTAATTGCATTCCTGAGAAGTGGATTCTATGACACAGCTTTGCATAGCTGTTATTTTCCCATTCATCAATGATAAAATTAATGAGGTGTTCCTCTGATTTTTAAAAATTACATTCAAGATACCAAGATTTTTAAAAATTACATTCAAGAATGTAGAAAATCTTAAATATCGCAATATTGAAAGAAAAACAATATATTTCTGATACAGTTGTAATCTGAAAATAAGGTGTTAAATGCTGAATCTGAAATAATTGATAACATTTACTATGTGCTAAGCACCATATTAAATACGTATAAGAATAAAGAGGGGTAAGTACAAATAAGAAAACCAAGGTCTAGAAAAGTAAGTAAATTGCTCAAGGATGTACGCTAATCAGGGGTAGTATCATGGCTCCACGCCAGACCATCTGAGCCCAGAGCCCAGCTCATAGCCATTATACTGCACTGACTAAGAGGGGTCAGAAATGGTGCTGGTATGTATGGGTTATCAGTACAGTGTAAAAGGGTGACATTTACTCAAGAAAAAAAGTGCATTTGTGTATTCAGATATCTGTAAGCCTAACTATACGCTTTACTAGACTATTTTTAAATAACAAAAATGATTACTTCATAAGAAATATCAAATATTATTATTGTATTTTAACTAAGGAAATTTTCTATTCACCAATGTAGCCTGCATCTTTTTAAAAAATTT
Organism: Rhinolophus sinicus; assembly: GCF_057876585.1. Lineage (NCBI taxonomy): Eukaryota > Metazoa > Chordata > Mammalia > Chiroptera > Rhinolophidae > Rhinolophus > Rhinolophus sinicus. The sequence goes on from NC_142502.1 coordinate 63,368,702, forward strand.
TACCCATATTACTCTTTAAGCATCTTCCCTCCTCATTCTCCCGTATAGTATTAGTAGCCTATCTAATGGGTTTCTTGTCTACCCCACAGCGTATTTTACCCCCATGTTTGTTTTGTTTTAGGAATCAAATATGAAAATGCAGTCCTTAAAGTCTTTTTAGATTTGTGCAACAGCAACAAAAAACACAAACAAATCTGCATATGTTCTCCAAAGTAAAGTTACATTCAACACATAATATTTCTTAACACCTAGAAGTGAAAATACTTTAGACCTTCTCTACCAAGCTATGTTTGTAGGGTCCATTCACAGACCATTTAGTCCATTCACTAAATGCTGAATCTGAAATAATTGCTAACATTTATTCTTACTGTGTGCTATTCACCAAGTAGGTAGGCAGAACTTCTTGATTTTTCCTGATAATGTCCTAAAACAATCACTCTGTTACATTTTACCAAAAAGAACTTGTTCACAACCATATTGAGGTTATAGTTGTAAAATTATTCCCACAAATAACTGGAAAGATACTCTGTGCTTATGAATTGGAAGAATTAATATGTGAAAATGCCCATACTTCCCAAAGCAATCCACAGGTTCAAGGCCATCTCTCAAAATTCCAATGGCATTTTTCATAAATGTAGAACAAATAATCCCAAAATTTGTATGGAACCACAAAAGACCCCAAAAAAAGCAATCTTGAGAAAGAACACAGGTAGAGGCATCATGCTTCCTGATTTCAAACTATATTACAAGCTATAATAATCAAAATAGCAAGGTATTGGCATAAAAACAGACACATAGATCAATGGAACAAAATACAGAACCCAGTAATAAACCCACGTATATATGGTTGGTTAATTTACAACAAAGGAGGCAAGAATATATAATGGGGAAAGGGCAGTCTCTTCAACAAATGATGTTGGGAAAACTGAACAGCCATGTGCAAAAGAATGCAACTTAACTACTATGTGATGTCATATATAAAAATCAATTCAAAATTGATTAAATATTTGAACATACACTCGAAACCATAAAACTTTAAGAAAATGTAAGTAGTAAGCTCCTTGACATTGGTGTTAGCAATGATTTTTTTTTGGCTTTGACACCAAAAGCAAAGACAACAAAAGCAAAAATAAACAAGTGGGACTACATCAAACTAAAAAGCTTCTGCACAGCAAAGAAAATCAACAACAAAATGACAAGGCAACCTATCAAAGGGAGAAAATATTTGTAAATTGTATATCTGATAAGGGTGATTATCCAAAATACATAAAGAACTCATATAAATAAATAGCATAAAAACAAACCAATTAAAAAATGAGCAGGGGATCTGAATAGACACTTTTCCAAAGAAGACATACAGATGGCCAACAGGTACATGAAAAAGTGCTCCACATCACTAATCACCAGGGAAATGCAATTCAAAACCACAATGAGATCTCACACCTGTTAGAATGGCTATTATCTGAAAGACGAGAGTTAGTGTTGAGAATGTGGAGAAAAGGGAACCCTTGTGCATTATTTGTGGGGCTATAAATTGGTGCAGCCACTATGGAAAACAGTATGGAGGTTCCTCAAAAAATTAAAAATAGAACTACCGTGTGATCCAGCAATTCCATTTCTGGGTATTTATCCAAAGAAAATGAAAACACTAACTAGAAAAGATATATGTGCCCCCATGTTCACTGCAGCATTATTTACATATAGCCAAGACATGGGAGCAACTTAAGTGTCCATTGATGGATGAATGGGTAAAGAAAATTTGTGCTACAAGTATATACACATATACAGTGGAAAATTATTTAGCCACAAAAAGAAAGGAAATCCTGCCATTTGTGATAACATGGATGGACCTTTATGCATGGAGGGCATTATGCTAAGTGAAATAAGTCAGACAGAGAAAAACAAATATTGTATGACCTCACTTATAGGTAGAACCCCGCCACCCACCAACCCCCCCCCCAAAAAAAAAAAGAGCTACTGAGATACTTTTCTCAGCACAGAGATACTGAGAAAAGATTGGTAGTTTCCACAGATGGGGGTTGGAGGCTCAGAGAAATGGGTAAACAGAGTCAAAGGGTACAAACTTCCGGTTATAAGATAAATAAGTCCTGGGGATGTTATGTAACAACATGGTGACTATAGCTAACAATACTGCATTGTATATTTGAAAGTTGCTAAGAGAGTAGATCTTTAAAGTTTTCATCACAAGAAAAAAATTGTAACTGTGTGGTAAAAGGATATTAACCAGACTTACTGTCGTGATCATTTTGCAATATATAGAAATATCGAATCATGCTATACACCTATCTACTATGATATTATATGTCAATTATATCTGAATTTTTAAAAAGCCTGTTTCACTTAAGAATATCTTTGATGATACAATAAAAGTATTAATTTTATTAAATCTTGATCCTTAAGGACACAGCTTTTTAATAATCAGAGTGATGAAATGGAAAGTACATATAAAACACGTCTACGGCACATTAAAATGCATAGTTCTCTTGAGGAAAACACTTACATGATTGAATTGTGAGCTGAACTAGCCTCCCCCACTCAGTAGAACATCATTTTTTACTTGAAAGAAGAAACTGATTTTTAAGCCTTATCTGTTTGTTTAAGCCTTATCTTATTTTCTTGAAAGTGATTGAAATGAGTCTGTCACTTCAGAAAAACAATGTATTTTGTTGCTAGTGATAAAATTCTCATTTTGAAACACTTGCAACTGCCACCATGAACTTGACAGCATCCTAACACTTAAATCTAATGAGACTGTCGGAAAAAAAAAATGAAAACAAACAAAACCTAATACCGTTAGTCCTCTAAGAATACTTTCTCTTAAAAAATTATTTTTCATAATATAGACAAAAAATGCTTGAAGAAAGCATGTGATCTCAGCATGCCTCTCCCCTCCCCCCCGTTAACTTATAAGTTCCTCATAAATAAGCACAAATTCCACCAAACTGATTTTTTTCTTGCATTATCAGGAAAAATGAAGTCCTGCGTTGTGTATTCTGTGATTAGGCCCTGCAAACACAGCGTGGGAGGAGGAAATCCACAAAAGTCTTATCTTATACATTCTAAGAAATGTTATGTGTGAAATGAAACTTTTACTTGCACAATACAGTAAGTGGCTTTCTCTCCTTGGTTACTGCCTTGCACTCACTTTAAAAGCCCACAGAGGATACAATTCTGTTCTCTTCGCTACAAGTGTCAACAAGACTATGATCACCCTCCCTTTTTTCTTCCAGAATATTTGAATTTGTTCACTGCAGCTGATAAAGTCCTGATCAAAAGAAAATAAAATAACTCACTATTTTATCCAAGCTATAATTGGATTTTTACATAAACTGAATGTAGCTTCGGCAAAAGAAAATTTTCTTAAATCAAAATCAATACTTCAAAAAATTATATTAATATCTATTCAAATAAGGTGTCTTTTAAAGAAAGAATATTCATAGGTTTCATAGATAGGCAAAAGTCTCAGCTAAACATAAATTCATATATTTTATAACCTAGAGATAATACTGATTAAACCCATTAAACATCCATTCTATAATAATCAACCTTAACTGCAACTAAGGTAGATTGATGGGGGAAGATTGGATAGTTAAAAAGCAAAACAACAAAAAGAAACACTGATTAAGCAGCACAGAGTCAGAGGTTAGGAGAGCTCATCTTCACCCTCACCGATATTAGTACAAAACAGTCATGAAAAGTGTTAAGGTCAGAAAATTAACTTTCTCAATAACATGAGCAGCAAATATTGTCTAGAAAAATAAGAGCTGTTCAGCTTGTGCCGCTACCCGAAATGAAATCGCTAAAGCCCTAACGATAATGACGAGGGTACTGATGACCATCATCAGCGGCACTGCCATCATCATCACCAACTTATTAAGCTCTTACTCTGGGCCAGACACTGCTCTACCTTAGTGGAGACTACTAGTAACCCCATTTTACAGATGTGGAAACCAAGGCACAGAGACGTTTTAAGCAGCTTCGTCAAGAACACAGATTTAGTAAGTGGGACAGTCAGGATTAGAGTCCATGCAGTCTGATTGCAGGACCTATGCTCATCATTTATACATTGTTCCTCTAGTTCTGAGGGTGAGAACCCCAATAAGAATGTAAGACTGGAAGCTAGTTGATAATATCATTCATGATTGAAAGCTGTGAGAAGATACTGTATAATGAACAACGTCCTCTACAACATCCTTATGGCATGTGTGACAGTTTGCCAAGGTACTTCTTATGATATCCCTTCTAAATGTCAATGATGAAAGGAAATGTGAAGTCTACTCCTGTGGACCCGTATCTTCAAGATAAATTGATTTTAAAATCCTCTTAGTATGTGATTAGTTACACAAGTCAATGTTAGGAGAACATCTACCCTAAAGGATGATTTGGTTTTGAACATTGATTTAGAATTCTCCATTCTGAAGGCAGTTAGACAGTAGGTCAGTTGTGAGGACCACTCCTAGTTTGTTGCAATGAAGTCATGTCATCTGGTTATTTATCTTTCTATTCTCTATAGTGGCAGTAAAGAAAGAAGACAGATGAAGTGCATCAAAAAGTAGTATCAAGTCATTAGCATACCAGGAAAAAAGAAGAAAGGACCAGAACACATCCCGTTCTATCCCTCAAGATATTAGTGTTCACTCATACAAAAGGCGGTCTCACTGACTCTCCGCCTAGCGGTTACTGGAAAGTAGGAGCTGTGAAGGTAAACAGTGACCAGTGGGTTGGATGTGTTAATTAACCGGATGGGGGGAATCCTGTCACAGTGTATGCATATGTAAAATCACCACATTGTACATTTTGAGTATCCTACAATTTTGTCAATTATACCTCAATAATGCTGAAAACACCCAAAAGACAAAAACAGTGACTGGCGGGAATCTAGCTTGCTGTCATGACACTGCTAACAAACTGTGTGCTCTGGGACCCTGGGGTGAGCGGGGGTGGGGGGGGCGGTGGCAGGGGAGGGGGACGGGTATGTTCTTGGTGAAAAGGCCCTCCAATCCTTTCATCTAAATACCTATTTTTTATTTTTAGGATTCTGAGTAAGTTTCTGTCTGAAAGAAAGGGCTCTGCTACTTTTAAAAAGTTCAAAATCACCACTTTACCGTATTTTCCAACTCTTTGGAGATATTGTTTGGCTTGATCCTAAGATCTAAAATCATCAGAAATAACAATCTTGTCTACCAATTTTTACAATACGAACACATAATTATATAAAAATAATTTGAGTGTCAACTACCTGCCAAACAATATATTAGACACTTGGTCTGAGCGTAAATTATTACTGTAGTACTACTTACATACATACACACACATAGCACTGCTTAACTGCAGCATACTAACAATCATACTACCATGTACCAAAGAGAATCAACACGTAGAAAATCAATTCCTACCAATATATTTCCATTAAAGTCAAAATCCAATGACCCCATTTCTATTTTAGCTCCTGGTCCAATAGATGCGACATAAACCAAACCGCTATTAAGGTTGCCTCCTTTACCAATGACCTGTTTCAGCACCATAATATCTAAAGAGGTTGCATTCTATGCAAAAGGCCAGATCTTAAAACATTAACTTACCAAAATGATCTGAAGGAAGATCTCATACTGTCGCACATTATATAGTGTTTCTTTTAACATATATGGCTGCAGTTCCTTACTCATGAGTGGGTTCTTTGTTACTTTCTCAAGGATGGCCGTGTAGCTGTATGCCAGGTCCTGGGCAATCTGAAGCTGGGAGTCGATATGCTGAGTGGTGGCTGGGATTGCTTCCTGTAGAATAGCTGGCACTGTTTTTAAAGGCATATAAAGCGAGGCATGAAAAAAGCTACAAAGAATTAAGAAAAAGCCCAGAAAGTGAACATATTTGAGCATTTTGTTCCTTTTCTCAACCAAATTTTAATAATAATGAGGTATATATTTCATGGGTCCCACACCATGAAAAAAGAATCCAAAAAAAAACACGAGAAAAAAAAACAAAAAACGGTCTAAACCAAAGATATAGCCAGAATGATAATGAAAAAGTAGAGCACATCAGCTTTTGCCACTAAAAGAAGTACCTAAAGAATTGATAGTCTTTGGTATTATGTGCTATTGACCAGGTGCCTCTGGAAAAGCCACTCTAGTTCTCCTTCTGTTTAATCTTCTTTTCTATTTGTGAGGAGGAGGAAGGGGGAAGGGAAGGAGAACAAGAAGTGCGCAACTTGAGAAACTCATCAGGATAGTGAAAAAAATAGCAGAATAGTCTAGCAAGATAGTGAACATTATGAAGAATGGGAATTTGAACTTTTAGAACAGTTTTCAAAATGCAGTAAGTTACCCTATTGTACTAGGATCAGTGATCTCGTAAAAGACACTAACCCCTTATCATCAGTGGGCCTATATGTGCACCAAACTCACAAGGAAGTTACTGCTACTCGTAGTCCTTGATTAAATATTTCATGAGTACTTCCAAACTTACAGATAATGAATGTGTTAAGTCCATTACAGCATAGTAAATGCTCCAGAATTTACAGATTAGCAGATATCTCCTCTTGGACCTTTTCATTCCATTAATTGCATCAGCAACTGTTTTCTTTTCAAGGTAATTTTTTATTTTTTAGATCACTGAGTTTTACTCCCTTTTCATTATTTGGAGCAAAATATAGGAAGCTCAATGAATGGGGCAGGGGCTGGCTTCTGGGAAGGCTCCCTCATTCCTTTCACATAAAATTTAAAGTCTTGCTCCAGCAAAATGAAAAATTACTATACATTATAGTTGTAACTAAGGTACAGTCAAAACTGAAATCTTAAATCTAAGAATGCTAGTAGTGTGCTGGGTATTATTTTTCTCACTGTGCAAGTTAAATTTTAAACCTGCATAACTTACAGAATTAACCTAATGATATACCTACAGTCATCAATGCCTTCTCCTCCCTTTCCACAGTCTCGGTTAAATAAACGAATTCCAGTAACAAGCATGGAGAGATCTTTCAGCTGGCGTTCTTTGTCCTTCTTAGAAAGAGTTAGAAATGTCCCAAGCTCAGCCTGAGGAAAAACACTCTGTAGGGCAGCTAAACCAAATCACAAAAAGGACAACAAAATGATAGAATAAAAATATCAGAACTTAAATCACACGTTTCTTTCAGCAAAAAGTTAAAAGGCCTGTCTTTTACTTATATGACTTTAAGTTTCTGATACCTGATTACAGAATACACAGCACAATTTATCATATCAAAGCTGGGCTACTGAAATAATGCCATCGCCTTGTGTCTATTTTTAATAATTAAGCCTCCATCAGTAATTTTTGGCAATGGGCATTAAAACAAGGTTTCTAATTAGTCTGAGTAGGAAAAAAAATGATGCTTTAAAATTCTTACGGAAGAAAGCCACAGAAAGGTTAGAGGTCTTGCCTATTTCTTGTCTTAAAGTACGAAAGTAGGCAAGTATTTCCTGAGGTTAAAACTGTCTTTTTCCATCATCCTCTTCAGGTGACAGACTCAATTCTTTCATCAATACAAAGTCTCCCTTTCCATTCATTCCCATTACCCAATCAGCCTGGTACCCTTAATAATACTGCCAGTGTTTCTCTAATGAGGTGTAATATATCCCTGGGTATGTACAGCTCTAAGAAATATAACAATATTCACTTTCCAGAGGTCCTATTTGAGTTTTAGAGTTGATACACAGTGTAAAAGGAGTCTGGGTAAGTTTTAACCTCTTATTTGTGCTGATTTTTTTTTTCAGCACAAAATGATTTTGTTTTTCAGTTCAGAAAAGGAAACTTCAATCTTCAATGTTTGTAATTTAACACATTTTATAAGATACAATGTTTATATATTTTCACTTATGGAATGGAAATTGTGTATACTTTTTACCTGTTGCCTCTCTGACAATCTTGATATCTGTAGGGGATCCAAGCCCAGATCGCAGTAACATATAGCTGACAACCTTTCGGTAGAGGCTTTCTAATTCTTCTCGAGCACATGCTCTGTTGTCTGTAATTTCTCTGAGAACAGAGCCTAATCTAGACTCCAGGACCCGGTGATGTTCTTCAAGAAATTCCTCTAAAATTGACAAAGGACGATATTCCATATATTTGATACTTAGAATTATCACATAAGAAAGTAGAACCAGAGTAAAACATGGCTTGGGTATTGCAATTCTACTGCATGAAACCAGTGGCCAGCAGGTAAATTCAAGACAGATATTTAGTGGGAAAGATTTATTACAGCAACTTAAATGGCATACTTGTCAAACACATAAGACTTTAAATAGACAATCAAACACTACTATCAGAGGGCTAAAACCTCCCAATTAAACAGAAAGCATACAATCATATATTATAAACATATACAGTACTCATATAAATATATGTACAACAAATGTATGCTATATGTAAGCACATATAATATACACATAAATGTAGTGAAAATATTCCTGTTCAATTATGTGTATTTCTACTTTAGTTTTAGATAAATTTCCTCTCAATAGCCTTACTGATAATATGATGTTTCATCAAGAGTTGTATCCCTCTCTCTTCTTTCGATGAGGTCTAGGCTTAATTGTGGTGGAAGCCACAATTTACCTGCAGTATAATGCTTGCAACTAACTCAACTAAACACCTCGTTTTACTATTATGACAATTAACATACCAAACATGCACATTTCATACCTATGATCTTACCACAAAAACAGCAGAACATTTTCAATCACAAAAAAATCTAAATTATAATGTCATCAATTCCATGATTAGTTTTGCTTTAAAATTTCATTGTTATTAAGCAAAAAAGCAAGATACATAGTTTTATATATGTAGCATAACTGAAAGTTCAATACATACAGGGGAAAACAGACAATGAAAATTACCAAGTGGTTAACAATGGTTACATTACAGCAGGGTGGAGGCATTGTAGTATGTAGAGGAACTCATTTTCCTTTTTCTCTTGTCTTCCAGTTTTTCTCTGATGTATGCAAAAAACTATTTACATAAGTAAATATGTTCTTAAATTTACCATTATTCATTCCACTTTTGGGTAGTTACATAATCTATGTAAGCTTTATGAGTTAATAATATAAATAAGGAACAGAAAAATCAGCAAATTAAAAAATGTTAACTTCAATGGACTGGTGGTTTCAATTTCTAATTATTATGTATTAGAGGTACGACAGTTAAAACACAAGAGACTTGGAAACATAATTATTATGGGCATAATTAGAATTGGTGTTTTTCTCATTTAGCCTTTCCAACATTATTATATTCTTCAAAATTGGAAAAAATTTCAAAATATAGACCAAAAACTGAAGTTGTTCATTGTCAATCAAATGAAACCTTTGTAACCTTAAATACAACATGAATCTTTTTAAAACGTGTATCAAAATAGGTAGATAGATGTTACCTCGACTTGTATAATTCATATCAAAGTAGACTTGCATCTTAATGGTGTCCAAGGATGGATTCTTACGGTCCAATAGCCGACTCACACAAAGCTGGAAAAGAATACCCCATGAATGTTTCTAGTTATAGGTTCCAAAATGATCAGAAGTATTTTCTAAAGTTATTTTCAAAAATAAAGGGAAACATCAAAGCAATATTTCTGATATTTCTTCACCAATAACCAAGAAGAGGGGTCTCTTATTACTTTTCTCTTTGAGGACTTCATGCTGTATAATTTACTGAACCAACACTTACTGAGTGAGAAGTTATTTCCCCTGAGTTAACCAATATCACCATACCCAGGTGGCTAATAGTCTGGTGGAAGGCAAGATACTTGACATTTTGGTTAGTGTAGGCAGGCTAAATGTTCCATGAAGCTTATACTCCTGTCTAGAGCTTTTCTAGAGCTCCTCATTCCTATTTATTTGAGCCTTAAACAACACTCCTTCTTAGCTGATGGTGGAGGTCACATGCATTTTATGAAAAGCTGCTGCAGCTACCCTCCTCTGCTCACAAAATTTCTCTGGCTCTGCCCTCTGTTTCCAAATGTCTTCCTCTGCTCTGTTTTCTCCTATTTCCCCCACCCCATGAATGGCTCATGCCCCTGCTTTGCTCTGCCCTTTTAGATTAGATGATCAACCTGAAGTTTTCTTCTCTCCTCTCCTCTCCATCCCCAACCCCACTCTTCCCTGTCTCACCCCTTAGGTTTTATATCTTTATATACTCTCACACCACCTCCTCAACACCAACCCTGCCTTCCTGGGAGGATGGAGGGGAGAATGCAAGAGTGAGAACTAGACACTTCATCTTATGGAACCTGTGCACATGGATCCCTCCAGGTGGAGAAGTACCGTGCTAAAGGCAGACTTTACAAAGATTATTCATCCACGTGATTTTTAACTGACAAAAAAATGAAACAAACTTTGTCATTTGAATGATGATATACAATGATAGTTAGTATTCCTGTCATATTAAAAGTAGATTGATCTTGTTGTCCCAACTTTGTTAAATTAGAGGAAAAAAGAAAAACTCTTCTCGACCCCTGAAAAGGAGAAAAACTTATTTTCTGTTCCTCATTGATTCTCCTCCATGGCTTTCCAATAAAATTGCTGACTGACAGTCATTTCCCCTATTGCTAAGAAGGGGTTTCGTACCACATTTAAAATCAGCACAGACCCAGCTCTCGGTGCCCTGGAGAATCCTGGAGTCTCTGTGGCACAGTCATCCTAACATATTCCCCAGCTCAGGCTTCCAGAGCTCTTCCTGACCCTTCTCACATCTGCAAATAGACCTGTGCTTCGCCATGTGAATTGCTGACTGTGACAGAAAATGGGGATGGTAAAAATTTTCTCTACCATTTGTTTGAGCCCAGAAAATATCCATATACAAGTTTGGGAAAACTTGCGTCATGTCTTTTGTGTAAAGGAGGGAATTAAAATCATTAAGCTAGGGAGAAATAAGAATAATGTTGAATTTTTAGTAAATACATTTAGGAATATTTAGAAAATAAATATTTAAGCACCTAAATCCAGTGAGTCAAACTTAAAGCACATGAAAAAATTAATGATGTCTAAAGTTTCTGCCTTCTCTAGTTCTTCAAACTGGTTTTCAGGCACATCTACTTGATTTCTAACTATGAATTATTTTACTTCGGCTTCAATTTTTCCTTTAGAATTGAAAAATAGAAATTACGCTGAAGCAACAATTATATGAATTTTAATGTAGTACTATGTAACTTTAGAGTATATGACAAGTCAGTTAAAAATGTTCGCAATATAACATTAGTTTAATAACAAGATGTCTCTAAAATACGGTGGCCAACACTGCTACCAGCCAGTATCACACTCCTTCTTCCTTACTAGCAAAGCCCCATTTTGGATTAGGGCAAAGGTGTGTTCAATTAAAAAAGAAGAAAAAAAATCGATGTCCCAGTCTTACTTGCAATATCATTTTGGTCACTAAACGTAAGCAGATGGGAGGGATAGAAAGTGAGAGACCCAGCTGGTCCCCCTCCCCATACCTGCCTCAAGGTGAAATGCTATCATGCTACCATAGGATGAAATCCATATGCACCACAGTGACCCAGGAAGCCAGGAGAAACAGCCTATGTACCTCTGGACTTTGTTTTATGAGGAAAAAATCAATCCCTCATTTGTTTGCACCACCATTTGGTGGGTTTTTCTTTCATGGAGCTGAAGGGAATAATGGCTAACACACATGCTGTATTTAGAATTGCAAATAAATGTTTCAAAATTTGAGAATTGTTGGATAATCACCTTAACAAGTTTCTGCACATCACTTTTTATGAGGGTTCTATCCATGTTAAAGCCATTACTTGGATCCAGTACAACAGCTTTCACCTGAGAGTAGGAAAGAGTCCATTAAATAATTTTGTTTCATATTATTATGAAATTAGTTTAATATGTTTTCAGTTTTTAAGTAACTGTCTCTTGATTACTCAGGGGTTGATGATTCAGCTGACTTTCTTATTACCCAGCTCATCAGCACCTTCATTAGAGGTTGAAGAAAGGAAGCAGTAAACATCAAATTTGAATATGTGCTAGAAAAATTATATGGAGAAATATGTTGAAAGCAATGGCTAGATTTTAGATTGGTAAACTATTTGAATATTATTGTGTATTGTTAAATCAAAAGCCAAAATCGAGATACCAAGGCAATGAGTAATTTTTACAACAGTAAACAAAACAGATGTTTAACATAGATGTAAAAATAGATGTAAAACATCTATTTTACCATAAATGTTAAAATAGATGTAAAAACTCCAATACAGGACATTACTGATGTTTCTAAAACTCAAGATCTTGTAAATCACTCTCTATAAATCTAGAACTGACATGCTTTATAGACTTCTAAAAAATATTTTTTTTTGCTAACTGGTCCAAAGATATCAATGTTTTCAACTGAGTAACATTTAGGAAAGCATTAAAGAATTTTAAGAGGAAAATGGGCACCGCTTAACATATTTCAACAAAGCAGTAATTCACAAAAATATTCATTCTTACCATAAAAGCAACCAGAGTTTCAGAAACAATCTCTCCATGGGCTGCACATTCTTGTCCTATTTCTCGAATGATATTCTTTATAACACTTTCTGCCTGAGTGGGAGGCATTCTAACAAAATAAAACAATGATTGTTTTTTTCAAACTGTATTTACGTATTATTTTTTCTTCTTTAGATTTCTCCACTATTTCATTTGTAAAGTCATAATATTATTTATTAACTTCAGTACTTAGCATTGAGGCCCCCTCATGTTTTCATTGGTTAGTTTTATATTTATCAATATTAAGGACTTTATTGATGTAGAGACAGCAAGTGGGACTTCAAATGATTGAAACATTTCCTCTTTATTTAAATAATGGCGATTACCAAAAGTACATTATATCATATTTTTTTTAATTGAAAAAAAAAAAAAAGCCTAAACCATATGGGGGTGGTGGTGGTAATAGAATTAACAAGAAACCCAACCCCATCTGTATAGGTAGCAGAGAACAGCTTGAAAGAGGAAATGCTATTCCACATTTACTAAATGACCTTTCATATTATAGGAGTCTTGGGAAAGAATTCTTGCTGAGATCATCTAAATTCTCTTTCCTGCATATCCACGTTGGAGCTTGGGCTCTTCATTAAAAACATAAAAACAAACACATATTATGAGAATTATGCGTCATGGGGAAAAAAAACAAACTCCTGGTTATTAATTCCATTTACTATAAACCAAGATAAGTGGTAGGTTTTAATGGTATGGAGTTGCCTGATTTTCCTGAGTATCAGTAGCTGAGCACAGGGGAACTTAGCGTGTAGAGAACAACAAAGGCAATTCCAGGTAGATAACGCTAACTCTCAGCATTAACAGGGTTCAGGCAAGGTAAGCACTTGCCATTTTGTCCATTAGAAGCAGACTGCCTGGCATCCATTGTGACCCCACCACTTTCTAGCTGAGACCTTGGGCCTGTGCTTCGCTTCTCTGTGAGGCGGTTCCCTCATCTGAAAACACAGATACGATTACTACCCCCTTCTCTGAGTCGTTGCGAGGACTGAGTTTTATATTTAGCGGTTAAAATACTACATGGCATAAAGAAAGTTCTTAAAATAGCAGCTTGTAACAAGTACTGTTAGCCGCGCGTCTGTGCGCATGTCCGTGTCTTTGTGTGCGCGTGCGCGTGCGCGAGCGCTGTCAGGCTCCTCGCGTTGGGCGGTTACTGACGCCCCTCAGTACCTTCCCTTCCCCGCTCTCTGAAGCACTGAATCTCCGGAATTCTGGCCCGTGGGGGTGCGCGCGCCGCGGAGCAGTGTCAGGAAGGCGAATTAGAGGTCTGACCTGCGAAGCTGGGCGCCTCCAAACCCAAGTGGCAAGTGTTCCGGCTCGGCGGCCGCGCGGCAGGGGGAGTCCTGACTGACAGTTAAGACTCGACCAGGCTAGACTGGATCGCCCCACTCTCGCCTTTTCGTGGGGTACACCTCCGGTTCAAGGGCGTGGAGCCCCGGATGGGCTGACATTGGCCGGAATCGAGAAGAAGAGTTGTATCTCTCCGCCCTACTCCGGGGTCTTTGCTCCGGCCTTCAGGGCAGCTGGGCGCTCTCCGCCGCGGACGCGTAACCATAGAGATCGAACGCTAGAGACCGAAGGGGGTGGGGCCATGGTGTGGGCGGGGCCAACCTTGTGAGTCTCTCCCGGAAGGATGCGCGGGAAGAACTTTAAAAGCCACACAAAAACACAAAGGGCTAAACCCCAGGCAGAGAAGAACAGGTTCACTACACCTCAAGGTTAAGAGTGACAAACACAAGATTTCTTAAACAAGAGTATTAACTTGCTAGCGTGGGAACCTATAGGCGTTTGAAAAAAGGAGGGTCTTGGGGAGGCAGGAGCCAGTGCGGAGAAGTTGTATCGTTGAGAAATGGAGTTCATTATGAAAGTATCTAGTATTAAAAAACAAAAGTAAAAAGGACCACAGTTCAATTTTATGTGCTGTTGTCAAAGGAAGTCCGTAACAGGATGGTCCAAGATGCCAGAAGAGAAGACTGAATATTCAAGGAGCACATGATAATGACACATACTAGTCAGGAGTTGGCATATTGAGGTTTTGTACTTTAGCATTAATGTTCGTGAGGCCCGCGACTGACATGAAAGTATATAATTGGATTAAACTGATATTAGAAGCAGAGCATCAAACAAAGTTTTATTTTTAAACAGGGCCACTGCCAGTAATTTTTCTCAAATTGCAAAAAAATATACTGAATATATTTTGCTTCAGGATATTCCCAGATTACTGGAAAATAAATTTACACAAAAATACCCAGGTCATAGTATAAAATGATTTTATTTATTTTCCCCTTCTAGAAAATTTTCCTGGAATGTGGATGAAGCTTGTGCAAAAATAGATTTTTAGAGTATCAAGATATGTAATAGTAAAATATTAGAATTCTACACACCTGATATTTAAAGAATGTTGATTAAAGTGAGATATTAGGCAGGCATTACAAATAATGTGAACAAAAATCTTAAAGTTTTATCTTGCATTTTTAAAAAGCCAAATGCAAATTTTATAGACAGTATGACCTCAACCATATTCATATACACACATATATATTAAAAGTGCATAAATCAATTTATCAATATCATTTGTAGTGTTTGGCTCTAAGTAAGGGTAAGTTATTTATTTTGTTTATTTGTTCATTACTTATCTGACTGTGGTTAAGTTATTAATTTTTATGCTTTTCTGGTATTTTCTATAATGAATATATACCGTCTTATCTATAAAACAAAATAAAGAAAAAATAATGGAGAGAAGGGGCTAGCTACACGTAGAGAATGAGTCCAACTTGGAAAATGTAAATATACAAGACCAAATAACCAAAAAGAAAAATTTTAACAATGGTTATATCTGGGCAATGAGTTCATGGCTGTTTTCTTATTTCTGCTTTAAAATATCTAGCAAAATTCTTTCATGAGTATATATTACTTATAAATTAGAATATCAAATATTTTTAAGATGGTAAGAGTAATGCCATCCTGTTAAGTATAGTTTTAACTAATGGGCAAATCCTGGCAGAAATACTTCCTGGGTGTGTCTGACACTAATTTCATACCTAAAATCAATTCTCTTCTTCCTTACTAATCCTGATTATGTCGTGAATGACAATATTATCTGCTGGGGGGAAAAGGAGAAGAAAAGAAAAGGTATCTCAACCCCTCTTTCAGCTAGGATGGCCTAGTGACATGGTACCGACCAATGAGACGTAAGTGGAATCACTGGATGGGGTGTCAGAAAAAGAGCCCTTTCATTTTGTATCTCCTTCCCTTTTCTGTGTACTTAAAATAAAAATGTATTGGCCGAAGTCCCAGAGCCTTATTGTGAACATGAAGATAAGGATGGTAGAACAAATATCTAAAAAGGAGCCTCAGTTCCTGATGATCTCACAGAGCAACCATATCAGTCTTCTTGACTGGTTACTTCCAGATTTCCCCTAACATCAGAGAAAATAAATCTCTATCTTATTAAGCCATTATTATTTAGGTTTTCTGCTACATTCAGCCAAATTCAATCCCTAACTGCTAATTACAATAGGTATGACTTTGGAAATATTACTTAGCCTTTTGTGCTACACTGAATTATTGGCCCTAATTCTTCCCGTCTCCTTGCATGCATTCCCTTGGCATGGACTTATGTTGAGTATCCTTCCTCATCCTTTGACTTTGAGTTTAGCTATATAACTTGCTTTGGCCAATGGGATATGTGGAAGTGACATTATGCCAAGTTCAGAGCTAAGGTGTTAAGAGACCCCACCACATTTGTGCTTCCCCTCTTGAGGATGTGTCATTGGCATGAGAAGAACACACCTGGCTAGGTCTTTGGTCCCAGGAGAAGAATGAAAGTCATATAAAGCAGAATTGCCTGAACCAATTTTTTAGTGAGATGCAGAGCTGTCCAACTGGGCCTGACCTCCATCAGCCTAACTCCAGACAACCTCTAGATGTGTGATAATAAACGAACATTGTTTAAACCACTGAGTTTTGGGGTAGCTTATTATACAGTATTATTATGGTTCTAGTTCATCTGTAAACCTTTCAATGGTCCAAAGTTCTCATTTGTAAAAGAGATAATAGCATCTAATAGAGTTGTAAGAATAAAATGAGGTAACACTTATAAAGCAATTAGCATACTGTCTGGCATAGTTACAAGGATTGATAAATTTTATATATTATCATTGCCTTTATTACTATTATTGACAAAATCAAGTATGAAAATATATTTCATATTCACATGACTTAATTGAACTTCCAGTCTTTGTAGAACTAATTTTCCTAGTTGTAACATGGCAGAAATTTAAAAAGAAACATATAGGAACTAAAGTATCTCCAAAGAATGATTAGAACAACCTTGTCAGAAAAAAAAGGCGGGGAAGGAATTGGGTTTGCTGACCTTGAGAAAAGGCAGCATGAGAGAATTATTCTCAGTTTTGTTAGAAAGCAAACTTTATATTGCTTCAGAACACCAGATTACAAATCTACATACAGTAGTGGGTTTAACTTAACATAAAATAAATAAATAGAGCTGACCAATTGTGATAGAAGTCATACTAGAAGACATAAGCACCATTTTATTGAATGTTTTCATCTAAAAGCTAAAGAATTATCTTCAAGAATGTTGTAGACTTAACTTCTATGACTAAGCAGCTTATAGATGTCAGGGACTATCACATTTCTAAAGAGGGGGGGTATATATATTTCTTTTCCCTGATGTCTTAAGAACAAATGAGTTGAGCATTTTAACATGTTTACAATTTTTTGTTGAATGTTGGACAGTATGAATGTTATTCTTGTTGAGTGAATAAATTTTTTGTCTCTCTTTCATGAGTGTTGAATTTTTTTTTTTTTTCAGGCACTTAAATTATTCCATTGAGGGCTGTTTTTAAACTTTACTAAGATGAGTCTAGAGTAGTCTTCACTCCAGGGATAATTTGGCTCTACACTAAGTAATGATTGCTCAGAGCTTTTCACTGGAAAACCAGGGGAAGCCATTCTGGCTGGTCAGAGCTCGAATGTCTGCCCATCTCTGTGAGTTCTGGGAATTGTTTAGCTTACAACTCCCTGCTGGTTCTTTGCTGGTTTGTGTGTAATTTCAGTCTACGCATGCACAGCCAAGTACTTAGCAAAGACTCAGATTTATGGGAATCTTTTTCTGCATTGCTCTCTGCTTTCCAAAACTCTGCCCTTCAAATTCCAGCTCCCTCAGCCTTTGGGAATGGTGATCTCTGTCTCCTCAACTAGGCTAGGTCTCTGAACTCTATTTGTGTTTACTTTCCTGTGACCTGGAAATTGCCTCCAGGCAGAAAATTGGAGCAATCAACCTTTTCTGTCATTGACCTTTATCTCAGTGCTGTGCTATTTTCCCAGTTTCTAGAAATAGTTGTTTTATACTATATTTTGTCCAGTTTTCTGGTTGTTTGTGGCAGGCAGTTAAGTCCAGTCCTTGCTATTCCATCATGCTCAGGAGTGGAACTGTGGGTAATCTTGGAGAGAAAATAATAGGAAATAGTCTTCTAGGAGAGCGGAAAAGTATGCTTAATAGAAATTTTCAGTTCATAACTGAGAAGTAGGAATGCTCACCTGGCTGTTACAATCATGAATATAAAGTAAAAACAATCTGCCAAGCTAAGTGACTTTCGTTAGAAATTGTTCAATATAGCTCAGGAGCAGGTGAGAAGAGTAGATGGTTGGCTTAGTCTGGAAATAGGGTGTTGTCAGACCAGTTGTTATGATAGACTGGGGCTTTTAAACCAGCTTTGATCCAGGAAAGCGATTTAGCAGTTCTTTAGATATTATAACAACCTTACTAAGAAAGTTTCCATTAAATAGAGATATATAATTAACATCTGGAAGAGTAGAGTTTACAGTTATTACACCAATAATAACAAATGGCTCTTCCTTATAACAGCCTCACAAGAGAGTGAACTATTGTCATTTTATTCTACAGATTCAAGATTCAGAGAGCATCAGACACCAGCCTAAGACTACACAGTTCAGTCACAGAGCCATCTAAGTCTTATTGCTCTACTTGATATTTAAAATTTGAAGAAAACTCTTTTAAGCGTCTGAGAAAGTTCTAGGTTTTTCCCCCAGAAAAATGCATGAAGTCCCTAATTTTGCGTACAATTTCAGATTCACAGATTTCCTGAAGCTCATGCAAATATCAGTGGACTCTTGATTAAAAATCTCTAATGCGCATGTACAGTGTTTATACAAATGTTCACTTTACAATTATTCAATGGTACATATGTTACATTTACCTTTTCTGTATATGTTATACTTTGTAACAAAAAGTAAATAAAAGGCACAATAATGCAGAACTCCTTTACTTTTAGTTATGCTTTTTGGCTACAGATCATTAAATAGAGCTGCATTCTGGTTTTCAAATAATCCTCAAAAGTTAAAAAAAAAAATACAGATCTTGTGCTTTTCAGCCTCTCATTCTTGTTTTCTATATGCTACACAACAGGTAGCTTTTTCTTTTTCTTTTAACACAGTCATTGTGTTAGTCTATGTAATATGAGCAGTGCATATCAATTTCCACACTATGGATGTCATAGAGTCTTAGAATTAGTTGACAATCTTTTCCAGTTTAACTTTCCTTCTCTACAAAAATGCTTAATAACAAAGAGGAATGCTGAACTTTCAGGGTGAAGTGAGAAAAAAACTGTGGACAAGCAAGACAATGCAAGTTGCCCTTATTCCAGTTTCTCTGAGAATAAACATGAACTATTTTAAGTCTAATTTCCCACATCCTTTCAGTCAAGAAGATCACAAGATCATTTCTTAATTATCTTCCTTAGAGAGATTCCATTTGAGAGATTAGTTGCATGGACACAGATATGAAGAGACAGGCTAAAGCAAATGGTTGAGTTTTCATACACAAAAATAGCATAGCTTCATAAGGTCATTAGTCTAACCCTTAAAAATCTACTTTTCTTTAGGATTGTTAACTATCTTTAAAGGTAAGATGACTGATGAGCAGAAGCATCAATTCTTTGTTTTCCATCTCTTTCTCCATCACTTGAATCAGTCAATAGAGAAACAAAAGACCTTAGGATCAGATTTTCACAACCTAGATTAGGGAAGAAATTGAAACATTTACTGAAAATACCTAAGCATGGAGTCCTGCTCTTTCATATATTATAAAAGAACTCAAAATTATAAGAACACGAAATGAAAAATAATTGTATCAGTCAGTGAATTCTATTATAATCATTTCCAAACCTCTAAAAAAAATGTGGAGGCAAAGTGGTTCTTCCTAAAAATTATTTTTCCCTCAAACCAGGTACAATTTCAAACACATAGTCCTAATCAGAAAAACATAATCTAAAGCATAAAAATATTTGCTATTATAGCATCTATGGCAGTGATTCTTACCTCTGGAGAGGGAGGGACAGCATATCAGAAATATCTTGGGAGTCCTCCATGATAAACACTGAAATGCCTACCTATGTATTTTGTATATGAAGAAAACATTACGGTGTAGCTTTTTAAAAAGGTGACTCCCTGTCTCTTACCCACCCACTCCCATAGCCATCCTCCCAATCCTTAACTAACAACCAAGTCTTCGTTAATGTCTCTTGACTTAATTCAATTCTCTCCATCCCCACTTCTCCAGAATTAATTAAAGCAACTACCTTTTCTTGCCTGGATTCCTACTGCCGCAGCCAGCTGATTGAGCGCCCTGCCTCCAGTCTTGTATCCTGCCAAGACTTTGCCTATACTAAACTGATACTTCAAAAATGTAAATCTGATCGTGTCATTCCCCTGTTTAAAACCTCGTGATGGCTTCTCAGTGGCCTTGGAATACAGTCCCACTCATGGGCATGGCATAAGGCCCTTTGTGGTCCAATCTCAGCTCACCCATCCAACGTCAGCTCTCACAACTATGTCTAGCCTCCTCCCAGGCCACGCTCTTTCCATATGTTGAATTACTCCAAGCCTTTGCATATTCTAGGTTAGTCCCTCTATATGAATGTTTCTTTTCCCTCTTTACCTGGTTAATTCCTCCATGTTTTCAAAAGCCATTATCTCCTGTGAAATTCTCTCTGACATGTTAATATTGGGTTTAGGGTCCTAAACCTCCACCTCTCTCTGATCCCAAAACCTTTTCACCACCCCAAAAGGAAGCCCCTTACTCATTCAGCAGTCACTCCCATCCCTGCTCCCCATCGTACTTACCC